>NC_042493.1:50123867-50189581 GCF_005508785.2 Acyrthosiphon pisum
ACTCATAAACTACTCACCCGAAATTCGATTTTCATGTATCAAAATACTAAGAAAAATATTCTGCTTTGGAATATAAAATTAAAACCCAATGATGTCATTCAAAAAATTAAAAAATTATAAGGATAAAAAATATTTAAAAATATAATTTTTTAAGAAAAACATTGTTTTATAAGCGACTTTAAACTATGGAAAAAAATATTTTCAAAAAAATGTACACTTTCTGAAATAATGAGTGTTCTATGATAAAAGAATCACCCAGTATACACATTCATTATGTTACATTAACTAAACAGAAAACATATTAATTTACGGATTACGAGGATGACTTACGTTGTGCTTCCAAATCACTTTATAGGCGGGTGGATTGGCATCGATCTTGCACTCGAAATACACATCGTCGCCTTCTTCAATGTCTGCCGGATTCATGTTGATTCCCAAAGCCAGTTTCAATATCGGTACGTCTGAAACAAATAAATAGCATTCGTATTGAATATTTAAATAAAATATTGTACGCATGATTCAACAAGGAGTCGTAGGTTTCAACAAATCACAGTAATATAATTCAATAAATGGTTTAATACTTTATTTTTCTGATCCAGACAGGTCTATATGATATTATTTCAAAGCTTTGAAATCATATTAATTCAAATTTTGAAGAATGCTTTATTTACATGTAATATTGTATATTATATGAGCCTAACGAATCAACACAAGAAATTTATTTTATTGCGAAAAGCGCATGATTATATTATAATTCAATAAGTAGAATTAATATAAATCAACTATCAAGGAGAAATATAATAATGTGCGTAGTACCTTTTGTATAATTAAAATTACAGATTTATCCAATCTAATATCATCAATGTTTTAAATTTCATATTTGTTTAATTAAATAAATATAATTGTTATATTTCTTTATATTGTAATATTGTATAAACATAAAATGTTTTTTTTTACAACTGAAATATAACAAAATAAATGTTAACTTTATTTCTCCCTTTTAAATAAATAACCGGAAAATAATATAATATAATATTATGTATATACATAATAATATTTGTTTAGTTTCATTTCTATTAAGTCAATCAGAAATATTTTATGTTTTGAAATCAGAAAAAACATTTCCAATAACATGTTAATATCTGTATATAAACTAATTATTATTAATAATAATTGGTTAACACGATTTATTATGTATTTATATGTTATTGCATATGATTGACGTATTGTGTCTATTGTGTAGGTATAAAATTTTACTAAAAAATAAATTGTAAAAAAACTATTTATATTATGTGATTATTAAGGTGCATTCACTGCTACGCCGTATGTCGTGTCGTGCCAATAAAATCGAATTATGATTGGACGTTAATTTTTTGGTACCATGTTACAACCAAGTTGGAACCTGGTATACCGAGAATTCACTACAGCACAACTTTTAGACCATATTGGTTACCAGTTGTAACCATATATGGTTACCACACCCTCGCACGACACTACACGCCACTCGGCGTAGCTGTAAATCCGGGTTTAGTAAGGGATATTTTTATTTAATTTTTGACATAATGACAACAAGTTAATTAATACAATTATTGTAATTTTAGTTGGTTTGTTTTTCTTATAATTTTTATGAAAGATTTTTTTATAGATCAATGGAATGAAGAACAATATTATTTTATATTAGACATATGAACTAAATCCCTTACAGTGCACATCAATTGTCCATGAGTCTTCCACTTTACCACCAGCCATCTCCTCTAACTGTTGTACGTTTTGGTTCTCGGCACGGCATACCAATGATTTACCATTATCTGATTTTGTTGGTTGGAAAGTTAAAGTGGATGATGTTACGTTGCCATCTGGTGATACCTGTTGGATAAAAACAAATAAGCTTAATATTAGTATACGTTTTCGTTAAAGTTAGTTCAAAAGAAAAGTTATTTTCCGTTTCTTAATATTCGTCGATATCCAATTATTAAAGTGTAAAGTTTACATTTTGCTCATAAATAATGCCATTTTAAATTAAGGAATGTATTGGAAACTTAATTAATAGTTTTTAAGGTTTTAATAAGACAATTATTTACACTATAGAATATTAATAAAGTTTTTTAATAGGAAGTTTGTCATAGTAAAAATATATAACACAATTAATATTTAAAATTATCATAAATATAATATAATAATATGGCTATTAAATATTATAAATCAAATAAAAATTAATTGTTAAGACTATAATTAAATTTTTTCATTCAAAATATAATTAGTTAAAATTTTTAAATTTATCACATTATAAATTTCAAATTCACATAGTAAAATTTAAATAGATCAAATTTCACGTAATTAAAAATAAAAATGTCTAGTTTCTGCTCATACAATTAAATATTCAACAACAAGTTGACTTTAAAATTTTTAAGTACATGTATTCTTGTAGGATATGTTTTAGACTTCTTTCATAATACGAAATACTATTTCTGAAATATCAAATACTTAAACTACCTACACATATTTTAACAGTAAAATACATACAGACTATAATTAACTGATACGGTTTTCATGTACAGGAAATACAATGATATAGATTCATTGCACCTAAGTATACACATAGTCATGTTTAAGTTCAGGAATAACCGCACACATTTCCTGGCGTTATAGTTATGGGGAGAGTGAGAGAAAATTTAATGATAATATTTTAGATTCTGCGCATCGATTTAGTATTGATTTACAGTGATTTGTGTTTATTTTGTTTTTTGTATTTGTCATCACCTTTAGGAGCAATAAATTCAAATGCTTAGATATTCAACTTGAATATCTTTTCTGGTGAGAAAGTGAAATTTGTTTCAAGTGTGGGGCTAAAAATTAAAAAATCTCAATATTCTTCTAATAATCAAGGAAGGAAAGTGACAAATTTGTACGCAAATCCAAAATTCGACAAACGATACGATTTTTTTTTTTTGTAAGCAAGACGTTGTAAGAAGTTCAAATGTAGACAAAATTCATCAAAATTTCGAAAATTTGCAATTTATCTTGTAGTAAAAACTCTATAAAATGTTCAATTTGTATAGCTTAGTCTCATCATAAGTAGTTTGTTTTGAATTCAAAATGTCTAAACAATATTTAAACAACATTTTTGTCGATATTTAAATGGAGGATATAAATACTTATTATTATGTTGTAATTCAAAAATATTATTCGTGATATTAATAATTTAATAAATGAAACCTTAAATACATTAAATAAACATTTCGTATTATAACAGTAAAATAAATTATTTCTTCAGCAAATATCGAAATATATGATATCGTGAAATATACTTAGTGATATTTACTGACTGAATGTCATCATTTTTCGTATTTCGCATGCATTGATTTATCATTTAATTTTAATTTAACACATGCATAGTGACTTGCTCAATGATGCGGTACACTATATAGACACCTATTGTACTAAAGAAATATTACCTACTTTTTTAATTTTTTGTATATAAGATTAATATAAATAATTTAAAAATACTTGTATTGAATAATAAGTGTTTAAATTTGATAAATTATTGTCACTGCCGTTCATTCTGACTTCAGTCAGTGCTCAACACTTAATGTTTATACCGATTCTATGATTAAGTCATCGAAATAAAATAAATTAATTTGAAATTTTGACGTGTAACTGATAGCCAGAAGAAACAACAAGGGCATATTGTGTAAATTAGTGAATGGAGAAGTTACGAAAAAAGTTTCATCAATTTGATAATGACGAAGGTTGACAAAGATCGTGCAAAGTTTAAGATTTTAATACAATTGTATGGTAAGACCATCGGTAAAGGTGTGCACAAAAAGATAAATTGATTATGTATCTTCAATGCCTACTTGAGGTCAATCATTCCAGAAAAATAAATATTTTTTGCGATTAAATTTTATGAATCAAACCATATATGTATAGTGTTTACTTTTTAAAATAATATACGATTTGAATTCGCTTTTTTGGTACCAATACACTTGAAATGTATAACTTGGTAAAAAAGCGATAATTTATGTTCAAGGGAGATATAAAAAAATGAGAGATTTAATAATAATATAAAAATATTTTTACGTACAATGTAAAATGTTGTCACAATAACTGTATATTTATGAATAAAGAACTTTTTATGTAAATACTTTTTTTCTATTAATTTATAATATTTATACAATCTATACTTTATAGCATAATAAGTAATAAGAAAAGTGACAGAAAAACATGGTATACTTGAATTAAGAAGTCACCTACTAGTGACTCTTTGCGTGATGGGAGATTTGGAAGGAAAATGAATAGTTTTTTTTTTTTTATTTATTTTTTATAGAGAGAGAAAGAGTGAGTGATTAAGTAAAAGATTATAGTAAAATATCTCTACACCATCTCCTTTTCAGTCGATGGCGAGGATTATCGGGAAGTGTTAAGATATTTAGGTTGCTGATTAGAGGGTTATTATGGTTTACTAGACGTGAGAAGAATCGCTTGTAATATAAAACAGATTCCTCTTCAATCGTTTTAACATGTAGATCGTTGTGGAGTGTTAAATTAGAAATAAATGGTGGAGCGTTGGTGAGTTGACGTAGAGTGATATTCTGATAGGATTGAATTTTATTAAGATTCGATTTCTTAACTGCACCCCAGAGTTGTAGACCATAAGTCCAGATTGGTTTTAAAAATGCTTTGTAAATTAGCAGTTTATTTTTTAAGCTTGTGCATTTATTTTTTTATAACAAGGTTTTGAGCATACGAGAACGAGAGTTTAAAATTAATCTTTTGGATCGGATGTGTGGATTCCAGGTCAATCTTTTGTCTAATATAAATACTAAAAACTATATTTGTTGTACCTTAGTTGTAGGATATTTTGTCGTCAAAGAAAAAGTCACCATGGTAGTTTGTTATGATCAGATTTCAAAAATATTTGTGTGTCAGTACAAAGTTTAAAATCCAATCCAAAGATAAAATTAAATAGCATCTGCCATCATGATCATAAATATAAATTGAGTTTATTTTTATATTTTTAAATTTACAACCTATTCATAATAAACGAATTATTATGATATATTAAAAAACTTTTTAAATAGTTAATATAAAAACCGAAACTCCAATAATTTAACGGTAGGTTAATAACTTTCGACAAATATTTAAAATTAGTACCCACCATAATTTTAACCAAATGTGAAATTTGTGATATATTATATTGGTATTATTATTTATTATTTAAATATTCAATGATTAATAAAATCATATTTTACTATAAAAACAAATTGCAAAATATAACTTTACAAAATAATCGTATCGTTTGATGTGGAATTTTCGATTAATAATTCATATCTTAGTAAATCATTTCCGAGTACATAAAAAATATTGAGTTCACGCTAAACATTTACAGAGTAATATTCAACGAATTATGACACAGAATTGACACACTCGTTTTTTTTAATGTATACTATTTTGGCCCTAATATGAAGTATACTAGCAATAATGTACTTCATTTGAAATATATTTAGAGGGATAAAGGTTGTGTTAAAATTTTGTTTACCATTTTGTTATTTTCTTGTTGCGAAAAAAAGTCTGTGTAATTATAACTATCCGTTTGGAAATTATAAAAGAATCGTTTGGCTATTAGTCTTATCTGTATCACACGACGGTTACAATAATACGTTAATGTTTTATGTTCAAGTAAATATATTACTTACGGTCCAAAGGCTAACCAGGTGAGTACAAAAGTAAACTGGCTATAGATTTCATTCCATTAGATTTGACGAAACGATTTTTCGCTCAATTAATTGTTTTGGTACGTTATAAAAATATTTATTACTGACGCTGTCATTGAAAATTGAAAATGAAATAGTATTTTTGGTTTCAACTTTATCAACTGTATTACTGTAAATTGTAATCTCTGAGATTTTGTTCGGTAAAAATGTCGAGTTTAGATGAATGTATAAGAAAAAAAAATGGTACTGGCGTGGAAGGTTATCGTACGCTTTTTGATTTTCAAATTCTCGTTGCGCTATTATGGTATAATGTTATATTTTGTTCCAACGATTCGTACACGGGTCCTCTTAAAAATCGTTAGTGCCGTGGCCTCCTAACGCCGGTAATAATTTCGGCTGTGTATTAATTATGTAGGTATACGTGTGCGGTTTTCGCGACGTACCTACCCTAAATAATGCACTGCACGCAGATAAGCGCAATTAAATTTTAATTTAAACCCGGCGACGTAGTTTCGCGCTCAGAAAGAAAAACCAAACTGAACGTCACGCGTTGTCAACCGTCGTTGGATTTCGAGAAATGCAGCGCTGCACCCGACAAACGAAATAAAAATAATTAAATTAAACATGGTAGGTATGCCTATTTAATATCAGATGACATTTCGGGACGACGAGGTCTCTTACAACGCGAATCCCTTTTTTGATTTTGTTCCGTTTACGTAACGTCGCGGTGCTTATCAGCGGCCGTAGAGTTTGCCCGGAAAGGGTCGCTCAACGAACATTTAGTGGTTATGTCTCAGTGCAAGGGATGGGGCCGTGCAGGGGGTGGTTTCCGAGAGGTAAAAGCACGCACAGATTAGCCAGCGGGCAGGTTGTCGGTGGTGTTGGTGTATGATATTCTTTACTTACACACACATACACTTTAGTGTAGTACTTACGGTCTGTGTAGCATTGGTCAACCTCTCATTGTCCTTCCACCACGTCACGTTGGCCGGCGGCTTGGATCCCACCGCTTGACACTGCACCTCGTACGTCCTGCCACAACTAAGCGGCTGCCTGCTGCTGAGCACTTGCACTTCCAAAGGTTTCACTGTGGGACAAATGAAACGAGTTGATTATTACAAAAGAATATTGTCATGGCTTGTAATATTATTTGTTATTATACATCATACAGGTATAATTCGTATACTGAAAGGAAATAAAAAATCATACATTTCCTAACATTTTAAAATTAATTTTACTTTGATAACAGGACAGCATTGTTTTATATTAAAATTTCTACGTTTTGGACATTCATGGAATCATCCATAATATTATATTAAACATTTCTCAAAAATGATTCATAAATATAATATTGCTTTATGTACAGTGAGATGTTATTTTCATTATTTGTGTGTGACGATTGTGTAAATTACATGTAATATCAATTTAATATTATCGCTGTGCTTATTACAATGAACAAAAATATTAACGTCAGTGTATTTGTAGAAAACGTGTTTCGTTATGAAGTTAATCATTATCGCTTATTTAAAATGATTATGCGAGTATTGTGATGGAGTGTGATATATATTTTGAATTTGCGTTCGTTTTTTAATTGGCTCCGGACCAGCCAAAAGTTTCATTCAGACATAACCTTTCTATCCATCAGCAATTTAGTCAAATAGCCAATAGTCGGAAATTAAGAGATGTTGTATTAAAATGTCATAAATTTATATATAATATAGTTTGTATAAGAACGTACAAAACTACAGATTCAATGTATTATATAATAATATAATTTAATCAAAAATAAATCAATTAAAAATAATAATATCTAACTAGTTGGGCGCACATGGTTAGTAAATACTTTTGATAGTATAAATTAATAACTACGGATTTTGACTTATTTTCGATAAGATACCTTTTTTTCGTTAGATCTAACTTTAACGGTGAATGCAATTTCGATTTTCACTGTGCACTGAGCAAAACAATTACATTGACTTTGTCCATTCTTATTTTTAACATTAACTTTTTTCAGAATCATTAATTTTTATTTAAGTATTAACAAATTTGATTTTTAAAAGTCTATTGATCTTTGAATAGAATAAATATTTAATTAAATTCCAATATTGTCGAATTTAGTATTTTAGTTCAAATAGCTGGTGTGTAAAATCTAAAATCAAAGTTTATTCATTTTGAAATTTTGAATTGGGTTATTAATCATTGACTAGTAATTTAAACTGATATTCAGAATATTTTTTTAATTTTAAATATACAATTTAAATTCCCAACAGAAAAGTGGCGCTTATATTTTAACCAGCTGGTTAATCTATTAGAAAATACAAAGTTGTTTAATTAGTATAGACTTTAAAATATTGTTGTTAAATTGATATACATAATAAATTCCAATCATATGGATCAAAATCTATAAAATATATAAACAAATAATAGTACATTCCTACAGTTACAAAACGTCATATCACGTTTTTATATGTTAGTGTTGTTCACTACACAATTTTTAAGAACTAACTGGTCTTCATATATAAGGAAAAACATTTCAAGTATATAATGAATAAATATAACAATATAAAATGTATACAAAACCTTATATGTTTATACTAATTTATCAACACTTTGAGTGTCGGGCCAAAGATTACAAAACTGACCATTCTGACCGGGACATTTTTTTGTGTGTATTATTAAATAAATCGTTATGAATATACACGGCACAAATAAACATATAAGTTGAGTATTGAAATTGATATACATGACACTCAAAGTGTTAATATATACTAGCTGATTCCACATACATTGTTGTTCAACTCCTTTTGGGTGCAACTCAGCCTCCCTGATAGGGATCGCGTCTGGTCAGATCGCAGACAATATGCGACAAAATATCAAGTAGGCAGTGGGCAAAAATTCGATTTAATGAACAATTTCACCTGATCTGCACGATTAACCAATGACAATCAATACAATAATAAATACTGATTCCTACTAATTATTTCTTCCATAATCAATAGCAACCATTTATAAACAACAATTTCTACCGTAAATCTCAAATTTCGAAATCATCCCGGGAACCACTCAAACAAGCTCAAATAATTTCATCGAAATCGGTCCAGCTGTTTAGGAATGCATAGATGACACACAAAGCGAATGATAAACATTCATTTTTATTTATATAGATAAATATAGCAATGCAGGGAAAGTATTAACTATATATTAATTGTTTGATTTATATTTAAATAAAACTCTCAAGCTACTGAGTATCAATATAACCTATATGGTTATTCTATTCATATTATACCACGATGATTATAAATAAGTAATTGTACCTATACTTATTGTGAAATCCAATTTTATTATATTGTAAAGATTGTAGGTTTTTTACTAAATAAAATTTTTTTTTTGAAAAAATAAAAACTAAATAACATTATAAATTAGTAGATTATATTTTGAATACATCAATTCAATTTAAAATTAACTTAACAAATACCATTACAGTTAATTAAAAATATTTTAAAAAATAATCATTAAGGGTTATATAATAAGTAACAACTTTAATTATTATAATAAGACAGTATTGCACTTGGTATATTATTCCTTTAAGGGCAATCGGCAGTAGTAACTAGTAAATACTATATTATACTAAGCCACAACTATAGTTGATAATATACCACAGCAGTGCAGTGAATATAAAATCGGAAAATTGTATAATTTGCCTATAATCTATAAAGGTGGTAACTAGGTACCTTGATAAAATTATAAATTTAAATTGAAATGGGCATAATTGAATTGATAGGTTATGGATATTATAATCCAAACAAAAACACTCCATCATACTCCGTGAAAAAAAAACGCTCTAAAAGTTGTGATATAATGTTATAGATAGTTAAATTCTTTCATTTTAACATAAATGATATATATAGTTCAATTATATTTTCTAAATTGGCTATAACTCTGTTGATATTGTCCAAAGTGATTTGAAAACTATACCATCTACTTAAAATTTCCAATTAGATTATTGTATTTTTAAACTTAATTATTAAACTACAAATTTGGTTTCTGAAGAAATTTTTTTGTAAATCATTTTACTTCCTGTAATTGTTGTCCAGCAGGTTTTGCGTTTATTTTGCTTATATGTGTATTTTAATGGACACTTTTCTTTTTATACTTTGCGTAATCCTGTCGGGTCGTTCGATAATAACTTATTGATTTTAAATATAGACAGGTGACTAATTTTTATAATATAATTATATATAATTTAAATACATCATTATCATATTATCTTCTTTTTTGATAATATTTCCAATATTCTATGCAACTAAACATGAATGTATTTGTTACTACAAATATAAATATTCAAAACCATTTTAATTGGAAACAATAAAATAATAAAAGTTAAGTTAATAGCAATTTCAAACTAATAAGTTAAGAGGCTGTCAGCGCACTATTTGTTTTCTTTCCCGGGCTCACACGCAACATAGACAAAACACATTTACGCAAAATCATTTTTTTTATGCGTTTAAGTAATCTTAGAGTAAAGTCACCCATTACAAAAAAGATAGAGAATAATATTTTTGAGGGAATGGCATATCGATTTGTCTAAATATTATCTCAAAACAATTTAAACATAATTTAAATTTACAGCATTTTTTTGTTTGTTTTGAATGTCGAATACAAAGTCAAATAATAATAAAATATAAAATCGATATGTCATTCCCTCAAAAATTTTATTCTCCATTTTTTTTGTAATGGATTACTTTACTCTAAGATTACTCAAACGCATAGAAAAGATTACTTTGCGTAAATGCGTTTTGTCTATGTTGCGCGTGGGCCAGAGAGAGATAACGAATAGTGCGCTGACATCCTCTTAAGTTAAACGTATAACTTAATAACTCGTAAATAGTAATACATTTGATTATATTATTGAATTCACTTAATTTTAAATATTTATAAAATTGCATATATATAATATACTTATATATATTATATCATTTTTTGATATATTATGTTATTTTTTTATTAACTGCGTAAATATAAAATACGTTAATATTTTAATAAAAATGTATTGTTAATAAATATCAAAAATTATTATATGACGTACTTACTCTGGACATTCAAGTCATTTAAGATGTCCATATATTAAAACATATTATATTCCTTAAATCATTATACATTTTTAAAATGATACTACATTTAAATTACATCTTATAAAATTGAAATATATGATGTAGAATACCGATATTTAAAAAAATAATCCATAAACATTTCAAAAATGATATTTCATGAATGGTATGTAGGTGTATGTAGGTGTACCTGATGCTGACCAAATAATTGTTGATAAATCGCACATTGGATTAAACATTATATAAACGTGATTATGTGATAAATATATTATTCAAAAACATATTACTCACCTAGTACAATACTATATAATATGCTTAAATATATAATATAATAATATAAACAATTTGTGTATATTATAATATTGTAACAAGACACAATAACTGAATACTTGTAGAAAAAAAGCAAATCGAATGTCCTAACAAGAATTTTGAAAAAAATAAAAATATTTTTACTTCACAATGTCTTTTTTAATAAAAAAAATATACATTTAATTAATATATATCATATTATGTTGATGAAAAATGTAATTGACTTCAGAAACTTACGAATACCATAACGTGGTTATGCAAATCTAGAGAATACAAAATTAATTTTTTTAATTAATCGACTGTTTATTCTAGAGAATATAAAATTCAATTGAGTTTACGACGTGTTAGTCTTAAAAAACAATTTGATTCGGGAAACAATGGAATGGCGATAAAAAGCTAAGATAAAAATGATGCGATGGGCTTGGAACAACTGTAATAGAACAATATTTCAGTATCATTTAACATTTTGTATTTTAAATACATTTATTGATACCTTCAGATATACAAAATAATACACAACCCAGTATATAGTATTTAATTTATGAATTCACTGACCAGACAGACCTTATTTTTTTTATTAAAACTTGGCTGTCGGAGTAATATTATGTCAACAATTTTTGGCGATCATCTGATTTATTGGTATATTTGAACAGTTGAATGTTAAAGTGGTTCTGTTCATATTTTACTGTTGTTATTCAAAACTATTTATTAGAAATGTAATGCTGATATTTTAAATAAATAATTTCCCGATGAACTTGGAATAATAAACCTTATAATATTTTTTTTATTTGATGATATAACCTGCTTCATATTTACATCACGTAATAATTAGCAATAAACATTTGAATCTCATATGAATTTCATTATTACTCAAACGTAATTTCAAATACTAGTTAATAGTTATTAGCTTTCAGCCTTTGTGAATCTACGAGTAGTACCTATCACGATAAAATTACATTATTCAAATATCTAAATACATTTTACGTATGTAAGAACGTAATATAGAATGATGGAAAAATATTGCCATAAACATTTTATAACACAAAATAAATTCAAGAAGAATCTGACACGGAAGCTGTGTATAATGCAGAATAATCTGGTATAATTATTTTACTATAGAACTTTGTATTACACTACGTACCTATTATACCTAGTTGAAATCTGATTTTTGACAACTTCAATAATGTGAAAAGCAATTTTCTTCGAAAATGGTTTATTTTTCTTTTCTATTAAAACCTTTTAAGGAATTCCAGGGGAGACCAATCCCGAGTTAATTAAAGTTAACGGATCAGACAAAGGGGCTTTTAAATTGGAACTTAAAAAAAAACAGGGGAAAAAAATCAGTAATCACTGATACGTGGTATTGAAAGCTTGTTTGCCGTCAGTGGTAAAAAGTTTTTACCCAACTCAATTTTGATCCGAAAACTGTTAAAACTCATGTTTATTGGTTATTATTTGACGTAAAATAAAATTAAAATTTTTTAAGAACCTATACACATAAATACATTTCCTGAATTAGAATTTATATAAATATATACATTACATAATTAATATATTAAATATTCATCATTTAGTATATTAATTATAATGACAATATTATGGTATTATAAGTACACCTAATTTACACTTTTTAAATTTATAGTCATGGTTCATAGAATGGATTAGAAAATAATAGTTCAACGGTTAGCCTCTATACGTAACCATAATGTCACGTATTTTAAACTACTTCTTTTCCAGTTTTATTGTATGCTGCAGATACGCAGTAACGTTCACAATCTAATGGATACGTGAAATTAAAATGGTTGACATCACGATTTTGATTAGAGTCACCTACAATGTAACGAGTTGGGGATGAAGGGACCACGGTTTTTTTTTATTCCTGAAGTGATGAAAGAATAGGAATTAGTTTCAGAGCTTAAATGATTTAAGCCAATGGTTTAAACTAACAATTTCGGTGGTACTCAGAAAATGGACATTATTAATTGATTTTTTATTTTATTAAATGTTCAGATAGCACGCCATAGTATAATAATAATGTAATATGCTAGTTATGTTTTTCGTTATGCTGTGTAATAGGTGCAAGTTTATTCGTCGTCGGTCATATCTAAAAACGTCAATTCGTTTGAACCACCGTCGATGTCGAACATGCCGTTATTACGAAAAAACCATATAAGTATTTGACGTATGCCAATGTAAGAAAGGGTCTTTAGAGCATGACCGTAAAACAACACAAAAAACAATATAATTATATTTAAAAAACCAATAAATTGAGTGAAAAATGTGGTATAATATTAAGGGTTTATTTACGTTATTTTTTTAGATAACAAGACTTAGGTTCTGTGAAAACTTACTAAACTCGATAAACATATACCTAGAAAAGTTCAAACAGTCCGTGGCACAAATACACTAAATATTTGAGAGATAATCACCAGTATAGTAATAATAATACCACTCATGTCAAATCTAATAATGGTCAAGAAAAATACTGAAAAATAAATGAAATAAAGTAAGGAAAATGTAGAGTAACGGCCAATGTGTAAAAACAAGACGTACCTGTATGGTGTAGAGGTAGGTTAGGGAAGTAGGTACGTATTACCAAGTACTTGTGGGATCATCAAAAAGGTGAAATATGCCAAGGTTACGATAAATTGTTCTACCCTTATAGTTAAGAGTATAATATATGAAAATATATTATATTGGAAGACTTAATCGAACGGATTGTTTCAAGTGACTATTGTGGCATTGGTGGCAGTATGGAGTCTATTTCATCCGCATGGTAGGAGAGTGGCAGGTACAAATCGGGAGTTGCATCACTTGTTTTGATAACTAGAAACTACATTCCCAGCAACGGTGTCTATGTGTGAAAATTATTATAATAACAAAATATAAGCTACAAATAAGTACAGCGTAAGGTATGTATTTTGAAAATGTGTATATAAATATATATAACCTACAGTAATAGATGCAGTATTAAAATTATGATGAAACTTTGACGTATAAAAGGTGGTTAACGAACGACTTTAAGCGTATATACATATTATTATTATACAGTAATGTTTCAGCGGGTCACCTTGCTCGGGTAATGGATTGGAAAAATGATGACACGCCGATCCGGAAGCAAGCCGGTGGTCAGACCAATGGCTTTCTCCTAGTCAGAACTGGCGTACGAGTATATATAAGGCATTTTTCTCTTTCCTCCGATTCCTCATCCCGCACGAAACACCCATTGCCCGCGGTTCCACCGACTTTTGTTATTATTATTTTCTTCACCCTTGCTTATTTTTTCCCTCTTTCTTTTTGTCCGTACTTCTTGTACCGTGAAAGCGCTAACCATTCCGTAGATTTGATCGCGTAACCGGCCATAGTAGTCGACGGTAGAAGTATGGTAGAAAAGTCACGGTCAAGCGAGTTTCCATTCCGATCTATTCCCATTCTCCACGCACCTGCAGTGCTTGCCCACCTATCAACGAAGATTTTTTTCTCTAACCATAACGCGCCATCTCCCACGTACATCGAGTAAGTAAGTTTTGGTAAAGGACACAGATTTTTATGTTTTCACGCCCTCCGCCCGCCGCGATCATGGACATAGACAACAATACCACCTGAAAAGCCGACCCGAAGACAATTTTGATTTCTCATATTTTATGAAACTAGTGTATTTTCGATTTATGCTTTTCAAACACACTCACAATTTATGGTTCACTGGCGTTTATATCGTCAACCACAATGGCAAGATGACCCGGCAATTTTCGACGCGATGTTACGAAATTTTTCCCACACGTATCTTCGATTTGTTTTCACCGATGAGTTTTGAAATAAATGTACCTTTACCCTATTTAAACCGTTTTTACTCTG
Organism: Acyrthosiphon pisum; assembly: GCF_005508785.2. Classification (NCBI taxonomy): domain Eukaryota; kingdom Metazoa; phylum Arthropoda; class Insecta; order Hemiptera; family Aphididae; genus Acyrthosiphon; species Acyrthosiphon pisum. Next base: position 50,138,854 of record NC_042493.1, read on the forward strand.
GTAAAAGGGTCTGTCAAATTATATATTAGCTAATACACCGTTCATATGGTTTACTGTTACTTTGTAGAATAATATGGAAGAAAAACTACCAAAACCACACTTTTCAGTTTTAATTAGAAATAAAAGACCGAATTAAATAACCATTATATATTTATCAACTTGCGTGTACTTATTATCTACCTAGTGGTTATGTCTTATCCATACTGAGTATATAAGAAAACTTGAAATAAACCTAACAAAGTCAAAACTTTATATCAATTTTAAATATAAGTATATAATATGTATAAATAATATAGTAAATCAACTTTATACCATATATCTATATGTATATTGTTTAGTGAAAGTATACATTTTCAATATAATGATATATTTATAGACTATTATTTGTATACCTACCTACCTAACTATATTCTTTATTCGACCAACAATTACGTGAGTTTTAATCAGTCAGTATTTATTTATGAGTCATTAAAAAAAAAACAAGCAAAGTATTTATGCTGTATGCTGTATCTATAGAAGGTTCGAGTGTCCCTCTTTTTGGTGTAGGTCACTGTAAAAGATGTATTATATTTGATTTCAATGACAAATCGTTGCATACGAAAATGATTCTGAGTGGATACTGTCTATCAGCCTATATTTGTAAAGATATTTTAATATATTATTATGGATTTATATTACTATAGTAACGCATTTTTATATAATTAATACCACTTAATTAAAACACAATAGGTTGGACTAATTTTTTCCATGCTTTAAACTGAGACTAAACATCGAGCTACTAGGTAATGTCAAACGTTAATCGGTAACAATAAATGTACGCGTGGTCTTAGAAATAGCTTTTATTTAAATTTTCAATTGAAAAAAAAATATTTAAGGAATCTTGTATCACACTTTTAAACAATATGCATAATAATTAAATGTTTTATGAAATTAATTAGAAGATAATTTGTAACTTATTGGGATTTTAACAAAATTAGTAAAAATATGAACTTTAGACGCTTATGAAAAAAAATTAAACCTTAAAATATTTTCAATATTCTGTATTTGTTGTAAGAAAACATAATTGAAATCTTGTGCTAAATTTTCTAGCATTCTTACTCAAAAACAATAATTTTGTGATACAAAAATTGAAATGAAAAACATCTTAGATACCAATAGCACAAAAAGAGCCAATTAAAAAAAATTATATCATCTATACACAGTGCTGTATTATTTTTGAAAAAAACAGTTTTTCTATGTATTACATTTTTGAATCACCACAAATTAACTAATCCGATTTTTTTAGAAAATGGCCATGCTTGAAAATTCCCGTACCTACTTATTACGTTAAATTTGTATTGATTTTTCCTGATTATTTACAAAGTACTTGATTTTTTTGACTTGATTTTTACAAAACCCATAATCACTCACACCCAAAAAATACAATAAAAAAAAAAAAAAACTAGAACTTATTCAATTCATTTTAGAAACCAAGTTAAGATTAAAGCATTTTTAGAGCTCCACGAGGTGTCGTAAATCACAAAAAAAACCATTGTAAAATCTGAATTATCATTCTGAATTTGAAAGAGTCTAATAATTTAAAAATATTATGTATTTACATTTTTAGTTCATGATAAGGTAGTATTAAAATTAGTAAAAAAATATTACTTAATTACCCAGTATTTATAAATTGTATTTTAACATGTGCATGCTATTAAATCTCAAAATAAATATATGACGCTCCAGCAATAGACAATAGATATTATTTACTTCAAAAAATATTAATATATGCTTTAGTATGAAAGTTGAAAAAATAAACAAATGTATTAATACAAATATTAATTAATGTACAAATAAATTATACAAAGTAACTATGATATTTGAATTGTTTTTGTTAATAATATCCATCTGTTTTAATTGTTCATTTTTTGACAAGAACTAGCTTATTAAAAACATTTTAACAACGCCGGCTTGTTCCTAACATATTTTTAATCATTTTAATAAATCATTCTGTTTTATTTTTTATTATTATTCCAGTAGACGCAAAGTAAAACAATAATTCCCAACGACATTTTCCATAGTGTAGATTTATAATTTTTATATTTTAAATCATTCATTAAAAACCGAATATGTGTTCTTGTAATGTGCATTAAGTTGAAAAAGATAGCAGAATTGGCTTTATAAATGAATGTATTATGCCATTATATGACCTATGCATTAGTGTAGTTATACTTTGATTTGGTACGTTATATTATTCTTACTTAAAATGTAACTAAGAATTTTCCGATACACTCATAATATACTTTGAAGGTTAACATTTTGGAAATTATAAAAAACTTAGTTATAAGTAGCTAGATTTGTATTATATTGTACTTCAACAAAATATGGTACTATACATAATTATACATAAATTCACAACAAACTACAAAGTAAATATTTCGATTTTTATATTCAAATGTTAAATATTCAATTTCGTTATTAAAATAAATGCCAAACCACTTGTTTATATAGGTAATAAATAAGGTTTAAAACTAAATTTTTGTTTTGAACAGATCGTTGAATATATGGGTTTTACAATAATGAATTTGTTTATATATATTTTTAATAATATATATCAAACAACGATTGAGATGAACAACTAAATTAGTACATTAACGAACTAAACTAGGTATATATTTTGTTACTTTATATTAATGTATCATTTAGTTGAAGAAAAAAACTGTCATCATATTTATACAACTGAATAATATAGCATGCGAAGTGAACACAGAAGAGTTACACACGAAAAAGCTTTTCAATCTACACATAAGTAAGATACAATGAAACATCTAAATACCGGACACTCTCGGTAACTGAAATGTTGTCCGCTACTCAGAGGCTTCAGTTTGTAGAATGCGGATTAGTTTTTTGCCAAAAAAAAAAAAAAACTTCCGATATTTAGAGGTGTCCGTTAATGGAGTTTTCATTGTAATATATTTTAGTAAACTGAGTTTGACGAAATTATTTTTCATTATCTAATAGTATTTATTTTATATAACTTAAGATTATTAATTGTGGTCAAATTATTTTATTTCTAGAACAACCAGACCAAACATTATATTATTATTCAAGTTTATCACCTTAAATTATACTATAGTAAGCTATTTGTTTTTATCAGGTTATTACAATTAAAATAATTATATTAAATGATAAATATTTCATATATATATACATAATACCTGCATAATATGCAATATAAGTCAAGTTTAAAATAAACGTAAGTATTTTTCGTTGGAATAAACAAGCCTTAAATATAGTAATGCTAGTGTCAGAAAAAATCAACGAATGTTCCTCGCTCGTCCTCATTGAAATTTTCCAAAATTGTTAGCAATTAATATTTGGCATAATATAAGTAACATTTACACATCATTCCAAAACCAAATTATATGAAAGAAAACCACAAGAAACCATTACTCCTGGAAAAAAATCAAATCTCATGTGCTATTGGTGAAAGCGGTGAAGATGGCGTGACGTACCATCAAAGCTTTCTCCAGTCCGTGCCATCGCCAATATTTTCACCCACTTCTTTGTCGTGTTCGTCAGCAAATCGGATATCTGGCTGCAACTTGTTGATGAGACATGGACATTCCAGATTCGCCGTGGAATACGGTGATTGACTTTTCCGATCTGCGTTGGTCGTTACCTCAAACGAAAACCATCGTCTGTCATCGGCTTCCCCATAATGTGTCCTCGGCCCTATCCTTGAACGATCTGCGGTGCTGATGGTATCGTCCACGGTAGTCGTCAAGTTATCGATCACCACGTCGGTCGTTGTCAATTGCTCAGTTGTCGTCTCGGTTGTCTGTTCCGGTAGCGGATGGGTGACGGATTCAACATCGTCAAAGGAATGCTGCCTATTTCTCCAATCAGCCATCATCAATCTTGCTGACGCCGAGTTCTTACCGTGTGCGATCAAGGCAGTGGCCATGGGTGACGACGGCAAGCATTTCGACATTTTCAGGTCAAGATTAAAAGCTGAGCTTACTGTGGACTTCTGAACATCCCGAAATATGATTGGGTTTGCTGTTTTGGTAGGCGATACATATTTGTTTAAACTATTTTCCTCCATCGTCGCATGTGCCTTGTTTACCACGTCTGTTGACCTAGCTACATTATGATATGAAGGTTCTCCAACATTTGGTAGATCCACAACTGATAAAAGTATAGGATATCCTCCGGCTTGCTGCATTACAGTATAAAGTACGGACACAGTGATAATTATTTGGAGCATTTTCAAGAAAATGCTTTGAAAAACTATAATAAGGTATAGTTAATGTCGATCAAGTTTTTTGAATTACATGTCAAAAAATTATAGACAGTTTCATTGAAAATCGAGAAATTTGTGCGTTCAATTACGTATATTTTCTGCGCACGTAACTGACTTCTAAAGACCAGCCATTTGGACCCTATAAATAAGTATTTTTTTAAACTAAAGAAACTTTTAAAAATATGAATGCTTATTCCTAGGGCAAAAAAAAATACTAACACTAATACTATTTCTACTACTATAAATACTATAACTGCCACTACTACTTCTATTGCTATTTTATTTTTTTTATTTTTTATCTCATCGACGGACTCAGGGGAAGACTTTGCTTTGCTTTCCCGCCGATTCGAACTACTACTACATCGAACTACTACTAACTACTACTACAACTAATAATAATAACACTAATAATAATAATCAATTTACATATAAATGTGAAATTCTTTAAAACAATCGAGACAAAATCCAAGGCAATCCTTTTCATTTTTGACAAAAAAATGAAGTCATTTTCCTTATACTTTCTGAAGTACACAATTTGCATAGATTGTAAATAGTTTTTAAATAGTTTTATTTATTATTGGTTACTATGCGTTTTTATGGATATTTAACATTTAAATAAAATAATATGATGCATTTATTGTTTTATACAGAAAAAAAAAACGATACAAATTATAATATATACCTGCTTTATACATTAGTATAATACGTGAAATCTATATAATATACCTATATATATATTTAATTCTCCATTAAACTAATCGAAATGTGAAACCATTATGTAAAAATAGGGTTACACGTTTAACACATTAAAGAGATAAAATTATATATGGATAATTATTATTTTCTGATGTTACTTTTTCAAAGTATCAAAGTATATGAATACATAAATATTTCTTCTCCTTTTATGTTTTACTATATATTAAATATATCTTATAATATTATCGAAGAGTTAATTTTTTTTTTTATAATAATTTTAAAGTTGTTTTTTTAAGAACTGTTTGAAATTTAGGTATCTACATTACTTCCCTTTGTGGATGCATCATGTTCCATGTTCGAATTTAATTTTAATCAGATACACAATATTATTAACTAGTTTATTTATAACAGTGCATTAAAATGTTTGGTCGATTACAACAAATAATATGTTTTTTGTTGAGTCTAAGAGAACATTATGGTGATCAAATATTTACGTAGTATTTAAATTTAAAAAGATTGCATTAAAAAGTTTACTAGGTGATGTAAAAAAAAATAATAATTATGTATTACTTCTGTCTGAAATGTCTCTAGAAATTGCGATATAGATCAGAAATAAAATAATGGTATGGCCTCGAGGAAATTGAAAAGTCGAGTACCAACTATATAAATAAATTACATTTCAGTTTAACTAGAGTACAAGTATTTTATTTTTATCTTTTTATAACATTGATTGGTTGTAAAGAAATTTTTCCTCAAGTCTTTTCTATATTTTTAGAGTTAAAATAATATTCCACTGATTATTTTTTCTTGTACCTATGCATATTTTTCTTATTCTTTGATTATTTCATTTTTAAAAATTTTTATAGACTGTAAAAATAACGAATTTAATAAATAGCAGTTTTTCATTGGTTCACTTTGTTTGACTAGTAGTGCCACTTGAAAATTACGCGAAATAAAGTCACGGGTTTCGATATGTAGCTGAAAAGTCGAAACAAATTAAAAATTATTTTGGTACAATGCATAATGAGTTCATAAACCATAGATGTTGCATTGTTCTACAGAATGGGTGAGTCGAGATCTTAAAATGGTAAACATTAATGACGATATTATTTCGGTATACTATTTAATGTTTATAATGGTATTCTATTTTAAGCCAAACAACTAAAATCTATGAATAACAATGGTCGTTTATATTCATATCAAATGTGTTTTTATTTTATTTTTCAGCGCGCAGTGGTGCAAGTATTAAATTGAAGTTTTAAATTATAATGATGTTTTTCTCATAAAATAAAAATGTCCTAAGCTGTAAAAAATTGTAAGTTTCGTTTAATGATATTATCAATTGCAAAATGGACACAGATGTGTCTATTTTAATTAAATTTAAAATAATTTGCGTACAAATTATTGTCCATATATCTGGAGAGCTTAAGAGAGTTAAAAAAAAAAAAATGGAAAGTGGATATATTACTTAACTTACAATATTTGTGGAATAACGCTCACATTTTTTTTTTATTTCTAGTAATAACAACTTATAAGAAACCTTGTGTAGTATTGATTTTTCAAATATCAGATTTAAATAGTAAAAATGTTACGAATACCTATTGAACAACAAAATAATTTGTTGTTCATAATTTTAACGAAATTCGCTTAAGATCTAACTCCACACGCTCTTAATAACATATTTTCAATTTACGCATTTTGTTTTCATCCGAGTATTTAGAAAAAAATACTGGAAATTCTTAAAAGAATATTTGTTGATATTTAAAAAATAAGACGTCTTTACTATTTTATAGATTTAAATGTTTAAGTTTTAAAAAGAAACAGATCTTTAATCCGTATTTGACTTTGCTGACTAAAACAATGCAGATACTGAGTATAATATTTAAGCTACCAAAATCAAATAAAACGGCTACAGTGTATGAGAATATAGAAGTATGTATTGTATACATAAATTTCACCTTATATGAAATGTAAATTGTATATTACATATAGACAATGTACATAATAAACAAAGCTCAAATAATATTATGTGTTAATAAAATATTTATGTTGAGAACAAATGGTAATACATACCCGAGAACAATTGAAAAGTGCTCAAGTTAAATTTATAAATTGTCACGATGGTAATTTCAAACATGATGATAAACATTTTTTTTTATTTATTTATTTAAATTATTGAAAAATAAATAATAATTTGAATAAAATGTTTTGAATTCTTGTATGGATTTAAAACTGTAATATCGTCATATATGTTGTGACTTTAATGTGTTGTGTAGGTTGGTACTGAATCGTGGAAAAAAATACGTAAATATATTATAATATAGGTAATATTATAAAGGAAATTTGACATAGCAGTGATAATTTAATTTTTATTTTTTATGATCCAAAACCTAGTTTCGAAAATATTTTCTATGATATAAAATAATTGTGATTTGACATAAAATTGTGTAGTATCAAAACAAAGACATTTATTTTGGTAGAAACCAAAATTTTTATTAAATAAATATAGTACAAAGCAAGAAGTAAGAACTATAATATGATAATATTATATAATTTTTGAAAGTAATACCTAGCCCATTTTTGAAAAGATACAGATGTTTTGATTTTCAAAATAAAATACAAAAAATAAATTTTAAATATCTGCTGTTTCCAGAAGTTAAAAATAACAATGAATATTAAAAGCCCCAGATGATATTATGGTTATCGAATATTTTTGTTCTAAAATCATTCTGGACTGCTGTTTGACCAATATTAGAGAACATTTTTTTACTAATTATTTATATATGATCAAAGAATCACCCAACAACCAATCATAATAGGTGAGTTACTTGGTAATAATATTAACACACATCAAACATTTTCTGAAGTTGTAATAAAATATTGCTTGTATTAAACTTGTATTAAGCATATGCTCGTAAATGAACAAATAACTACGCTTGACTTCGAATTCGTACACATTGTTACGTCTTCTTACCTGCAGTTTCTATTAGACTTGCATTCAAGAATCAAGTTGCATTTAAGGGTATAACCGTGGATACCACTGGACAGGTGAGTGGTTTTATACAGCATTAATATGCTGTTGTGGTAGTATACTTTTGCTCGTAAAATGTTATAGACCGAATAAAGTCTAATGAAAACGTTTTCTGCGAAGGTTAGTCATCTCGAATGATGTTATTTAATGTTTCTAGCACAGTACGTGATTCGAAAAATTTCGGATGGTCTAATCTTCAATGGCAGTTAACATTCATTACCTACATATAATTATCTCTGAAGACAATATGTTTACATTATACGCATTGGATAACTGGATATACGTTGGATATTTTATAAAACGATAGATTTTCTGTCCAAGGAACCACTGAGAAATCAATCAGAGTAAATAAATTATGAATAGGGAGACTCTACGAATAAGTTAAAATCAGTGGTAGATTTAGGATAGACGTAATCGTAATAGTAGGTATAGATATCTAAATTATATGTGTGTATAATATAAACACAAGTTATTACATTTCAACCATTATGAATTACAGTGAAAATAGATTATATTTGTCAAACATTCTCCATATTAATCCCAAGTTTAATAATAAATAAATTAAAAAATTAAGAATTTTAAGAATTCAGTTTAGAACAGTTTTAATTACAGTTACATTATCAAAGAACGGAGCATAAGTAGTATAAGTCAAGTTGGTGAAATGTAAAGAAAAACTAGGGGGTATTTTATCTTTTAATATTTGATAATATCAATATATCATAACGTGAGATGCGACGAGATTTAGATAAATAAAAAAAGCGTTTCGTTTGCTGCTTGTTTAGTCTCTAATGGAGTATGGATTTAATTTTCCGTAATTACAAAAGCATGATTACCTACGAAATTTCTATGTAATCAAGTTATTTAGTTAAACATTAACGTGCCTATCTTTAATGTAATGCGATTTTGATAACATACTTCACAATGTAATGTTGGTTGCTAAAGTATTCTTATATGGAATAGCAACATTCTCATATTTTAAATGTTTGTTGAATTTTAAGAACGATTGATTGAGCTGATCTTGGTTAAGTAGCTATTATCAGTGGCAAATTTTCAACATTATTCTAGAGGTGGTCCTGAAAGATAATATGTATTTCAAAGGTACCTATTATTATTATTTTGAATAAAAACTTTTAAACAGTTGTATCTCTATGAATCGACTTCAAAGCCAATCAATTTAATGTAGCCTGAAATTCAAATTTCAATATAATAATAGCTTTGATTATTGGTTTAATTTTGTTTCTATTTTTGAAATTTGTTCGGTCCTTTCTGTACTTATCTCATTGTTCTTCAATAGACGTGCAGGGATTTTTAAGAGGTTTGAAAACTAACTTGCATCAAGAAAACATTTTTTCATTATATTCGAGAGATGAGTGATTGGTAAATGTTTCAACCCCATATTTCCAGATATTAAATTTTTTTAACACGAGACTATACATAACACATAATAATTGAGCCCACCTCGAGACTTAGAAAACATTAAACAAAATTAACAAAGTGCATCACCTTGTATTACTGAATATGACAACCAGGGAAATCTTATTAACCATGAATATTTAAATTTGAGATTTTTACCTTTTTATCTTACTCAGAAGTATTTGAATTTACTAGAAATTTATAATTTATTTCTGGTGTCTAGACTTTATTGAGTATGTCATTTATTTCATTTTGTCGCAAAATAATCTGATATAACAATTACTACAAATTTAAGGCGAAGACGGATTTGCAAAATCATGGTTAGTCTTCGGTTTTTTTTTTGTAGGTATTACTTATATCATTAGGCAAAACTGATCTTTTGAGTTTTATTTGATAAACTTTCAATTAACATACTAGTTTGGATTAGCATTAGCTAGACGTTTCAATGAGTTAAAATAAAATGTTGAATGAATGTTGTTTTTAGACGAGATTTTTTGAAAAACAAATTACATAGTAGTTCGTACTTAATTTTGATTTTATATATTCGACCGTCGTATTGCCTACGTCAACTTATGTCGGCAGTCAAATAAATGTCTATACATTTTAATTATATGAAATAGCAGGAATAGTGTTGTAACTTGTAATTGTTCCCTTTAGAAGAAAGTAATGGTAGAGAAATAAATGCATTATCGCAAATCGAAATATTATATCCGATAAACAGAAATAAGTAATAACCGATACTGTGGATGATTTTATCAAACTATAAACATATAACTGTTGAATAGTTAAAAATAATTATTCAACATATTATTTCAGTTTATTTGAAATAGCTGGTAGGTAGGTATTGAATAATAATATAATATAGTATAATAACCTTTTGTCCCTATATAATAATGTATGTTTAGTGTACGTATACCATTATTATAAAATAAATATTTATACCGATGTCTGCCAATTATCTCCCCCCCCCCCTTTCCCCATCCTGGTAAATCCGCCACTGGTTGATACTATATTTTTAAGATACATTTTTTGTCCAACATTCAAGTAATTATTAATGAATAAAATAATTTAAATCGATTGGTTAAAATTAATAAGAAATTTTAATGACACGTAAACATAATATTACGTAAGTTTGTGGTACTATAATAAGAATACTGTAAAATACGTATTTTGGAAAAAAAATTTAAATATATCCAACGCAAGCCTTTTTTTTATATTTTTAACATTGTGAGTCTGATAGTAACGGTATTGGTGTGGTGTACATATTATGTTCAATGGCTCAGATTTTCAACATATAAAATATTTAATTACATACAATGGAAAAGAGGGTAGAATAAAGAAAAAGCAAAACACTTTGACACTCAGCTATCACGAAGGCCATACAAATAATAGACACTGAGGGGCTATTTCTGCAAATGTGACACCTGATCGGGTAAGAAAACACGATTATTGGAATCCGTCCCATGCGTGGCGGCAGTCCATGATTAGGGTCCGATGACCGATCCTGTGCAAATAAATAACGATCAAATAATAAAAAAAAAAACACTGTCTGCCCCGATATATAATATATGCATGTGTGTGTATGTGCGTGTTTCAACCAAATTTAAATAATTGCAGTTGTGTATTGGTACACGATATGCGGTGTGGTGGCGTTGTTTACTTCCAGTCCGTAAGTGTATAGCAGTATAACAGTATAATACAATTATGATATGAGTTCAATGGGGTATAAGTGAGGCTGAGTACACTAATGATTGGTTTTAACTTAATTCAGTCAGGTTTAAAATAATATTTAACGAACTAAAAGTCAACAATTGTACAGCATTTTTTTTTTAAATAACTGAGGTTTGTTTAAAGTGCATTAAAAACATAAATATAATCAACTCGTATAATAATAAATTGAATACAATAATTATTTTTTTGCACGCACGATTTTCCTTATTTTTGCGATATCGACATAGTTTCTGGGGGACAATGTTTTGTTAATTAATTACAGGGAATCCATCAAGTAACTTTCATTAAACTGGGTTTCAAAACGAAATCACAAATTCGTGGTTTATCAAGTCGTTGAACGTAACTCGTCAAGTTATACAGTCAACAAATATTATTAAGTACCTTAATTTACTAGATTCGGTTCAGTTGTCTAAAATATATCAACCATTGGAAGAAATTTGACGGATCTTAAACCTTTTTTTGTTTGTTTTTTTTTTCAAATTTACAGCTGCATTGGTAATATTAACCTATGATTTAATTAACTAACTATATATTAAAAAAATTATGCATGCTTAAAATGTATCGGTGGGCCTCAAATAAATATATCTCTGTATGATGTATAAAAATTAGGACAACCGGCCTAGGCTATAGAATTCCTAGACGAGCACTGCTTAATAATAATACATAATTTTTAGTTAGGTATCATAAATATATTTTTTAGGTTACAGTCAATGGGTGTACTTACGGTACATTTCGATCGTGACGCTGGCACTGACTGGGGCGGACAAGTTGCTGTTTGAAGCCTGGCAAGTGTACACGGCTCCCTGGTCGTACCGGCCCAGCGCTTCGATAGTCATTTCGTTTTGTTTCACCGACGATGATGATGCTGTAAATTGTCCGGAAATCCCTTCGTTTCCGGTATCCATTAACGTCTCTCCCCGCCACCATCTGACCTTTGGTTCTGGGCGACCTATCATATACGATAATGGTATATTAATAACTATGTATTATACAGAGTTATTTTATTTTAATTAAAAATTAAATTATCACAAATGTTATAAATAACATAATAGTAATATTTTACAAGTCTCAGTGAGTGATAAATTGTTCCTCTATTATATATGTATATAAGTAGGAGGAGAGAGGAGTTATCCAATATCAGTAAGCTAGGATCGATTATATAGCAGTAAGGTAGGGCCATTGATTTTAAATGATATAGATTGCTCACTGGCCGGTTTTTTTGGTGTCACGAAATATTTACTACCGGTAGATGGCGAGGTGACGTGACTGCTAGCGATTACAACGTTATCCGACATAACTAACACAAGCCTGCACCCATTAACACGGCCGCCCGGTTTAGTCAGATCGGATAACGTTGTAATCGCTAGTAGTCACGTCCATTCGCCATCTACGGAGAGTAAATATTTAGTGACACTGAAAAACCGGCCAATGAGTAATCTGTAGTATTTATAATCAATGGTAGGACACATTGTCAAATAATTCTAAAATGTAATATTAATAAAGCCGTAACTTAATCTTAACCTATGTTCATGAAATCTCTAAGATTACGATTGCGTGTAATGTGTATACCTAATATTATATATGTTTTAATAGGGTTGGTAAGAAATATCGAGTCTAAAGAAGTGCCTAAAAATTGCTCAGCCAAAGCTGATCTTGATTATTTCTAATCTATTGCAATAGATAATCATGCATGTACCTAATATAGTGTTAGAGTTTGTGGAAAAGTCCATAATACTTTCAGTGATTCAGTAACAATAATAATATATATAGTATAATATATATTATAAAACAATAATATTTCAAAATTTTTGTATTATTTTGATTTGTTATGTATTTTTATGTGCGTATAGTAAATATTATTGATAACACAAATTTAAATATCACGGAAGCAGGCTGAATATTACTAAATACAATAAATTAAGATTGTTAATTATTTTCATCAACGGATTCTATAAAAACATCGACAAAATCAAGCTGATAACAAATTTACATTAATATGTCTTCGAGGAACCACGTGTGGATTGCGCATTGTCATCAAACACATTTACATTGAATGCTAAACCCTTCACAACACCAGATCTAATTTAATTCTTCTAGGTTAACCCGTTGAAATATTAAATAACCATTCTCAATCAATTTCTATGTGCCACTAATTCAAATTGATTACATTTTTGAAAATGTTTTTTTATTATTTTTATATAAATGTGTAATTGCCTATCAAAATAAAATATTATCATATGGTCAATGGTCATATTCCTTAAATGAACAATGCCACCAAGGGTTTTAAAAAGTAGGTAATCATTAAAACAAAAACTTTCCTGGTAATCCATAGTTGTAATTGTTATTCATAGAACTTATTTCAATGAGCTTAATAATTAATAGTAAAACAAAACTTAATATAATATATTATTTTATCGATGATTAATTCAAACAATATCTTCTCAATAAAAAAAAAAAAAAATAGAAATAAATGATAATAAAATTATTTTTAAATAAAATGGTGTCTTATTTAGGTGACTAATGAATATCTAGCGAAAAGGACACCGATCGTCCATGTGCAAAAGGCAACGGTAAACCACTGCACAGTAGTAAAATTATCTTGTACAAATCTAGCCTGTTACAATAAAACAAATTACTGTTGGTCAAACCAACCTAAAAAAGGTTGTAAATTGAAAAAAAAATAATAACAACATTTTGTTATTCACATTTTAGCAATATAATAATCTTTCTGTGTATCATTTTAATTATTTACGCCAAAAACGCATAGGTACTTAAGTAAATTGCAATACTGTTAAATTATTAATTGACTAAACTAGTGTTTTGTGGATTTTTTTTTCAGAATTGTTTACCTACTGAGTATGCATTTTTATTTTATTTGTATTGAATAAATAAATTGGAAATACTACTGGAACTGAAGTAGCTAAAAACCAAACGATTAATAGTACTATTAATAAAAATGAATTAAAAAAAGTAGACAATAATAACGAAATACTATTTATACGTAACGTAACAGGCTAGGCCCAAAACCAAATTAAACAAATAGTATAATATGTAGAATATATTACAAGTCGATTAATTATTTTTAAATTAGTAAAAGTTGTTTTTAATTTAATTTAAACAGATTGGCATCATAAATTTTGATTAAAATATATTTTGTCAAAGAATAAAATTGTACCAGTTACGTATAATAAAGTATTATTCTGTAGGATAATTAAATAATATTATAATATATAATTGTTCAAATTAATACCATATTATACGCACAGAAATATAAAAATGATAAAATAGTATGATGTTCGTAATTTAACACCATATTTAGTTTTTATGCTATAAGTACCTAGTTTAGTATAAAAATTGATCTGTTTGATAAATTGAAAAACATTTAATTCAAAAGTAATTTGTATTTTTTTATGGGTTCGTAAAATACATATCAGAAATAATGTGTTTTATAATATTGATAGGTAGTAATTTAATATCAACTTTACTTGTTTTAACATAATATGTAAAAATAGTTTTATAAATAATTTACACGATTTTAATCTGCCATAAATGGATTACTTTTTAATACAAAGTTGAGCTATTTGATATATTTAAAAGTCTAATTTATTAAATAACTGTGCTTTATTAATGAACTTCAACTAGTCATTTAAAACTGTTTAGATTACTATTTTTAATGAACCAACTTATATTTGAAAAGTCAGTTTTAAACATTTAAAATCCAGTTTTGTTTCGTTTTAATAATTAATTGCTGTTTTAAATGCTTTTTAACAAGTTTAATATGTTCAAAAGTAGTTACATTAAAAAACAAACAAATGAAATATTAATAATCTCAAACGAGGAAATGTCAACCTATTACATTTATTACTGGAGCATATTTTGTTTAAATTGATTTTAGTAGCTATCATAGGAAATTCAAGATAATTCAATATAGTTTTAATTTTATTCAATTTAGATCGAAATTTTGATTTTGAATAATTTGATTCACAGTGCAACGTGATAGATTTTTATAATAATTTTGGGATTTTTTCACTTGATTATGATATTATATGACTAAATTGATTATAGATAAATATTAATATATAAAATATATTAATATCAATACATATTATTATATTAATGATAATAAAAATGGTTAATATTAACTGAGGAGATATTCCTAAATCAACTTGCGAAATATATAGATTATTGTTTTATTTGTATATGTATCATAAAATGGATATACATGTCACATGCACACATACATGAATGAAAAAAGTCGGAGATAACATATTATTATAGATCTATAGATGTGAGTGTGAAACAATGAACACATTGAAGTTGAATATATAATTATAGAGATGGACAATTTACGTAAAATAAAATCATGGTAAATATTCTAAAAATATAAATAGAATGGTAAAATATTTGTAACTTGGTATGAATATATACATTAAGGTAATCATAATACTATTTTTTTGGTATAAAACAGTAAAAAAAAAATCTGTTATCGAAATAATAGAAAAGGAACTAATGATAAATAACAATTAACAGATAGGTA
Organism: Acyrthosiphon pisum; assembly: GCF_005508785.2. Classification (NCBI taxonomy): domain Eukaryota; kingdom Metazoa; phylum Arthropoda; class Insecta; order Hemiptera; family Aphididae; genus Acyrthosiphon; species Acyrthosiphon pisum. The sequence continues at coordinate 50,154,547 of NC_042493.1, forward strand.
TATGATCATGATGCATGTTATAGTAACAACTAGTTAACCATATAGAAATGTTAGTATATCATTAAGTGAAAGCCGTAACAAAAATTAACAAAACACTAACATCCACCAAAATAAATAACACGTTTCATGAATCGTAATCAATTGCAATTAGTCTTACGTGCCACATAACATTTTAAGTGGGTGGTAAAAAATAAATCAGTGAAAAAATAAGTTGGTACTTAAAATGTACATTTTTTGTCTATTGTATATAAATGTCTATTTTTTTAACGACACAATTTTACCTTATATATATTTTTTTAATTATGAAGAAACTTATTTTTTTACTAAATTTATACATTTCATGATGAAGAGATTTTACTTTCTAACGTAAAAAATATTGTGGTACTCAAATTGTATAAAAAATGGTTTCTTATTGAAACATATTTTATACATTGTTTGTTTTGTTAATGTAAAATTCTTATTAGCAACGTTTCCATTTCCACTGTTCATAAACTATGGTTGGATATAGTGTTGGACCGATGTTGATCCATCAATAGAATAAGGTACCAAAGGCTGCGAGTTAGTTGGCTGTGGCAGGGGTGGCATGCCAGACCCAGATACAACAGATGCTATCTGAATTGGAGCCACGGAGATGGTATCTATGGACACAGGTGCCGGCTGCAGCCACCGCTCCAAGCTGACTGGGACTGTGGTCACGGTGCGCTTAGCACTCACCATTTGCTGGGTGCTGCGCAGGGGTGATTGTTCATTTATGCGCAGCCGTGCGTTTATCTCCAACAAGAATTCATTAATCGCTTGCAATTCCTCATGGCGCTTTTTCAACTCAGCCATACGCTTGCCCAACATTTCCACCTCATCTTGCAACAACCAATATGGCTGTTGATGCACAGGCCCAGGTGGCATCGAAAAGTCCATGTCACGATTGGGGAATGGGTGCCCTAGCGGAATTCTGTTTTCAGATTCGTCGCACCTACGCTTGGGATCGGAGTCTTCATCGAAATCGAAGCGTCTGTGGACCAACTCATTACCGAAGTTAGGTGGCGTCGCTGACTGGGGTGAATTGAAAGGACCATTAGGACCTCTAACAGGTACATCAAGCGGTTGATTAGTTATTTCAATAGTTTTCAACATTTCTGGTGCCATGCGTCTGATCAAATTATAATTATAATTATAATGTTCCTCATACTCACGAGAACAATGAATGAATCGGCAGTTGTATCGATTACACTTCCCATTTTGAAAGTCATGGCAAAATACATATTTGCGCTTATCCTCTTCGATAGGAGGATGAAAAAATTTGCAAGATCTGCCTCTATTGCACACATTGCGCATGAAATCACGACATAGATTGGTTGTTTTTAATTCCTGTTCCTTTTCGCCCTTCATCCCTTTAGAAGATTATTTTTACAAAAATTAAACCAAAACCCCAATTAATTATTTGGATATAAGAACACTACGACACTGTATTCAAACTATTTAGATCAACTGTATTTTTATATACTATGAAAAACTGTATATACAACAGTAAAATTAATGTATAGGTTTAAGTTACTATGGTTAACTCGAATATCAAACTTTTTACATTCATCAATTGGTTTTACAATACAACAGTATATTAAGAATAATAAAATTACCACTTTTTTTAACGCAATCACATCTCTAGTTTATTATATCACATTATTCTCTTAACTCGAAATTATTACCGAAATTTCCATTCCGAAATAAAACGGTCTATAAAAGGGGGAAATATAGAACATACTATAATTAACTATAATCGATCGATGTTTTGATGAGTTACATTAATTTCTAATAGACTAGATGACAGAGCAAACGAAGTAACGAATGATGGAACTGCATTTAAAATAATGAATGATATTAATGATATTTAATAATAATATTAACGATCGTTGTTTCACAAAATATGAAATAATGTCACAATCGTTCGTTTTGAATGAATACAACAATTTATGCAACAAATGCTATGGTCGATAGAATCAAATAATTGTTAATATTGTCGTTTACAATAATTAAAGACTAAATACAATGGATAATGATATGGTATTAATTAACCTATTGTTTATTCAAAAATAGTTTTGAACATGGTTAAAAGTTTGTTATTTTTAAGAAGTCACAACTTGTGGTGCACATTAGCTGTCGGCAAAAAATGTCTAATATCTAAAGGATTCAATTATATTGTAAAACATCAAACATTTAAAATTTGGTTAAATATTATGTTTGAAAATATGTGTGTGCTTGAGGAACGCCAGTAAGTTTTATACGAATAAAGGAGCACATCAAAAATAGGAGTGAGCTAAGATTGTATAATATACACACATAAACATCTCATAACCAGGTTAAGGGATTTATTTTTATGGAGCTTAATATGGAAGTATAAGAGATGAATTTTCTACAAATGTATATTTTTTTATTTTATCATCTTCCAAAAAATGCAAAGAAGAATGAAAGGAACAATATTTATACTAATTTGTGTCAATTTGCAATGTACGTAACGGAATAAAGTGCATCATAAGTTAACATGGTATCGAATAATATGATTTGGTTGCCAGCATATGATGAGATATTTTTTGGACAGAGATATTTCGTATTGTTTTATTTATATTAATATAAGGCATTTTTGCATTATTCACCTTTCATTGTTATTTGATATGATAAATCCATACAGGATTTAAATCTTGACGTTTAATTTAGAATATCATTCCATACCCGAGTAATCTCGCAGCGTTATTATAAAGTAGAATATTTTTGTTTACATTTTTATCCATTTCGGTGTCGTATAAATGCAAATCGCAAAAAGCGTTTCGATCACCATTAGCATATTCGAAAAGAGTAATACCTACGTACTTGTAAATATTCGTTATTATTTATAAAAATCAATCGCATTGGGAATAATTTTACTAGTTTAGCATTTTATTTATAATACCTACTTATTGCATTTTAATGTTATTTATCTCTGAATTTATAGTTTCCACGGAAGAAATGAAATATAAATAAACAGTTACTTCATTTATAAGTACGAACAAATAGCAATTTTTTATCCATGTATCATCAATAAAGAAGAATATCCATGTTGAAATATTAAAATTAAACAATCTGAGGAAATTCATATTATTCTGTTTAAAATAAAGACTTTTAAAAATATTATTTACAATTATTAATTATTCCGTTTCTAAAATTACTAAAAATCTATACAAATTAAAATAGTTTATAGTTTTAAATAAGTGTAAATAAATGTATTAAGTCATCATGAAACGTAAATAATAATGTTTGGTACGCATTTGAAAAAAAAAACAAGTTAATTTTTATAGATAAGATTTAAAATAATAATTTAAATATTATTAAATTCCTTTCTTAATGAAAAAATGTTACCTAACCTAATCTAACCTACACAGCTTAAAGTTGTAAGAGCCACTATTTTATCGTTAAGTTTAGGTAAATAAAAAAATGTTTTGTTCAATATTTTAAAAAAAATCATATTGTCTAGACACAATTTGTTGTTTATATACATATTATGTAATTTTTTTCTTAGAAATCTTACTGACTGGCAAAAGTGAAGTATATAGTAATGAAGTATGTACCTACCTATTGTTTGAAACGAAAATAAATACTTTTTCTATTATACGAGAGTAATTTAAAATATAGATTAGGTTAGAGTCAAATTATAAATACTGCATTGTAAAAGAATCATAAACAACAATAGTTTAGGTTAGGCTATGGATTTTATAAAATATCGTCGTTAATTTTGGTGAATTTTCATTTTCAAAAGTCTTAAGTAAAAAATCATATTCATGACATTTTTGCACACAATTTCCAAAAAATAACAATTACCACCATGGTGGAATCAAAAAAAATCCAATCACGATAATAGTCATTACCAGGAGTGGAGTAGAATATTTCAGATATAGATATTTCAGGTCATATTGGGATAAGTTTGTAAATAATTGTATATTTGATCATCACACATTTCTTTCGTTGTATTAGTCTTAGTAATATTTTAATCAGAAAACGGTTTGTACAATCCCGTGTGATTATTCAATAATTATCATTTTACTGAATTAAAAGCAAGTTGGATTTCATTAATTTCATTCATTATGACTGTTTCAATATCAAGATTAATTTAATTGTAACAGATAATTTATAATTTATTGCTATGTTGGTAACTTCAAGAAAAGTGACCAAATTCGAGAAAGTTTTCAATATTTTTTTAATTTGATTACCCTCTTACCCTAGTTATAAGTAGGTACCCACACAATACTTTTCATGCAAAAATCGTGCCAGTTAGAGTTTTGGAAAATTTACTGGAGCCCACTTGACCAAGTTTACGTGGAAATTATTCAGATTTAAAAATGAAATATCACGTTGATGAAACTGAATTGTTTGTTCATCTTAAACTGTCCCCCACATAATGTTTTAATGGGGAAACGCAAGCAGTGAAGGTATATTTTACTGTAAAAAAATATAAATGTATTTTTATTGTTTATTTGTGTAGTACAGATCTAACGAAGTTCAAATCTGCTTCTCTAGGTCCACGGAAGAACGGACTTGAACATATATGAATATTAAATATATATAATATATGTTTTGGTCTGCTAAACTCGCATGACTTCATTGGATCAATTGTACACATTCTCGCCTGCAACCCAATAATAATAATAATAATATTATATATTATATAGTTTCTCAGGAAATCGATCGTTTTGGTTCGTAACGTGCAGATTACCGATGAGTATATCATATATTCTATATATATGCTATTACATGTATGATATCATGTGATTGTTGTATAAGACGCATCTTACTGCAAGGAGGGTTGAGACTATAATAATATATAGTCCGGACGGTTAGGGTGACAAATAACTGGAGATTTTCTTGGTTATTTACCGCTCGCATATTATATAAACCACGCGACGATGTTATCTTATTATTATTATTATTACGATCGCGGTGGTCGTATAACGAAAAATATATCACTACGGGTGGAGAGGATACCGTCGATAGCATTGGCCGAATAACGAGCGTCGACATTTTTATTATTATATCTTTCGTATTTCATACAATGTACAGGGTGGTTTTCCTATTTTCCATTACCCACGTGCAGATAACTCAGGCGAACGGGTAGAACACCCACCCTGTATAACTATATTATATGTGTGTGTGCATGATAATATATTACATACGAACTTGCGTTATTATTATAATAACACACCACGACCGCCAAATCGATAACGTGGTCTTTCGGCCCGTGACGACCGGCCGAGAGATGATAACGTTACAATATTATAATATGCTTATATTAAGAATTTATTCAATAAATTATATTATTATTTATGGCTACGAAAAACGGACTTTGGAAGAATTCTTAACCGGATGTGTAGCGCATTATAGAATAACATTAACACGGACCTTGGCGCCACCTCGAGTTGTATCTGTCACGTCCCTATATACTGTTACGTATAAACGACCCAATTTACGTTTCACTGCAGATGTTTCAACAAACTGTACAAGTGCTACTTGAGAAGAATCGAAAATTCTGGGTGGGTACCTACATGACATCAAATTGCGCCTTATACCTTCAATACGTTAAACGTATGATACCTACACTTACACTCAATGTTATCGGACTCTAGAGTTGAGGTGATATCATAATATACTATATCAATTTGTTTATATTATACATAATATATCTCAGAATATTAAAAACACTTAGTCATAAACTCCGCGAGAGTAAAATTACAATATCGATAATAATATGTGATATCGTTTAGGGACAACATAATACTATGATTTAACTCCTAATAATGATTTCCCTAAAAAAAAAAACAATTTTAACTGAATGTAAGTGATTTAAACTAGTTCGGGAGCTAAAGTTTAGCACTATAGCTCGTAGGTAACCTTGAAGCAAAACAACAGAATTAAACCTTTTACTTACCACCTAATAATATGAGCTTGCCGAGTTATGAATATAGCCAGTGGCAATTTGTGGAATTTGTTTTAATTTTAAGTAAACATACATAAATTAAGTATTATTATTTAGCCTAATTTTTTACTCAGATCTTATAACGAAGTGCGTTTGTTGTGATATCAACGGTTTTTTTTTTAATAATAACTATTTTTTTCCAACACAGTTTTATAAATGTCATAACTACATAGACTAATGGCTGCACAGACTGTATATTTAAAATAACGAAAAAAGAGTAAAACCAACAAGCGATAATATTGGACAAGAACAAAATAATGAAAAGTTATTGATTTTCTTATTAATACATTTCAATAGAGCGCATAGAAAAATATACAAATACGAATTATGAAAACATTTGAACATGTTTATGGGTAGGTTGAAACTGATAATTTATTTTTGCAATAAAAGTGTTTCGCAAGTTATTTTTTGTATCCTGATTCGCATACTATAGTTTATAAATGTATTAACTACGCAATATTTCTGATGTTTTTATATGGTTTATAATTTAATTGGCTGATATTTAAATTAGTTACAGGGTGTTATGGTGTAACAACAAATTTACACGGTTTAAACGGGAAACTTTTAGTTCAAAATAATACACTCACATAGTTTCGAGCCACTATTATTAATTTAACTTAGCAGAGGTTACGGTCATGGTACATGGGCTGAATAATATAATAATATAGCATGGAATATAAGGCACCAACATTAAAAGAATAATCTGAGATGCTGTGGAAATAATAGAAAACTACTGTTTGCCAAGACAAACGACGAGTACACTAAGACTAAATATAAAATTAAAATAATACGATTTTTATTCGGTAGGCTTACCGACGTAATGGTATATGCAATGTACGATTGTATGTGTTAAAATGTTTACTATGAGAACGTATTGAAATTTATCTAAAAGGGACCTCAATCTTTGGCCGTAACATAATATAAATTATTGTATAATCAAAGTCAAAATATTTTCTAAATTTTACATAATATTATTTAAACATATTTTTTCTGTCAAGTTCAGAAACATTTGATCAATATTAATGTTTTTTTATTTAAGCATTTTTTTCAATATATCTGGTAAAATGTATTAAACTATAATTATTATATTACATGAAGTTATTGAAAATATTTATTCATGAGCTTGTAAAATGTATTTGTAAGACATAATATTATTATAGTCTATTAATGTAAATTACCTCCTTTGATGAACTAACTCAACATATAACTACTAACTTAATTTAATTAAATCTATTATCGATAGGTAAATTTAAACTTTCAAAGATGTTGTATAAAAGACTTCAATGAAATAAACGTAATTAAAATGTTAAGCCACATATACAAGGTTTTTTAACGCATTAAAAACATATACCCTCGTGAATCAACACAGTTCCTTTAAAACAATTCATATACTTAAAACATTGAATTATCTTATTATTTTCAACCATTGTAACATATTTGCGTTAAATTGTTCAAAAGCCACTAAAAGAGACAATACCGTATTGTGTTCGGCTGGTTGATAAATTTCAGTATGTTAAATTAATAATTTCAAGCAATATTAATATGTGTTTTATTCGATAAGCGTTTTAAAGACGCGCAACACTGCACAAACGCAAAATAAACTGAGTGTTGAAAGAAACAAAATAAGCTTCCACAAATGTTTGAAATAAACTTAACTATAGACTATAACACAATGCCATACTTGATAAAATACTATATAACTATAATAAAAAAAAAAAGTTGAATAATAATACGATATAAATAGCCGACAGTGTTTTAATTAATTCGTAATCTTAAGAATAATTATAGTGTGTGAACTCGTTTTAATATGAAAAGTGTGTTAATATCATATAATTTATTTTATTAATTTTATTTTATTTTAAATCAAACAGAAGCAAATATAAAATTGTTTAAAACAAAATTTAAAAAAAAAAATTGTAAATAATATACAACAATATGATACACTCTGTTTTTTGAATATTTCGCACTGCCACTGATAACTTTAAGATATATCAAACACCCCGTCATACGCTGGAAATATTTTAGAATAATGTATGACTTAGAAGTAAATTGTGATTATCTGTGGCCAATATAATATACGACTTGGTAAACATATTGAGTTTTTGGTTTCCCCGAAGACATTGGATTCTTAAGATATTTTCTTTGTGATACAAACATTCTGTCGTCATTGAAACTAACTACTTACAATATATTTAAATTTACGTGTTACAGTTATTACTTATCTGTCAAAGTGCTATGGTATACAAAGAAACTAATGCTTTGGAGACAAAACACCAATATGTTATTTATTGCACGTGGCTTATCATTAACATACGGAAAACGTATACTTATTCAGTTGCTTAACTATTACGTCTTTATAAGTTCTCTGAATACGAAATTCATATTTTACAGTTAGTAATAAATCAATTCTAAATCCAATCCTTAGTCGTGGGTAGCAAACTAAAATATAAAACAAGGTAATATACATAATATTTTAATCACATTATTAAATTAATATTTAATAAATTATGTTACAGTTCATAGAAGTGTAACTAAAAAGTAAAGTTGGTAAAAGTAAATTAATAATGTATTAATTATTTAATCGAATTATGTTAAAAATAATAAAATCATATTAGTTTAAAGAACATAGTGATGTACCTAAATTGCCTATCAAAATCGCCGTGTTATCATGATTCCATCATTAAAAATATAATATACAATTAATATTAAAATATAATTATATTATATTAAATTCAAGGAAGAGATTTTAATGCGTTTTAAAAACAATTAAGTTTAAAACTACATTTTAAGTAAGGTAATATAAAAAGAAATAATTTGGTAAAAACTTAAACTCTTCGCTGTATATTATCATATATCCATAATCTTATTCGATTAACTCGATATAATATGTTAACTATAGTTTAAGTATTTGGCCGATAAACTACTTATCGTTAAATTACAGTAAACACGAATAAATGACATATTATATTTAGATACATCAGGTAATCTAATAAGCTGTTCGATGTATGTTTGTCAGTGTATCTTTAGAAACAGTGTAACTGACGCGAGAAATATTATTATCTCAAGGTGGTTTACGAATACACAACAATAAGGTATACGAAAGTAGATCAGTGACAGAATAAGGTTTCGTATATCGTAGAAAACCGTAAGTCTTACGTATTGTGACAGACTAAAGTCGAGTAAATTTTCGAGAAAAAAGTATTTTATCAGATTTCAAATTTCCCACGTATTCTTGCACAGCGATCATTTTAAAATAAGCTAAACAACTTCTGTTACGGTATCCTTAAGTATAAATAGTGGGAAAATAAAAGTTAGGATTTTCCGTTTACTCGATATACGTTATGAAAGTCTTCTTTTCGATTTGCTACTCTAAAAATCATATGTTATGGACTATTCCAACTGTCATGAAAAAAAACCCAAATAAGATTGGGGGGTAAGGAAACTGTTGTGTGATAATGCGACGCAGTACCTTATTTATACTACCGCAGTAGAGTAGAATTATTTTACTCAATATTTCTACTCTAATGAATTTGAGAAATTATAATTTTTCTTTTACGTCTTGCTAACAAATTAAAAATATTTCCAAAACTGCTTTGAAGTCTAAATTACAATATTCAAAACCATCTCAACATATCGTCGGCTAATAGGCCAATTGTTGTAACCCTCAATTATGAAATTGTTCAGGAGTCACTAAAATATAGTTTTTGTTATGATGCTGTTAACTTAAAAGCTTAATTTTTGTTTTTTTAGATTCTTAAATAATATATTTATAAAGGAATGTCATACTTACCAAACTAAAAGTAATATAATATATTGTTATGTTACTCCAAAGTGAAGTACCTAGTTGGTTACACTACTTGGCCTATAATAGTATGAATCATTGTGGCTTGATAATTTTAGACAGTGACGGATGCTGTAATTGACTTAACATAATTAAATAGTGCCAATTACTGTAACCCTCAATAAAATATCTAAATTTTATAAAGTATAATTGTAATTGAAGACAACAAGTCATATTTAATTAAACTTGTTTATTGTTTATAAATATAAGAACAATATTGTAATAAAATATATTAAAACAGCACTTATATATTATGTATAATTAATAGGAATAAACAACAAATAAAAAATTAAAACAGTACTTATATAAATATTGTATTAACTAACAAAAAAAAAAAAAAACAATTGCTCAAAAACTATTAGGTACCTACTAATAGTTAAGTCTTTTTACTGGGTATAGGTAACTAATATACAATTAAAAAATATTTAAAAAAATCATGACAATAAAGGTGTGATACCTTTAATTTTGATCTGGTTCAGTCTCTGTATTACAATCTTCTTCATCAGTCTCTTGTAGTCTATCTTCCACTATTTAATTTCTTTTTAATGAAATATACTCACTATGAAACCTGTTAGGTATGACACCACTTTTACAAAGTTTTAATAAATCAGTATATTTTGCCACTGATATTGGATTTTTTTTTAAATGCTGGTTGAAGTTCTGAATATTTTGGTAACTGTTTGTTTTTAGATCGTATACGTTCTTTTGTTTGAGCAATTATAACAGTTTTTTCTTCACTTCCTGGTTCATAACAAAAATTCAATAAAATAGTAGATGATTTTTTTGGGAATGTAGCTTTTTTCACTTCACTCATTTTATTTTTTGTCCATCATCAGTTATTGTCAATTATCTGCTTGAAGTTTTTTGAAATCTTTGAAATCAGTATAATTAAGGACAAAAACTTCATATGGTTTTGGCTTGTTTCTTGAATTCACAATTATAGTTGGCCACTCAGATGGAGCCCAAACAATTTTTTTTTTAAGTTTGAATCAATTGCTGAATGAACAGAGTCCACAGGCATATAAGTATGTCCAGGTTGTAAATATGTTATACTAACAGAATTAATGTTTATAGCTACTTTATTCATAAACCAAAATATGGCTGAAAGAACTTGATTATTTATATTTTGACCCGGGCATAAGTCACAAAATAATGATACAGTATTAACAATCTTTCTTCAACAATTGCCAAGTACTTAATCAAAGTAGTGCATATTTCATTAGAACCTCTTAGGCCATCCTGTTCTCCCCAAACAAAGCAATGACCGTTGCGAGTACCACTTTCATAAAACGTTTCGTTATACATAGTATTTCCTTGAATAAAATAGAAGCATACTCTCTCCATGAGGAGTATTTAAAATTTTTTGTAAATCAAACGATGTACATACAAAAGACATGTCAGCTTTAGATTTCACTTGTTCTTCTAAGTGAACCGTTTTTGAAAATTCAGCATTTTTAACATGTTTCTCAAACTTGAGTTTTTGTATCTCAGTTAAATTATCTTCACTAATATTTTTCATACTTTCACATACATTGCATTTATCCTTCTTAGGTGTATGAAACCCAATGTTAAACTTGTTGGTGAAAATATTTCTAAAAACTGTTTCACTAACTATATCAGATTTAAGGGATTCACAGTTCTTATAATATGCTCTGTAAACAGCAGAAATGTTTTTATGTTCAGCAGGTAAGTATTTTTTTGATGTAATGGCCCTACAATAGTGAGATGGAACAGCTGGTAATGATTTAATAAATTGATAAACTGTTTGTAGATTACTATCAGGTGTTTTATTTGAGGGTTTATTTTTACCTCGTTCATCTTTTTTAGCAGTTAATAATTTAGATTTATTTGAATCGGTGTATTTTAAATAGGTCTGTGTAATATTAAGTGTCTTCAAAAGAAATTGTTGACAAACTTTTGTAATTACACCATCAATTGGTAGAAAATAAGAATTTGAACAAGTTTTTTTAATATCAGTAGAACTTGAGTATCTTCTTTTAACTGGCTCAGTCTGTATTGATGTTATGAGAAAATCTTTTCTCTGCTGACTATCTAGTTCATAGATTGCCTCAAAAACAGCTTGTCTTAATTCTTCAGTAATAATACCACAACTATTTTGACAGTTTTTTGTGAAGCACGGGTTCGGTTGAAAATATTTTTCTTTAACTATAGTTCCTTTTCTAGTCTTATATGATTTTCCATCTATTCTGAGCGTTGAATTTATCTTGCGTTTATTACCTCTAGACAATTTCTTGTAGGCACTTACACCAATCTGTGTATTATCATAATTATTTGCCTCTTCAAGTACTTCAACCTCCATGGTAGGACAACTATTGTTTATGCTATTAGCTTCATTAATAATAATATTATTATTTATATTATAATCATTAATACACATGTTCACTTCGGATGTAACATAATTATTAATAATATCGCAGTTTTATAGGCAGTTTTGATTTTTGTTATTAGTGCTCAGTTCATTATTATTAATTTCTGTTGGTATGTTAATAACTATACAATCTTGAACACAATTCATAGAATCTTGAGTTATGTGTTCATCTACTTCATCTTGATTAGAAAAGACAACTTCTGTATTTTCATTTATTCTCAATGGAATAGAGTTTACCCATTTTTGTACATTATTCATTTTATAAATTGATTTTAATTGATTACTTACATTTTGCTCATCGTTTGTCTGTATTCTGTCTTTGTTGTAATTATTTGGCAAAACAAGGTTTATCATCTTACTAGCCCTCTTTAATTTAGTTTTGGTATTCATAATGATATTAAAACTCTGAACTCAATTAACTACAAAAAAATTGCATTAAAACTATATTTAGTGTACCTATGTGTATCTGATACTCTTCTTAATATCTTCTAAGTTCTTTAACATAATTCATTTCAGCATAAAAATTTAGCTTATTGTTTTAAAGTAAAATGTTCAATGATGACTGATAAGGTTTCTTATCAGTCGATTTGTTATTATAAACTCTATTATCAACGAATAATAACAAAATTGTGTAACAGTTATATAAATAATATAACAATAAATTACCATATTCATTTAAATAAAACGTAGTTCAAAATAAAACTTAAGTATAATTTTATAGTGGGTTACACTATTTGGCCTGTAATATTATAGAACACTTAAAATGCTATACATAGATATGCTTTAGGGTTACACTAATTGGTTTGCTGAAGAAAAAATCGTTTGAAAATGTTGATATTTACGTTGTGGCTTACATCAATTGACACTGTTTTAACAGTGTGGCTTACACTAAAAAAAAAATAAATTAAGTTGAATTTAGACTGGAATTAATCATTTGAGGGTTACAATATTTGGCCACAATGTGTATTTTCTCTATAACAATATATTTCAATTATAACCTGAAATTCGAAAAAAGTGAGGGTTACATCAATTGGCCTATTAGCCGAAGATATTTATTCACTCATGCACGGATGTCAGTTTTACATAGTGTTTTGTCCAAAATACTATAAAGCCACATAAATCAATTCTTCGTATCTCCACTTATTTCATATAGTCAGATCCTTCACCAGACTATGCGCCTATTTCTGATGTCCCTCTACCCTGCTTCTCATTTATTTTAGATTTATATATTCGATTCGTCAAAAAATCTGATTCTTCTCGATACCGTACCATATGCCATAATACTATTATTGTACTTTTTGTATAATATGATCCATGCAATTTTAGACTATGGTCCGGAACAAATGAAAAACTAACAAGGAAATACGCCGGCGAGTAGGTATTTTGTTGAGTGGATTCTAGCCTCTGGGGGAGGGGAGGGGAGATGGAAGAATTGACCCCACGAATCTTTGAATGCACATGTTTAATATGTACATTTCCGACCGCCGTCAATGGATCATTATTATATTATTATTATGTCGTATTGTTATCGCAACGTACCACCGTAAACACGCGTCATTGCGTATTCCGAAGAACCACGTGGCACATCCGGAGAGACACGCATGATATATATATATAAATATATTAAATATTGAATACAGGGTGTTTCACCATTCACCAAGTATACGTTCATGCCTAAATTGTTTTCTTTAATTCGGTATTCATTAAAATTATTATTTTTAGAATTTTTATGTATACTGAAGGACCATATTTTCAATTATTTAAAATCGTATACCATTTAAGGAGTGTCCTGAGATTACAAAAGTCTTATTTTTTTGAACCAAAGTTTTGTACTGTAAATTATTAAGTAGATAAATTTTTCAAAGTCGTTGGTAATGTATCTAAATTATAACTTACAATTTGAACATGTAGTTTCTGTGTTGATAAAATGTACTTAGTAAGGAAATAAATTAAACAGCTAATTCAAAAATATAAAATATGTAATATTGTATCTTTTATTTATTATACTTAGACAATTTTTACAAACTATTTAATGATGATAGATTAATATTAATTACTAAAGTTTTCAAATCAACATAGCTACTATTTCATTACATATAATTATCATGGACTAATTATCTATAGTACACAAATTTACACTTCATAAATATTATGGAAAATCTAAATATTTTAAAACACGGCCTTTCAGTACATTATTTAAAAGCTAAATTTGAATAAACTCACTATTAATAAAGAAATACGCGGGTGGGGGGGACATGCTTGGAGAATAACCTTGTCCATGTGTGTTGCACGAAAAGAGCACGACATATTGTACTGAACGTCACATGCAGGGGACGAGGTCGTGTGCAGAAGATCCAAATGACTCCGGAAATTGTCGTCAAATGGCGGGTTTAGCGAGAGAAGCGGAGGGAGTCAGTTCTCGAAATTAGTTGGAAAATATTATTACATTTCACAGCAGTCGATTCCGACCGCTAATGTAATACATATATACGGCGTATACACGTAGGGTGGTACCTACATTTTCCGATAGCCGACTTATGTGTACGGTACACAAATAAATATATACTAGTAGTCGTAGGATACTAAAGATTTTCGACCGGACGTAATTTTTCGATTTCTTCGAGCAAATACGTATATTATAGGTACCTATTGTTATAGGCCCCCTGCGACCATAACCCGATTTACAAGGAAACGTTCGGTCAGATCCGGTAGCGCCGGTCAGTGTACATAATATGTCGCTAGTGTATTCCGTACGAACAAAAATAATCATATTTCATTCGCTCGATTTCGATGACATCGTACGCATACGCCCGGCATATTGTAAAATATAGCTGGGGGTAACGTTGAAAAGTATTTTATTCGATTTATACTATGAATTCGACAAAATATCAACAAAAAAAATCGATTTGTTGTAACTACTCGTGCACGAGCTATTATGATACGAAGGTACCCACCCGGAGGCAAACGTACAATATTACCACCAAAACGTAACAGTGTATGAGTAAAATATATACCTACGAAAAATTAATTTGAGGTAATGTATACATTTATTTATTCATAGACATTTCCGTTTTATTTTTTTTTAATTATCAACTTAATTAATAACTTATCGATATTAATGTTACACTAAATAATATGTTATTTTAACAGTAACTATTTAAAGAAACTGTCGAAAATGAATATCTATTATTTTGTCTGATTTATGTTTATAGTAAATACATTGTAATAATATAAAAAATACAAATGTTGTATTTTATTTTTGATATAGTTCGGTTATGTAGTTACTATTGAGCAATATTACTATATTATAAATAGGTTGATCGATGTTCATTTCATCGGAGAGAAGTAGATACCTGCTTATTTCTAAATAATCCCATTTAATAACGAAATATAATGCTTGTTTATTTAATCTTAGTTAGCGTAAAAGTAGTGAACTCATATTACACTTTATAATTTACAAAAGAAAATGTTTGATGTACATACGAAACTGCATTGCAAATTTCTATTTTTCATGATTTATTATTTTTCTTGATCTATAACCACGGTAAAAAGAAACCTTTTACTTTAACATCAAATCACCCCTAATTATGTTTATTATTAAAAATGTAATAATACCGTTTAATATTATTTCGAAATGTATTTAACTCATATACATTTAATAAAGACCTCATCATAATATCATTACCTTTGTTAGATTTAAAGCGAGCAGGAGTATTGATCGTCATTAATTTATCCCAACAAAGGAAATATATTTCTTTGTTTTTCCTGTTTCTTAAAAAAAAAAACAGATCGACGTTATAATATATATTATTAAACAGTGACAGAATACAATTATGCCCACCTGTATTGCAACGTTTCGTTTGTTTTGAGAAAATTAATGGTGCATTATTTTACTTTTAAAATTCCGATTGGTTTCATTATTTTATGGTTTATCAAAAAAGAGCAAAACAAAAATGTATTTTATTAATAACAATATTAAAACAAATTCCCAGTAACTACCGTTTCCGGACGGTATACTATCGATATCGGCGATTTATATCGGACCCGTCATAGGGTAGAGTTGTTTGTCATGGGTCGAGGGGTGGAAGTTAAAAAAAAACCGTATTGTCAGAAACATGTGACCTCGGCATTAGGTGCCCAAACTTACTCGTACGGACAAGACGGTCGCAGCCGAGAGCAAAAATTAACATGCCCACAACGCCGTCTCGCTGCACACCGTTACGTTATTGTTATTATTTTTATGATCATTGTTATTTATTTATTTTTGTTTTACTTTACCCTTCGAGTTGTCAAAAATTCCCGAGTACCTACCGGATTTTAACGAGCACCGTTAGTAGCGAAATAAATAATTTCGGCTATTTATATTCGTCTTGTTAAACCAGCCCCCCCTCCCCCATCTCGCTCGTGTCGTTCCACCTTTAGCACCCCCCCTCCCCCACGAGAAATATTTCGTTTGTACCCGTTAATGTGCTAACAAGAACGACCATCTCGCTCGATTCTCTTCCGGCCCTTTTGTAAAACGTCCGCCTCAATTATTCAACTCTGACAGAATTCTTCACTACTTCGTCGGCGGCCTCCATCGTCGCCGTGGCAGCACCTGCACGTCGTGTTCTTTGTTCACAAAACGACGAGAGACGTCTCCCATGGACGAATCGAAATATACAAAATACACCACACAACGGGTGAAATTTGAAATTTTTTATTACATTTAACTATTGATTTGTATATTTTTTTATTGAAACGCATTTGTGTTAAAAAATAAAATATGTAATTTATATGATATAATATATTATACGTTTCGTAATGCGAAAAATACGCTGTTTTTTTAATTGGGCACACGGAGGGTTTTGACGGATGCATAATATAGAGAACGATTACAGTATAATGACCATAATGAGCAATAAGAATATTATTATTCGTCGATTTAATTCGGTGTACATATTCTAGAAGCTCGGATGTAACATTATAATTTATATTAATTATTGTATGTAATTATGTAAACGTCATATTATAGAGTAGTTACTGCAGTGTACACACGTTTAACAGCATTACATACCTATGGTTCTTTTTTTTAACGGAAAAACTGACAAAAGTAATGTCACGTCATCGAAACGAAAAAATTAAAATTGAGTAATGTACGTGATATGGATACAAGTATTACTAGTAAAAACTGAAAGTAAAATCATATTATCATGATTCATGAGAGAATAAACACATGGGAGTTGGCTAGGTGACTGCAATGGATGACAAGTTAAATTGTAATTCAATTATTAAATCATTGCACACGAATAATGGAGACGGCCCTATCTATTATTTATATGGATTTTTTAATTTACTTATATTAATATATTAATAGCTTATTTTTCCTATAGTAAGATAAAAGTTGACTTTACATTTATATAATGATTTATTGTTATTACAATACCTTATTACCTATATATTATTATTATTTACTTATAAGTTATTACCACAAGCCGTTGAAAGAGTGAAAAGGTTTGTGATATAAAAAGCATTGTTCATGGTCTAAGTATTTTGAAATTTATTTTGTAGATAATTTAAGTAATACAAAATTATATTAAATTTATCTGATTATGACAAAATTGTTAATATCTGTTTGATCATCCAATGTCATCAACATATTTTGTATTTCAAATGCCATTAGAAATGTACCTACATAGGTTTACGGTGAACCTTTATTTTTAGATTAAAATTATAAAAACATATGATGAATCTTGTATTGATTTTTCAAACTATGAAAATAAAATTTCATAAATTCATTAATTTCAAATAATTTTTGACATTTTTTGATTTTGAAAATTTTCTTTGAAATTAGATCTTTAAATATTCATAATAAAAAATGATATTTATTTTTAATATTTTGACATAATATAAATATCATCCAAATATTCTGAAATAATTTTAACACTATATTAAATCTAGAGAATTCTCACATAAATATTTTGGGAATCTTGCATACATCTACAATGATTTAATTTGGAATTATAATGAAATAATAAAATTGAATTTGTTGAAAGTTGGTATTTTTACCTTTTCAAAGTTCCGACTAGATCAAATTTTCTACCAAAGTGTGCCATCGCCATTTGGAGCAGTAAGACTGCTTTAATTTTAAACATTGAGGGAGGTACCTAGTTAATTGGGTTTAGTCGAGGTCAAAAGTAAAAAAAATAGTACTTTGCTAAATAATTAGGAATAATAATAAAAATGTATTATATACCTCTACGGTATCGACTCATATAAGTTAATAACAGATAGTAAACAATAGTATGAAATAATATTACAATGACCACTATATACAATATGCGATTTGATTTTGTCCACAATTTTCTCAACCTAGCTAATTAATAATTTTAAAATAAAGTACTATTATCAATATTCAATATAAATATAAAATATTCTAAGAAATATAGTCTGAAAGACCTTTCCACACAGAGCCTTTTCATCATATCAATTATATTAATGATTTATCATTGAATTTAAATTTAACGAATCCATTAAAGTTACCTACACAAAAACGATAGATATACTCGACACCAATTATACAGCATAGCGCCTTCTTAGGTTTTGTTTAGTAATAAACTTAAGTGACACGTAAAATACACAGTTATACAAAACATTTAACAGAGCTATGCATTTAATATTATAACTTACAATTTATTATTTTTAATACCGTTATTATGATTATACCTTCTTATAAATGATTAATAAATATATTAAAAAAAAGTTAATTTTCACTAAAATCAAGAATTCGTTATTGCTGTTTATACCATTTTTGGTTACGAGACATATTTTGTATACATTATTCACAGATAATTTAGTTTTGTATTTGTCTAGAACTTGATAAAACAATAATAATAATTATGATCATACTTTATGTCATCTGAGATTCGCGTACAGCGGTTGTATAACGTTAATATAAAACAAACAAATGCGCTCAATTATGTTGGTGTTTAATTAAAAAAATACAGTCAAGCTCAAAGAAAAACAAATTATTCTTCATTTCCGTGTACATTTTATAACAGTATAATGTTTCAAGTGGTTTCTTACCACATCATCATATTTTACTATGCAATATTTCAATTAAATTCTCATAAGGCATTATAGAATATAATTGCGTCTTATTATTGGATTGTATTCAACATTTAAGTGTTTTTCCTCTACAGTTCTACACTAAACATTATGATAATATTATTCTATATATTTGTATATGCAGTGGCGCATTTAGAATATATGCGGCCCGTGGCGAAATAATTTTAACGCCGCCCCCTTCTCTCCCAATTATTTTCACCAACTACTTTTTACAACCTCAGACCTTCCCTCCCCACCCTCAAATACTGAAAATTCTGCACCTTGCTTGTTTTGAATAACATTTTAAAACTTATATCATATAGGGTTTAACAGTTTACAATGTTGAAGTGTTTTATTTAAATAAACGATTTTATCAAATAATTACATACCTAAGTAAATTTTATTAAAATAATAAATTGAATAACAATTTCTTTCTTGCCTGTAGGTGGACAAATTCTTCAATAACGTCATAATATTGGAGTTCACTGGTTAACTTTGACTCTGATAAATTATGGCTAAGGAGTTGAGCCTATTAATACCAATTGTAGACCACAGATAATTGTAAACTTTTATAAGAGTAGAAAATTATCTCCCCAGAGTCGTTTCACTCATATCACAATAAACTCAAAATAGATTGATACGATAATCTGTTATCACTTATTACTATTATTACTAGGGGTACAAAGTGCAAAAAAAAGTCTACACTAAAGGCAACAGTAGGTACTTGATATAAAATCACTCATGGTCGTCTTACACAACAGCACTAACAACAATTAGCTATAACTTGAAAAATTAAATCATTGATTAATCAATTTACTAATCGATGTTGCTATTAAAATGTTATACATTTTGTGATGCAGTCGATAAAACTACCACCCCTAAAACAGTTAACACTTTGTCACTGGTAGCATTCGCCCTCTTCGCCGCCACTAAATTCGCCATTGTGTTATCGTATATGTATAATATACATTTATAATTGAGTAATAACTGCAGTACTCTTAGATTTGTTTATGATCGAAAACACAATAAATTATACACTGCATTCAACGAAATATTTGATTCGGGCCAGGAAATTGGTAGTCCATAGACATTTGCGACATAAATACTAACCAAATGACAAAAATAAATAATAATTACCGGAAAGGTATCACCAAAAATAGCTTTTATTTAATTTTCTAAAATGTCCTACTAGACCGTATAGTGAAGTAAAAATCGTTTTTAATTCCATAATGGTTTTAAATTGCCTCATGAACTGATTGTACGAGGACATGAATACAAATGTAGAAGATAATGTACAAGTCGTGACAGAGGAAAATACACGTTCTTTACCGTACGAACTGTCTATATAATATATATAAAGGAGACCATTATCTTTAGACGGTGGACAATTGCTGGTGGCCAAATAGATTTTCCATAATGGTAATATCCAAAATCCTATTTATGTTTCAAATAAACCAAAAACTATTTTATTACTCTAAAATTTTACAATTACCTATTGGTTTAAATAGATTTTATCATCTGTTTCAATTCAAATTAATTTATTCAGTTTTTATTGACACTATTACTAATAGCAAGATCAAAATAATTTATTTTACTAAACCGGTAGAAAAAAAAGTAAAAGTTACAAACATTTTTATTTTGAGGTGAATGTTCAGAAAAAATAATAACTGTATTTTTTATATTTAATATGCATCTAAAAATGTAAAAATGATACAATTTTAACGTAATAATAATAAAAAAAAAATTAAATGCATTTGATTGTTTAATTTAGAATCAACATTATCATTTATTGTATGCGTAGATAAAAATAGTATTATATTAAAATAGGATCTTTTTATTCATAGTTTGAAATTGTCCTTGTATATTTGTTTCTTGTTTTATAGAAGTTATAATATTTCTGACGTAAACAAATATTATAAAAAAATATTTTATTGACTAAATATTCTTCATTAAATTTATTAAAACAAAACATTACCCTTAGTGATTCAAACTTATTAATATTGTATATATTATCCTGCAATAGTGGGGCATTTTTAAAATTAACTTTAATCTCTGCACACTTTGTTACCTAGTTAAAGTACAACTTTTATAGGCATACACTACGACTACATAAACATAACAGTATACATTAATTTCACTGTAATTAATATTTCACTGAGAAATTTTTGTTTTCATAGATGTTTACTTTTACTTTGTTTATATATTTTATAGATACTATATATTACGTTGTATGTGGACCAATTCAAGTAATTTAAAATGTATACAGAGTGATTATTTTAACGGTAAACATAAACTAAATACAAAATTAACGTTTTAGAAAATATATGTATTTATTTTGTTTACCTAATTATTTTGTAGTAATATTCAACAACATTCTTGGAGATAATAAATTGTATTATTTTCTATTATTTTTAATATTTTCTATTCTCAAAATGTTATGAAGTTTCTTAGTTTTTTTTTTTTTGTATGGATATTTAAAATTCCATACTACAAAGCAAAATATTTTTCTGAAAATTATGATAAATAAAAATCGTAATTCAAACAAGAAGTTAATTAATTACAAGTATTTAAATTTAAAAGTATTCATGCGTGGAGTAGTGTGGCACAGGGATACCCTACAAAATGTTGATAAATATGCTCATCCAAACATTAAATAGAACAGACAGTTCAAAATTTGATTTTTATTAATAAAAATGTACAAATGCTCAGACTATATTCTGCTTTGGATTATGAAAATAAAAAACTTATATTGTTTTTCAAGAAATTAAAAACTTAAACATTAATTACAATATCAATTTTGTTTTATAGAATAATATAAATATAAATATTTCAAAGACCATTAATAGTTTTTCAGGATTGTTTACTGTTGAAATAATGACCCATTAGTATAAGATAACTAATATTTATTTAACTATTTCATAAAATGTATAAGTGTTCGTTGAGTTCTTTATTATTGAAAATAGTTTACACAACTGATTTAAAAACGTCACTAGAGAATTTCTAAAACAATCTGTATAATATATTAATATTAAAACAAACAATTAAAAAATAACTAAACTGTATTAAGCACTTATGTTTAATACATACCTATAATATGTAATTGATACAATCATTCTATAATACAAATAATTTACTTATCAATTTTAATGTCAATAAACAACATGTATATACTATTTATATTATATTTCTTAATATTTATCGTTGATATACAAAAATATATTGAAATAATATAAATATATTATTGTTTCATTCCATTGCATGTTCAGTATATTTTTGCTTAAAATTGAATTATATTTTCGATACAGTTAAAATCAAAGATATTTCTACTTTTTTGTATTGGTTTAACATTTCTCAACTTGAAAATAATTGATAGCATGTGTTAAAAAGTTTGAAATCAAATCGAATCGTTTGTTATTTTGAACACGCAATAGCACCACTTTACTTGATCTAGCCTCGCGGTTAGAAATATAAATGCTTTAATAGCAAAAATTATAATACAACGATTGCGCGATTGCTGCGTAAAAACACGCACAAATGCATTATTCCTTTGTAAAATATATAATATATTCGACGGTCTTATTATTATTATTATTATTATTTTTTTTTTTGGTTTCATTTTGAATATTTTTTACGACCGGCAAATGCTGTCAGTCATAAAAAAAACCATCGCCTTCGCACGTCGTCGTGTACCTACCTACTCGAAGTGAAATGAGTGCATAAAGTAATATATGCCAAATCCTTGGGGGAATAAAAAAATCTGTAAATTGAATTTCACACGGTGGTGACGAGGGGGGTAAATCTATCCAACTATTCGGAATGCAATTTGTATAATATGCTGTTATTTAGGCCACGAGCTTTTGCAATTTTGATTCCCGCGCTCTGGTCTCGGTATTCAGTGTTGACCATAATAGTTCAACACGATTGTCCGGAATTTCTAGTAGTTAGAAATTATTATTACTACTAGATTTGCAGGTACCTCCACTTCACCACCACATCAAAATGGTTGCTACGAGAGTATGCTCTGATATCAATCATAATCGTTACGTTTCGATAAAATCAAAAATAGGTACATGAACAGTACGCAGGAAGAATACATTTCAAAAAGTATATTGAATAATTGAGTAACTATGAAACGTATATTATGTGTTTGTTTTCAGAGTTACAAAGTGGTACCTGCGAGTTTATATGAATCTGCCATGGTATTAATTACGATATTGTATAAATATCCAAATTTCGTCTGACTTTACTAAAAAAAAAAAAAAACTAAACGGACAATGTAAGCATGGGAAAATATATAAACTTCAAATAGTTGTTTCATAAATTGGTATTTTAAATTAACATAGATGTTCTTGATAGTATATTTAACAGCTTAATCATTCATTTTTCAAAATAATTAAAAGTAAAACTAATTTATTTAACAGGTATTCATTAAAAAATTATAAATAGGGGAATGAATAAAATGTATATTAAATAATTATTTTTATATTTAAATAATATGATTTTAGAATAATTGTGCATATTGTAATATTGAATAATCGTGTATTAGGTATTATAATATCTATAATTCTAATGATAATATTTATTTATAGCGTTAAATAATTAATTGAAGTGTAAATATATTTTTTAATTAATTAATCAAGTTTAGGAGTGACTAGGGTGAGATATATCATATTATATATAATATGGGATTTAAACCACAGGTATAAAATGGTAGCTGGTTGAATCGATAAGTTATTTTAAAACTACCTGAATTGGCGGATTCCATGCTATATTGAAGTGATAGATTGGTCCAGTGATCTCTCTCTAATAGCACATTATGAACGCTCGAAAAATTTTAAATCGTGATTCTCTAGCAATACCATTCTCGGGCTTTTATAATAAAAATCTACTACAAACAATTATATTGGAACGACAACCGAATACGATTTTGTCCATTTCGTATAAGTACTCTAATTTTCCATTAATTAATGTGTTTTATGACTCATAAAACTATGAACCAAATAAAAAAAAATCTTTAAATTAAATAGATTTAATGTACACGTTCAAAAATTTTACACTGTTTCGCATAATATACTGTAATATTATGAGGTCTTTGGTAGTTTGACGGCAATCTTGGGCTGTAATTTAATTTACGAATGTCCTCAGAATTTACACTGCTATATCAAAATATCAAAATATTAAAACTTACGATTTTTAACAGACTCTATGAAATTGTTTTCCATTTTACGATATCTAAGTCTTGTGGGTACGGATGAATTCCGTTACCCATAAATTATATTTATAATTTAAATATACAAAAATCACAAATCAATGTTCATTAAATGATAACGAATTACTGAAACGGAAATCTGTTCCTGTTAAGTAAAGTATAAAATAACGTCGATAAAAATTAAGACAGTTCGAGGTTTTTCTTTTCAACCAACAGAAAAATATATGGTAGCAGGTATACATATAAGAATGTGCCGGTTGTTCGTGAATTTATTTTGGCGACATTTTTTGTCACCTCAAAGAATACGATATGGATGGTAATTCTATCGTTATTATATACTTGTATTTTTTTTTTCGATATGCAAAAATGGAAAATACTTAATAAATAATAACACAACACCACGATGTCACTGTCACTTTAAGAAAATTATAATATGTTGATAAGTGAAACTACGGTGCATATGAAATTATTTGTTTCCTTCATTTATTCAGTATGATTGATAACTATTGAAATATAGTTGTATGGTTGGGTAATTTGAAATTTAAATGAGTTTGAGATATCTCACGAGGAAGACGAAACTTCGAAGATGATGCTTTCGTTAGACACATCATTTGAATCGTAAATTGTGTTTTTGTTTAAATAAACGACGTGGAAGCAAATTGGAAGGTATGCAATTCCATGGAGAAACTAAACTTTGATGTTGGCTGGCACAATTTGATTAATAATTATTATCTACAAGTAAACATTTGTCTTGCTTTTACAAAATATTTAAAAATATATTGCAGAAAAACTGATATTTACCATTTCACCGATTAATGGCTGTTTTACTTCTCAAATCACTTCTAATTAAATTTTTTCTCCTTGTAGATTTTATGGTAGACATGACGTCCTTCGTAATCAATGAAAAACTACCTTTCTATTATATTATATTATTTTATCGATGTACATTATTATCGTTAACTATCAAACCGAACTTTGGAAGTTTGAAATATTAAATGGTTATTTTAAGGTTAGTGAAACACATATTATGTGTATACTGTAAATAGTTAATTAATTTATTATACATTTATACATCTGTGTTTGTCACTGTTGAATCGTAAATGTAATAGAAATTTAGGATTGCTAATTGATCAAAGTAGATTTTAATTATAAGAATCTAATTAGTTCCTATGAATTTAACTAGGCGTATGAAAACATTCACTACCTAGTCAATAATAATATTTTTATTTATCTTTTATTCCTTTTAAATCAAACTTATTTTGTTTAGTATTAATGAACTAGCAAGTATTTTAAAATATTATCATAACTAATAGGGCAATAATTCCTGTAATATGAAATAAACATTTGCACAATTTCACTAAATATTATCTGTTATTTTTTTTAAGATATGTATTATGAATATGTTTTCTATTTTAATTTAAATACCTAAATAACCATTAAATGTATAAAACCGATAGAAATTATCAAACAATATATTTTAGCATTAATTATTACATCTACACACCGTACATTAATAAAAACACTTAAATTCATTATATATTATTTTTAATTATAATCAAAATATAACAAAGATATATCATAACATTTATACATTTTATAATCTAAATATATAACCATATAATAAGCGTATAGTATAAGTAATATAAGTTAAAAAGATACCTATTCTGAAATAAAATATATTATTTTTAAACTTAGTTTTATTATTGGCATTTTACTTTATTGTATTACAATATTCAAAATGGTAATATTGATTGTTTTTTTTATTTTTAAAAATATTCCATATCATATAATATATGATTGAATAAAAATAAATTATGCTTATAACAGTTATTAACGTAATGACGGTCACTCATCCATTTATCACATTCTGACCTTTTCCGATTAATTTACAATTAATAATCAATGTATACAAATTGTATATTTCCATTGTTGTTTCATATTATAATACGTAATTTAATAGTTTGAAATAATATGAAAATCGATTTTATGAATTGGTAAAATTGATTTTATTACATTCTACTTTTAAAAATTAACTAATGATATTGTAATACCAATTTCGCATATTTGAAAATAAAAAAATATATTTCTTTGTGAATAAAAAAACTTTAATTAAAAATTCTCATATACATATAGTAAAGATTGGGAATCTTTAATTTTCGATTAATTAATCTTATTTGTTTAATTTTTTCACTCAAATTTTTTGAATTCATTTAAATTTAAACGACACTCGTATTAGTGTAAATATGATCTAAATTTTTTCTGTGATTTTCATAATAACAAAAATAATATTTATTTCTATTAAAATATGCTTACTTAAAATAAAAATAGTATATGTAGCATTATAGTAAAAAAAATGGTATTGAATATATTTATTTTATTTGTAAACAATTATTATTTTCGAAAGACAATCGAAAATAATATACAATATTAAGACCATACTTAGATTAAAGCGGATCGTGTAAGCTTTATTCATTGTTTCTGGAAAATATTGGCTATTAATTAGTATACAAGTTTAGATAATTTTTGACTTTGGAGTTCATTGTTTTAAATTTATCAACTTAAACACAATATGCAGTTACTAATCAATATCTTTTGATTTTCTTGAGTTTGGAAATTCATCTTTTGAATTTTATGTGACATTATATACTTATAAACATAAACAATATTATTTTGGTTGGTATAGTTAAAATTAATATGTATTACTTAATATTGTTACTTATTGTGGGTGAAGATTGCTTTAGAAAATAACTCCATAATATTTTTGATGTGAAGTAATTCGGATTAAAAATGTATAGAGCCATCAGTTAAATTTGAATTGTTTTTTGTAGGGTTACGATTATGAAATATCACACATGAATTTTTAACTTTGAAGTATTTCAAACTTGAAACTTTCATTTTTCTTGAAATATTTCAATGGAATATTGAAAAAAATATTTTCATTATTTTCTATAAAAGCATAAAATCATCACTAAATTTTACATATAAGCTAAACATAATATAATTCAAACTGATCACACGGACAACTCATCAAAATGATAAAATAACTATTCCTAAAATCAAAACTTTAAAATTCAGTAGATACTTTTGTAAAGTAGGTCTTGAACTTATAATAGTAACATTCCACCTAATATTTTAAACTGTCAATTATACACAAAATTCAAACTTCTTATAAACATATGGCTAAAAAAATCATACGACATAACTAGATTTTCTACTTGTTTCTTATTATCCTATATCTTTCTTGGATGCAAAAATTAAATCACCTCTATCTTTTATTTTCCTACTCTTTTGTTCTATACTTGTTTATTACTACCTCAGCGTTAATTTTTATTTCTTTATTTATTCTTACGATTGCTCAGTATATAATAAATTAATTTGTAAGACTCCAAACTCACCAATACGAGGTTACACCTCAGTGGTAAAAGTTGGGCCAAATACTTCTGTTATTATATAATCAGTTACTATTTTAGTAATTACGTGTTTTTGTGTAACATTGCTACTATTAAATGTCTAATTGTTTTTATGGCCAAATAAATATTATTATTATTATAAATCGTCATACTGATTTCATACCTGATTGGTGATTATCAATTTTTAATCTCTGATCACAATGTAGATAAGATATATTATATAAGATAGATAGTTGTTATGTAATTTATATAATGTACGATGTTAGCAATATTTCTATAACATTTTCCACTTAACATTTAATTAAGTAGAGATGTTTACTGCACTTCCTATTAAAGTTTTGACTTAATATTTGACTTTTATGTCTTATTTTTCATCAAAATGAAAAATATCATGACACTTTGGAACCCTAATTTTTTGTGTAAAAATATTACAAAATTATATAAATCGTTTTATAATAATATATTATAGTCAGTATTGTATAATATCATACAGATAAATTGTTTTTATTTTTATATTTTGAACTTCACCATCTCCAGACCCTTTTAATTTTGGGTAACAAAGCTTACAGCCTGATAGATAATTTTGGAATAAATGATACTTGATTAGGATAATACATTTTGTCTTTGATAATACACTCATTGCCGTTGTTCGTTTAAGACCGTATATCTGAGTGTAATTACAATTATTTCTTACAATATTGAAAATTATTATTTCATTTTTCTTTCAGTTTAATTGTTTATGATAACGACATCAATAGTTTGTTTTACAAATATTAAAGCGTACAGAAAGAGATAAGCACAATACAGATTACCTAAGGACATAATATGTTGAGCAATTGTCCCCTTAGTGCTCACTTCGACGCAATCTGGTTTAAGGTATACATATTACTATTTTAAATTTGATAATAATAGTAAATCGTTGTATTTGAAAATCAAATCAGAGCGGAGATCGGTTTACCTAAAAATGGAGGAGATTTTATTAAAAATGGGTACACTATATATTATGTTCTTTGCAGTTTTCCAAATAAGTTTTTTAAACTACTAAGAAATTTGACCTTTGTAAAATACGAGCTTTGTTCAATTTCCAATCAATTGATAAGGTCACACGCAACACTTTTACTATCCTAAAAATTGTTTTCGAAAAAAAAAAAATGAAAACCTATTGTAAGCCAAATAGCTCCCTCGACCCGCTCTAAATCTAAAATGGGAGCAATCGGATTGTGGTTTTTGATTATTTTTTCTCATCATTTTGGTTTGTTATATTAACACAAATTAAGTTTTTGTTAATATTTTGTTTATTTATTTTAGTGATATAGTCTTGTATGTATATTGTATATTAAGATACAATTAATAAGATGATTATTTTATCATTTAATTTGTTGTTGAACAAATGTATTTTTGAAAACATTTCTTTCACACTATTTTGAAGTCGTTAACTTCTTTAAAAAAGATATATTTTTTTAAGTTAATTATTTTTTTGAAATGAAAACATTTTTATTTTTACTTTTTATATTTTAAAATAAATAGAAGGTTTTCTAAGAATTGGTTTTCTATCTCATGTTTAAAAGTTGAATTTCAAATCTAGTAAAAATGTAGGTTCATCAAGACATTTCATACTTATATCAATGACCTATAATAATAATAGTTAACCATTTGACGGATATTTTGCATACTATTATCTACCCTACATAGAATTATTTCAATAGTTGTAAGATCTATGTCACATAAGAATCTTTAGTAAATCAATTTTTCAAATTTTAACTTTTGAAATACATTACCTTTGAACATTGTGTTTGTTAATAGTTACTGATGGCATTTTTTTGAGTTTTGAACATAAAACAAACCTATTATTTTTAGTATATATATAAAAAAAGCAGGTAATTGGATGTCGTTCTGCTGTACAGTAGATTACAAGTGGGTCATTGTATAATGGCTGTATTAAATTTGAATTCAATGATATAATATCATTGTATAAGAAAAACGATTCTGAGCGGAGACGGTTTGTCAGCCTGAATATTTTATATTGTTATTATTTATTTTATAATGTAGGTAATCAAGTTGAACTAATATTAAAATATTACAATTTTTTATTCGTTTCTATGGTGATAAACAAAGCATTAGAAATTAAAATCCCATTTTTAGCTTATTTTCGTAATTTTTCGGTGGTTTTTCCAGTGGCATTAAATAACTATTGAGAAAATCGAAAAATGACCTCTCTAAAGTACCATCTTGATCCAATTTGATAAAATATAAGGTACTATATGTTGAAATAGAAACACTCCTTCTGGAAGAAATTTTGTATACAGGATATAAAAAGAAAAAGAAAGAAAAAATAAACACCATTGTAAAAACAATAGCTCCCTCGCTCCGCTCAGAATCTAAAAATATATATTGCTAGTAATATACACTACTAAACATTATCTGAATTTATTGTTATATTTTTGACCGCCAATTTAATTTTTGAATTATTCAACATCTGGTTATTAGATCTATCTCCAGAGCTTATATTATTTCATCTTTTATTTCCGTTTATGTTTTTCATGGTTGATAGGTGTCTAAAAATGGATGTTATTATCTTGACTTACAATTTTCGGACCTTTCTGACGATTAAGTATGGTAGCTATACATCTTTCATAAAAAACAATTCATTCGATATTTCTATGAAAAAAAATGAAAAAAATTACTTTTTAATGTGGGTACCTCTGGTACCTACTACGATTGGTGTAAAATTTAAGAACTAAAAAGCGAAGAAATAATAGAGTAAATAATTTTTTTTCATCTGATATAATAAATTATGAATACAGACTGAATATTTAATGATTTATCGTATTTCTCAAGAACATAATTAAATATGAAATTAAAACAATGATGTTGCGCAAATAGCTAATATAGAGTTTCTACTGCTGTCGGTTATGCAGGGAAAAAATAGCTAACATACTCAGAATGAAAATTAATTAAACGGTATTCTTATTTATTAATAAGCTACCATAGTACCATATGTGCTTTTTTAATTTTGAACCAATTATAATATAAAGTTAAAACTATGCAATTTTTCAGACTTATTTTTTGTGTGGTCATTATTTTGTCATTTTTATCGCATAATATGGATTCAATAATTTATAAAAAAAAAAAAACACTTTTTGGTTTTGAGTAATATAATTCATAGTTATTTTTAAAATATGATGTTAAATAATTTAAAACTGCGAACAGTAGTGGACTACTTATAACAGTGGCTTATAATTTATAAAATATAATATATTGCACACTTTAATCTAAGTTATTTTCGTGTAACAGTATATCCTATTTTTTTCTCAAATGTATTTTTGTAGTGATTAACAATTTATAACAAAGTAACTCAACTCTATAAGTTTTTGACAAGATCGCATATTATAAAGTATACAAATTTTATGCTTCTTCGCACTTTTCCTGACATACGTTATAAATGATAAAACTTTTAACAAATATTAATCCAACTTTAAGTTACATGTTATAAAGTTTATGCGACTAGCTGTAGTATGTAATGAATACGTAATAATTTTAACTTACCTTATATGTAGGTAGCTAAAAACTATCCATTTTACATAATAACACGATCGTATATATAATAATGTTTTATTTGTTAAGTAATTTATTTCAGCGAGAAATGTGAACACTGCATTATGTGGTAGTAGAAAATGCTGGAATGCCATCACGGTCATAATTATAATTCTCCGTGGTGAACTGTATAAATTAAACACATGATTCCTAACTTTGGTACACGCAATATCAAATCATGAGTTCTTTTTATATATTATATTATATACCAACCATCTACAATGTACATTGACGAGTATTTAAAATTAAACGATACACGTAAAATAGAGACACGAAATTAAATTATCCGTAAGATATTTATGATGCATTTATTTCGAATAAAATATTTGGGATGTCGCATTCTAGTACACTATAGATAATAGCACTGTAATGTTTTTAATTATTTAATCGACACGGTCGAGTGACATTTTAAACGTTCAATATTGGTAGTACTACACAAAAAGTAAACGTTAAAACACGTTGCACCCTATTTTTTCCCCTTATGTATGATTGATTATCTAATGCATAATATGCCTATCACACATAAATGTATGTAATTAAACATATTTACCATAGTGATGACAGTTTATATTACAGTACAACTTCCATATTTTAAAGTCTCACAGGCAACAAAAAAATGCGGTAACTAAAAGGTACCTATTATTGAAAAATTTCGTTAAATATAATTAAATAAATTTGGATCTAATATTTTGGTTTGGTTTTCAAAAATATTTCGCTAAATAGACAATTTTCTTACATGGAAGTTTGTTATACTATGGAATTGTCTTCGTTATACTGTATTAATGGGAGTTTATAGTAGGCAATATTAGTTTTAAGTGGAATCCCATTTCTTAAAAAAAAACTCACTTTGCCACTATAGGTTGCATAGATTTATTATATTATTACACAATATTATGTTAAAAAAGTTGCAAAAATGATATTACCTCCAGATACCATGCATGTCAACTTCACTCGATCTCCCTCGTAGAACGGTCCTGTGTGTTCTATCTCCTCGTTGTACTCGCTCAGGATGACCGGTTTCTGTGGTGGCACTGTGGAACGATAGATACGCATAGTTAATAATGTGATACTTATGACACGTAAAAATATATGAAATTATTTACATGCCGACCCGACCAATTTTCTTAGACAAGGTATAATGATATTATTATATATATTATACACATGTGACACGCACGTGACACAACCTTATAACGTCTCCTAGTATTTAACAGACGCATTAGCAAGTTGATGTGGCGAATACGACCATAGTTGAAGACACGTAAGTGGATTAGAAAAGAAGCAACATAGTGATTGGAGTATTGGGTAACTTGGAAACGTATAGGTACATGATAGTAAAGTGGGTACATTATATTATGTGCCATCAATAATTCTTTGGAAAAACTTTAAATTGGCATCAACCCTTTTATCTGATAGATATAGTTACATGCCTAATGCATGTGGGACAGTCACTCAACGTGTGGTTGATATTGAGAACGTGACTCGCGAAGTAGAGGAAGCGCCTTTACACACACTCTATAATTGATGAGGTGGATGCAATATAAGGGTCCCATAGGACGAAGCCGAACTCTAATAGGGGAGGAGTTACAGCCTAATATTAAAACAGCGTCCATTGAGGTGGACAGCTTGAACTAGTATGTAATACGTTATAAAAATTCTATCGTCTTGTAGGTTTGGCAACTTATGGATCGGATGTGAGCATGGCTATTTTGATACTATACAGCAGGTCGGGTGGAAATATTATTAAAATATATTTTATAAACAGTGAATGCAGTCAAGTCATTTGTATAATTTGTGTATAAAGAAACATTTTGGGAAGCGTTTATTATTTGAAACTCTTAACTCTCTATTTCGAGGGAGCTTTCCCACCACCAATTTTTTTTTTATAGTTATGGCGTGTATAATAATCAATAAACATATACATTATTAATATAAAAACTATTAACTAGGTTATATAAACATTTAGTACCTATTAAGTCTTAGTCGGTAAGTTTAAATATATGTACCAAATATAAACCTGGTTAAACGATAATATATAAGTGATAGGAGTAGACAAATGTCGGTCCTAAATGTGATCACTTGATGTAGTCACTGTGACACTGTTAGATAAAAAAATAATAAAGTATTATATTTTAATTATTTAGTGTGTCTAAAGCG
Organism: Acyrthosiphon pisum; assembly: GCF_005508785.2. Classification (NCBI taxonomy): domain Eukaryota; kingdom Metazoa; phylum Arthropoda; class Insecta; order Hemiptera; family Aphididae; genus Acyrthosiphon; species Acyrthosiphon pisum. The sequence goes on from NC_042493.1 coordinate 50,188,228, forward strand.
ATTGAAATATACGATAGTGCACACGCATGATGCCAGTTCACCGCCCCCTTAATCAAGCCTCATATTCACTCCTGGCAGCGATTAAGCAATTTGATGCGTACTATATGCGATGTTTACCAATAAAATAATATTGTTTATTACATTATATTGTATTATTTCTTAAGCAAAAGGAAGTGCGATCACTGAATGGTTTCTTCCCTCACTCTATTTATGTTTTTTTTTTTAATATTGTTCTAGCACATATTCTTATTATGCCTTTGTGTATATAGATTGTATATTATTCTCTAATAATAATAATAAAAAAAAAATACTGCATTATAATAATATTATATAATACCATTGTTTGTTTATTCTCAAAGAGTATAATTTTACGACTTTTAACTTATAATTAACAAATTAAAAAAATTAGCCAAAATATGATCAGTATCCCCAGCTTAGAAGTTTGGTAAAGAATATTTTACAGACGGTGACAGTTTCGATTACATTTTATTACCAGGAAATTTACGCCAGCCAGCCTAATATTCATTCCATTAATGGATTTTATTGACAATACCACAGGTACTGAAATGCCGAAATCTAAAACTTTTTTAAGTTACCATTAGATGAGTTTCAGTATTTGGCTTTAATTTTTGCCCGAGTTGATATCATGGTAAAGTTATAATATGTGTATTATTTAACCATTTCCGGTGTTCTGAATTATATACTATTTTATTTGAAAAAAATGTAGTGCTTCCGGTCCGATTTATACATTTTTTAGTTCAAAATGGAAGAGATAAAAATCGCATAAACCCATTTCAATCATTTATAATAATTAATACGAATAAAAGCATGAAAAAAATGCTCATAATAAATGTAGATTGACATATTATTATTAAGTATGCAAAATATAATATTATAGTATACCTAATATAATATTATATGGGTACTTAATAATATTATAAATAATAAAAACATAATCAATTATTCACAAGCCTAACCAATAACCCAGTAACTCATGTTAATAGGTATTAATTTTATTATGAAACTATTAAAATGAATAAATGAAATGTAATATCATAACAATGTAATGTGAATGATTATTGTGCACATTTTAATATTATGTTTGAAACTTCATGACTCTATGCACCTTGTAAAATATACCTATACGGCTATACATATTATTTTAACTGAAACTAAGGAACTTCCCGCAACTAACTACTCTCACCAATTCTTCTAGATTATACAATTGGGTATTATCATACCGGATATTTAATTTATGATATTTCTTATGATTCAATATAATATATTATATCTTTATTTTTAAATTTTGGGAGTAGCGATGAATGTATTGATTTTACAATGATGTGTGTTTTTT
>NC_042493.1:50189719-50230842 GCF_005508785.2 Acyrthosiphon pisum
GGTTTCTTGTAGAAAACAAGATCTATTTGGTACTTTAAGGAGGTCAAAATGAAAATGTGCAGTGTTTCTTAAAATGATTGGAAAAAATTAAAACAAATATTATTATGTACATTTCAATATAATTATAAAAACAATTGTTTGGTGACTAAAGTTACCTAGATTAAAAGTTAAACCATCTTCGCTCAGAATCGTGTTTCTTCGTGTCCAATGATTTTTTATGGAATTAAAATTTAACATCTTCCTGTTCAAAGACGAGGTACACTCGACATAATTGTATATTTTCTACTGTAACAGTAGTTCGATTACCTACTTTCTCCCTTTTTTAAAATTATTATTTAATCATTTCTTGGTCATCATGGAAATAATTATAATGCACTGAATAATATCTTAAAAACTTTATTTTGTATAATAGAGATAAAATCTAAAATATAAAACTTAAAACTCGAATGTTACTTCGTATTGAGTATCAATATTATTTTGACTACCTACTGCGCATACTATGATAGTGATACTATTTACATGAACAGCTTTATCTGCTGTTGCGTTAATATTGGTGCCGTATCTACCAATATTATTTTATCTTAAGTACCTATAAAATTACACATCATTTTGAAATTCCCAATTATTGGATTGAATATTACAGGTACCTATTACATCTAATCAGAAAACGACTTCATATTATAGTCATACTTTTTATAGACGATGTTCAACTTACTAAACTATTAGAACAGTTGTGTTTTTATTTGTAAGTGTTGTAGTTAGTTTTTGTGGATTTTAAAAATCAATACGTTTGGTGATTTATATATTATTATCCGGCCATATAGTTTATAATGACGAAACATACATTCTATAAAACCAAGAAACTCATTTGAAATTTCTTTTAAGATATGGCTAGAATGTTTGAATTGAAAACCTTCATCTATCAACAGCATTTATACCTATCAAATAAAATGATTTATGTTTTTTTTTTTTTAAAACAAAGTTAAATATTAATACATTAAAACGATAACAATAATTTTTCATCTACTAGCATCTATAAAGTATCTGGAAAGTTTGCATATATAGAATACAGTAGTACTACCCATTTCATATTAAGTATAATAGTATATTATTATGATAATTTGACTACAAATATTATGAACTATACGTATTATTATGAGACGTAAAGATCTATAACTCTACTACTTTTGTTTGATGTACTAATATTACATGAATATTATTGTGCTTATTTGTTTTTTTCCGATAACGGTTACTAACTACAGTGGAAGTAGGTTGTGTTTAAAAATGTCCTTACAGAATATAAAGTAATTTATTATTTTTATATACGTGGTAAACACTTTGTGCAAAATTGGTCATTGCCAGTTGAGTTGTTCATATTATGATGTCACAATATTTATCGATAACAATATTTTATTCGACATAACGATAATTAATAAAAACAAACACATATTTAGTATGTTTTGAAAAAACCCGTTTCCACGATTCGATTGTTTAATTTAATACAATTATAATTATTTACATGTAAATTGTGTATCGACATAATCAAATATCTACATCAAGTATCTACATTCTACATACTTCATTTTTTTTTTTTATTATAGACTTTTAAGGTCCTATTGTGTATTTTTTTAAATTTCTTTTGATTAATATCAATTCACATCCTACCCGTTGGTATAATTTTCAATATTTTTTTATGCCTTTGTATCTTAAATTTCACTTTAACGAACCTGAATATTATGCCTGGACAAAATTTAAACTACCTTATTCAATTTGTTTCGTTCTCTAATAAATTATTATTTTTAATATTCTATTTAAATAATACGCGTTAATAGAGTCAATTATCCGTTATTATTATATTTTTTTTATACCAATATCACATAAAAATGCTATTATGACAAACACTAAAACTACATATTTAATAACATTAGTACACATTTTATGATCGTAGCTCCATTATAGCTCATAATTCACGCTTAAATGGACGATTAATATTATATAATTTTTTTATTTGCATAAAAACACATAAATTCGTGAGCGTGCGGTTACGTTATGCAATGAATGAACTATATTTTCTAAGTCTAGTGTTAAATCATAAATATAAGAACTAGTTTTATACAATAAATAATGTAAAAAAACTCAAACAATTTCCAGCTTATCTGTAGATGGTCTGCAATATTAATACATCGTAAATATTTTTAAAAATATATTTTAATTGATGTTGGAATACATACACTAATACGTCATTAATTGAAGATAGAATGTTGATGACCTAAAAAAGTATCAAAAATGACCAAAAAAAAATGCTTTAATGCCCCAAAAAATATAAAATATGACCTAAGCAATATAAAACAATATTCGTGAATAGAATTTAGTAAACATTTAAGCTGTCAGATTAATTTACAGTAAAAATAAATAGGTACATGAAATTATTAAAAATAAATTAAAAAGTAATAAATAAAAAAAAAAAATATTGTTACTCAATAAATTTAGTCACAACCAAAACCTACCAATAACAATGGTAAAATTATTTGTTTGAACAAATTTTCTTTAAAATCTAAAATTTGAGAACAATTGTTCACACTGTCGCAAAAATACAAAAAATTACTTAAAAATACTTAAAAAATTACGTTAAAGAAATGCATTTACCTATACCTATTACCTATTACTCACCATCTCAAGTCTTAGAATTTTTAATAATAAATAGAAAAAATAGAAAAATCTTATACAATACTCTTTATCACGTATTATTTTGAACACTGTGCTATACATTTTCAAAAACAAATATATAAAATACTTCCACTCCATAAAATTTTTCAAAAGAATCGTATGGGTTAAAAATAATTCTCTCCTGTTTTCTATTTCTCACTATTTTTTTTTCTTTCTTAGTAGTCGAAAACGTATAGTAAAGAAAATGGAGAAATCTAAACAAATAAAACATGTCTTTTACGTTCGGGAATTAAGAAAGTTTAAATTACTATCAAATGAAATAAGTTTTGCTAATGTGTCTGTTTCATCATCGTCAAATTCTGACATTTGCAATCCCAGAGCCCAGATTTGTATCCAGTAAAATCGTTTAACTTTCAACGAGTAAAATGTTCATATTATATAATATTAAGAAAAAAAAATGAAAATACTGTCTTGCTCTTGTAATATATAAGAACATAATAACATAATAAATGTCATCTATTACCATTTGAAAGACGATAAAAGTTTTCAAAGCTCAACATTTCCCTTAATCGTATCCTTTTAAATGAAATTCGTATTTATATTAATGAAAGCTAGAAATGTGTTTTATTGACGTTCCTTTGATTTTCATAAACCTTAAGACTTAATGCATTTAACAATAACCTTAGTGCTGCCTAATAAAAGCACTCCTTTGAAACTTAAATAGTTATAAAAATACGGAATCGATATAATATGTTATTATTAAAAATGTGAGAAAATTAAATTGATGATGACCAAAAGTGTATTAAATACTTATCATAATATTAATTGTTCATTTGTTTTTTTTTTTCACTTTCAACCACATACGGTTACATTAAAGTTATTTATACACCATGAACAATATTATTAAACACAAGGTTAAATATGAAACAATATAATTTTTAACTGCATATCCGCATAGACCCATTTGGATCATCGATCCAATTTTTTTTCGTATACTTATCAAAGTTTCTTAATTTGATGAGAGGATTTATTGTTGTTGTAAAAAAAAAAAATTTGAATATTTAACTCGTATGTCATCAGAAAACCGTGAGATTTTATTTTTGAAATTTGTTCCACGATTTTATAGAATTCGTGTAGACATTTACAATGTAAATTGGCCAAAAATTCATTCAACTGTAGGTTTTAGAAATAATCACGTTCTGATGCTCGTCATTCCTTCAATTGAATATAAAGGTCATCGGAGAGTATATAATAATAATAATAATAATAATATACTTGCACGTAATAATGTTGGCATAGTGTAGACGTCTAAATATGGGTTTCTTCGTATTTATTTTAAGTATTTTAAAAATTGTCTGTAAAAAAAAAATGGTTGGAAGTCCCCATACGCATTTCTTTAATTTTATACCGTGCGCTTTTGTATTTATAATAATTATTGTTGATATATTTTTTTCTAAGGTTTTTGAAAATATTTATGTTTTGTTGAAAATGTATGCTTATGATAGTATGACGTATGCAATGCGCATTACAACGTTACAAATCTACCACCTAATAAATCGTTAAACACTCATAATAGTTATAGACTTTATTGTTGTAATAGAAAATGGGCTTTCTTAGATAGATGTGTCAAAATTACACTTTCCGGATGCTCTTAAATTAACATATTTTGAAAATAATGATCATAGATAACTCTCGAGGAACAAAAATAATGCTTCAGAAGTCATGAATACATAAAAAAAACACATTCTGAATTTATTTGCATATTATTGTTATTCTAAAACTACAATATAATAATAATATTTTCATTTATATATTATATTAATTTTTTTTTTTAGTTGTAAGAACATTCCTTATGCATTTCCCACCGGAAAATGAAGCAGCTACAACTATACAAGTTTAATGTATTTACGTAGAAATGGTTTCATTTAAGAATCTGAAGATTTTTTTTTAAAAAATTATTCAAAACATAAAACATTTTAATGGAAATTAAAGACAATCATAAAAAAATACAAACACAAATTTTTGTCTGTGATTCCGTCGTTTTGTCTTACAAAGTCGGAAGAGGTAAATATTAGTTTTGTTATACTTGTAAATACAAATATTACATTTGAAGAGAACATAATATGTATTAAACATAAGAATATGTTACATATTACATATAAAAACAAAAAACAAATATTTATTCTTAAAATATAAATAAATTATTATTTGTAGGTAGGGATAAAATTAATACGTAAATATTACCTCGAATCGCTAATATGTTGCTTATTGACATTGTTATAACATTAAATTAACTACGAACATAACTTTAAATTAATGAAAAAAGTAATTTATATTTGATAGCTTAAATATCATAATAAATAATTTCCCATGTTCATAATGGACATAATTCCCAAAACTAACTGAAATGAGCTAACGCCCTTTAATATGACTCCCTCACAATAAATCTTAGCCATATTAAATGTGTTACCTTACGGATGTATAATTTACTATTACGAACTTTTAAAAAACTAATATCGGATATTATCTGATTAAACGTCTATTTCATGTAGTAAGTTACGTGAATTATAATTTACGCTCAAAGTGTGATATAATAATAAAACAAACTACGCGATTAATTACTATTATAGCTTTAAATCATTGATTTTCCAGCAACATCGTTAAATCGTCCTATTATTTGATGATAGCCCACCATAGTACTTTGGAGAAAAAAATTGTCTACCCGATTAGTGTTCTATTTTGCGTCACTACGATCGTAAATTTATGACCTCAAGATAAAAAATTCAACTTAACTAGGTAGGTAAGTATAAACAATACAGCATGCTCATAATATTATTAAATGATAAGTATTGGTTTAGTTTTATAATTTTATTATATACTCAATATAATATTCTTTATACATTGTAAAGATATTTATCAATTTTAAATGCACTCATAGCATTTAATGAAAAGCTACAGGTTTAATTATAATAATATATCATTAGTAGTTAAACTAATTTTTGTATTACTTAATTTACTTATTTATTTTTTATTTTTATTGAACTTAAGTCTAGCGACTATGGTCATTAGCTGTTGTAGGGGATTATGAACTGTGTTTGGTCATGTTGGTACGGTAAGGTACGGTAGATATGCAAACTCGTGTATGTGTGGCAAGATTTTTACTACTACAAGCCCGGGTGGTCACCCATCCGGGAACTAGTAGCAGCGGGCGTTACTTACTCTCCGTCACATTGCGTGACTGGTAGCAGCCAACGCGCAGCGCCGAGCCACTTCATTTATTATTAGAGGTTTAATTACATATTGTATCACCAAATACTATAACAATATTTCATGTTTTCTTTTTATCAATCGACCCAGTTTTTAAACGGACTTTGAGATGAAGTATTTTCGATTTTAAGGTTTAATGATATGGACAAGTCCAAATGCGCACATTGCAACACCATTTGCAAACATCGACTGGAAGTTGCACCAAAATAATATATTTAAAATCCATTTGAAAAGCGAAACAAGTAATTGTATTACTATAACGACGAAAGAACAATATTAGATAGCATTATGTTTTAGTAGGTAGGTACACAATGTGTTCCATAATTTATGAGTTAAATAAACCTTTGACATTCTTATTAATACATAATTTATCAAATAAAGACGTGTAAATATTTGACGTAAAATGTTTTTCAAGGGTATGAGATTCATTAAAAGGATTCAAACAAAATCGAATTCAAAATTAATGCAAACGACTATGCTCGTAATTTTATTTATAATCCTTGTCTGTTCGAATGAAACATTTATCGGGCATGAATCTCAATCCTTAATCCTTACGGTGTGTTCCGGTAAGTTTATTCAGACGGGGATTTTAAACATTGTTTATGTTAACTCGAATAAAAATAATTAATTACTAACCGATTGTATTTATGTACTTATATTCAAAATACGGATTACACGTGAACGAAATAGAATGACGAGATGAACAACAAAAATTGAAACATCCACACAATAACACTGGTGCAAGCGTAAACCTAACAGAACACTAAACTGTGTTTCGATTGAATATCCAACGAATCGTTTTATAATAATACACCATGGTCCATGGTTAGGGAGGATTAATGGCATAATAACAATATCCCTCGATATTGTTATTAACAATTTAGTGATAACACGTAGTTATTATATTATTATCATCATCGTCATCGTCGTAACTGTCATTGCAGCTAGCGTTTAGTGAATAAAATTGGTATTGCTCGCTCGTAATAGAATCCGTGCGTGCGTGATGGGGGTAATTCGAATTTTGAAAGAAAAAAACCCGACGGATTAAAAATCACAATAGTTAAATATTACATAAATCGACGAAGTCAATATGCGCGTTACCCGCTTAAACATTATATCACACGCGCGTATCATAATATATTATTATTATTATTATTATTATTATCATCATTATTATTATGTGTATTATAGTGACCTATAAACGCATCATAAATATCCGGCCAGCATCAGCGTTGTAAACAATAATTCTTTTAAAACGTATTTATTGCATTTTAACCAGGGATTTTAACCACGAATCATTTATTCGGGTTTTCGGATGCTGGATGTATTCGGGTGTTCAAACACCGGAATAAAAAGTTTAAACAAACATTCGGGTTTTAAAAACCGCTATTATTCGGGTTAATATTGGTTAATATGAGTGTTGAGTAATGTGAAAAAATCATAGCTTTTTATCACCCCCCAACCCCTCAAAAAAAAAAAAAAAAATGATTTATGCAATGACTTATTATGTTATTGATAATGATATAATATATAGTATAATATGCAATATATATTATTATTATTATAATATAATACAATATAATAATATTATTACTATCGAAGAACTAACTACAGAATCGAACTCACCACAAGAAATACTTACAAAATATATATCACATGAAGAGATTGTAAAAAACAAAATTATTCGGGTTTTGGTCAATACGGGTGTTTTGAAAATAGAAATATTCGGTTTTTATGGGTTTTGGGTGTTGGATTTTTTAAGTGTGTTTAGGGTCAGGGTTAATTCGGGTGCAAGGCCGTGATTTTAACACAGACACTCGTAATTGTATTAAACAATTTTAAAAAATTTACAAAATTTGAAATAAATCAAACAAGATACAAACGGTTTTACTATACGTATACGTCCTGGTCCTACATATTATATTATATTATAATATGCTAAATATAAAAAGGCGTTCAATACATTTTCATAATCTTAACAATCCATAAATAAATGTTATAATATATATAATAATCGTTATATGTACCTAGTTGGTGTCAGGGCTTGAAACCGATATTTGATGCCGATTTTGAATACCGGTTTAAACCGTTAAAAACTGAAATCGATACCAAAACCGAAAACGAAATCGAAAAAATTAATATCAGTAATCAAAATCGAAAAAAATATTTACGGTTTCAAGCCCTGGTTGGCGTTTAGATTCACATAAATGTGTATTTTAATTTAACAAGGATTACAAATAGTAAAAAAAAAACAAATTTAAATTCAAAGGGATCGAACAAAGTATTTAATAGAATGGTAGGTATTCAGTTGGAAAAAAAGTGTTAAAAATACTGTCGCAGAAATTGTTAGAAAATAAAAGTATTCGAATACTTCACAACACTATGCCGGCTGGTCCAGTCGTAGTGGTAAAAATCGTCTCGCATTAAATTATCCGCTCATAATATAATATTATTATTATTATGCCAAACCGCTTTGAAATCGATCGATTCGTTGCGTGCACGCATATTATACATCATATTATTATGATCATAATAATATGTAATACAGCCAAGAAAAAAAACATTGCTCACGTGTGGATATTAAAATTTAACGATATGAATGTTATTATTGCATGCCAAACGTGTGTGGGATACACACACACACACAATAACACGATATAAATTATAATATTATATATAGCACATAATATACGGCGTTGCTGCTGCAGCAGTTTGTTCGACGAAGGCACGCGTTACCCGTTCCTCCAGAATCGAAATCCCCAGCTTTTATAATAGTATTATTATTATTATTATTATAGTATATACCTATATTATGTATACGTCACGAGTGAGGCGACGACCGGCGGCATTTTCAGGTCGGACCGAGTATTTTTTTCTCTATCCCTCACCATCACTCACTCTCTCTTTCCCTCTCTCGCTGTATATACGCGTTTTATATTTCTCAGATTTTATACATTTTTTTTTTTAAAATAAAAGAACGACTGCTGCAGCTCTTGGAACGCATACCACCATGTATATAATATATATGCGTGCATTTTTTATGACGTATATGACACGGGTATATTATTATATGCACAACATCAAATGCGAAACACCGTATCAGCTCTCGAGGCCGTGAGAGCGTTTATCTGTGCGTAGTCACAACGCTACCTGCCACCGCTGCTGCTCCAATCGGACTGCACAATATCTGCCTTTGGTCGATTTTTTCCCTCGAATAATATTTGGTGCAGACTGACGACGAGATTTTTTCATAATAGTCATTCACAGATCGTTACAGCCGTTTCGAATAGGAAATTCCTGTTAAAAACTTTTACCCGAGGTCCTGAGATTATATGTTTATCTGAGATTTCTATCAAAATTGATTTTGAACATATCGTGGTTGTCGTTCGGAATAGGTTATCAAAATACACGATGACAAATTGTGATATTGAAAATTGTATTAACTTATGCCGGTACATTTATAATTCCAATGTATTGTTTGTTATTCAGAAAGTGGTAATATACAATATTTTTGCAAATATTTTGACATTTATTGTTTGTTATTTCTAATAATTTATTTTGAGTTTGATATTTAAAAATAAAATTGTCTAAGGAATTCAGATTCAGAAATTTAACTTTCCGTATTATATTTGTCTTAGTAACTGTATATAAAAATAGTATATTGTGTGGCAAGGGCGGGAAGTGTGACAAAAAAAAATATTTGTGATACTTATTCGGAAACAGATCGCCAAATTCCATGCGTTAGGGTAATGTCGGATTTTGTTCATTGTAAGTCAAAATGATTTAAAATGGATTTATAACATTTTAAAATTAATATATCATCTTGAAAGTAAATCACTGGTTTTGATAGAATAATATACATAGGTTAAATACTGACGTGCATTTAAGAGGTTCGCTTTGACGTTAAAGTCACGTGTTCCCACTCAATTTACCACTTAGAGCACACGAGAGCCGTGAAAATTCTTCATAAACTGTGCAGGATGGAAAAAAGTGTCATCGCATCGCCGGTATGCATGATACCATAGCACAATATTTCAAAATTAGCAGCCATCACTATTCACCTACGTCCTACAGCGATAATCCAAAAGTATGTGTTAATAATAAAAAAAAAATATTATTATTTATGCCTAAAGATGACCACGTAAAAATGACGATGTTAATGTTTAGCATTGTATGGATTGTACATTTATGGATATTACAAATTTCATATTATAGGACACAGTCATTTATGGCTTATTAAAGTAGAAATTATAGTCGTACACACGGTAGATATTTCGGGCAAAATAATATGCTTAAAACACGTTTAGTAAACATTTTGTAAGTGACGATAAAATGTGTTCATTGTTCACTGAAATCTTTGAAAACGTTTGTAATTCTTCAACGCAGATATAATTGTTAGATAAATAAATAGTGACAACGAACTATCTATTTAGTTTTAGTTGAAGCGAAGAATAATTGTAAATGTAAGTATAGTGAAATAACAATTAAAGCAATGTTTAGCATTCATTATCTCTAAAACTACAATATATATTATGGGAATAAAATAAAGAATTTTATTCTTAATTAGGTACATTTTACGTTTTCCATTAAGTTTGACATGTTGTTACATAACATTATTGAGACGTGTAATGTGTAAAATTATACTAAAATATTCTAAAAACCATAAACGACCTAGACTAAAAAAGGTAAGCAAATATTGGAGTAAAAATCAAATGAATACGAAATTTTTTTTAGAATTTATTTAATTAATCTAAATATTTTATGGAGTACAGATCGACAGTAGATGATGACGTGTACTTGGATTCCATATTGATTTTATAAGTTTTATGAATAACGCACGAGAAGGCGTATAAACGAATTGCCATAAATTGATTGCAATCATATTTTTAAAAAATCTCATGGTTTTTCTAGAAATTATGAAATCCAATACATTAATATACTTGACTGAACTGAATTCGTATACATTCGTGCTCTCAGCAATTTCACGAAACTGACCTTATTTAATGTAATATTATATACGTTTAAAATATGAAATAATCATTATTTACTTGTTCTTTGAACGTTGAAGCGTTTGTATAATGTTAATGTAATAGGTGAATTAAACACTATTAAAAATAAAAATAAAAATATGATTGATGTTAAATAAACTCACGAAACAGCAATATTGAAAAGTATAATTATTATTATTTCTATGCACCTACTTATTATATACAGTAACAATCTGTACAAATATGTGTACATATATATTTATAAATACAAAATTATTACAAAGTACTATATTTTTTTTCGATGATTAATTTGATGCTAGAATAATATTTACGATGGTAATTATTTATTACAATATTAATAAATGAAGCAACATTCAATTTAATGCAAATAAATAATATGTAAAGGTAAACGCATCATGTTTATTACAAACAATATTATTATTTAAAATTTTTTATGTCATAGGATGAAGTAAAATTTAAAAAAAAATATCCATAAACATCCATTAGAATACATGCAATAGCAATCAGCAAATGCTTTTATAGGCTGAAATTGACGAATAAATATTATTATTAACTTTTAAATAGGTAAGTCAAAAATAAACATATTAATTTAAATTAGCATTTTATTATAAACCACCTATCTATATAATTATGAACATAATATCTACGCTATATTAATTTAAATTTGAAAGTGAAGTTTCACAAGCATTATTTAAGGCGTTAGATTAGATACTAGCTATGAACTATAATTAATTTAAAATTTAAAATTTAATTTTCGACATTACGACGTTGAGAAAAAGTGCAAAACTTTTTGATTGAAATTTTAATTATTTAATCAACCATCGTGATTTTCGTTTGGGAATGTACCTACCTAATTTTTCGTAATTCAAAAAATAAAAATGGACATAGTTTAGATGAATAGCATGACAAGGAAAAGCTTTATAATATGTGAAACCTGTGCACTAAGTAATTTCATATTCACCTGTAATTTTGCGAATTTAGAGAAACGCTGATCATAATTAAATTCATAATGACTTGTCATAAGCTCTAGTAAACTTTTCGGAACATAACAATGAAACCCTATTAAAAATGTATGTTATCTTAAACCAGTATACATCAGTTTGAACTCAAACTTCAGTACCACCATAACGGAATTTCAATAGGTTTCAGCATGTAAAGCGAATATTGTAGTTTCACAGCTACATGGTGATATTAATAATAATAATTTTTATTATTATTATGATTATCTCTTTGGCTCGTAATATTATAATACACCGATTATTCGGATAATTCATAAACACAATTCCTCGATATACGCAAATTGTACAAAAATAAAAAACCATGCTTAAACTAAACATAACCGCACCTCATGGATTTAAATATATTGCATTTTTTAACAGTCAATAATGTTCTGAATTCTGAAATCACAATAGTATGGCCACGGTACAACTTATAGGTATAGTTGAATTAAATCTTTTTCATTAATATATTATATTTATATAATATATTTTGTATAAGCTAACTATTATTTGTGGTTGGTTTACTTAGCAACTAAATCATATTACATATTATCTAATAACATAATTAATATCAATCAACATGTTTTGTTTTACTTATTTTTTGACCTGTGAAGTCCACAACGGTGAGTATTATATATATATACGATTGTGTTGGAGAAACGACGATGATCGGTATTTTATTATTGTTAAATGATTTTTTACAGTGTATTGATATAGTTAACAATGGTGTGTCACAATGAATATTTTTATAAAAATTATTTCTTATAAAACTAACGTTCTCTGCGTTTTTCTTGTATTTGATACAGAATTATATAGAAAAAACTTCGATTAGAACTTATGCCAATAGTGTGAGGTTTTCAAACGGTAAAATCGATTTTCTCAGATCGTAGATGGAAACATTATACCAATCTACGTCATTTCATCTGTTGTGGTTCAAAAATATTTTTTTATCGCCAACCTTTGGTGATAATACGGACACTAAGCCACTGGTATATAGAATCATATAAGGCAAGTTTTAAGATTACAATATTTCACAAATCACAATGATTCAACTCGATTTCAAAATTAAATTTACACAATATCACAATTTGGTGCCAATTTCGATAGTTGCATTGATAATCGCAAAATGTGTTCAAAAACATTATTTTCGGATTTCAAATGTTTCCAGGCTGAAAGTTTTGTACTCGTCAAAATGGAGAGAACACTGGGGTTTGTCAGACGTTTTTATGTTTTTTTTTTCCGTATGCTTTTCATCCGGTCTAATTTATCACTACGAAAACATAGTGTGCAAAAAAAAAATTGTCAAGTGAAAAAACTTAATACATTTTTCACAGTTGTGATATCATGTGTGCGCGCTAAGTATGACAGTCATAATTCCCATTTTACTATCATATTAATGCTTCCGTGTACCCAAAATACATGGGTATCATATCACGACTTTTAAAAATTGTAATTTTTTTTTTTGTAATTATCATTTAACTAGATTAGTTATAAAAGTATACCTAGATAGTAGCTTGTTTGTTACAAAATCGTTCCTCATAATAAAATACAGGTATATTATGACAAGTCATTTTTGACGAAGTGAAACTATTAAATTATTTAAAAATATTAATTGTAAAACCCACCAAAATAAAAATCCACTCAATAATTAATAATTCACGTGTATAATATACGAAATAAAACAACTATGTATTCATACAAACTGAGTATAAATATAATATATATGATCAATAAAAATCGCACGATCAGTGGTGGTTAATAACCAATGATATTTATAATTAAAATTATACACAAATTGTATTAAATGTGCAATCATAAAAATGTTCAATACAACTGTTAATCAATATGGTATCATTATTTTAAAATATATTTTATAATTATAAATATAAATAATACTTAGGGATATTATTCGAGTAAAACGATTGATTTTTAAACACGTCGTTATAATAGGTACCTAGCATAAATTATTTTTACATAACTAGTGAAATTTTATTTATTTTACCATCAATCATGCCTGACTTGATTAATTTAATTTTGAAAAATATAAGAAATGTTTATTTACTTAAGTGTATGTTAATTATGTAATTATCTTTTTGCAAACTTTAATCGTCGGTTAATCATAGAGATTGTTTGTCAAATAATGCGTATGGGATACAGTCGGTACAAACAATGACCGCCGCGTGGAAGAGTTCATCTTAACGTACACTATTATAATATTATGTGTGCCATATTCTCCAAGTATAATGAATCAAAACACAATGCATGAGCAAATCGTAAATTATTTCCAAGGTTAAATTTATTCAAAAGCCAAGTTCACTCAAAAATTGCAATGCACGTGAAAATAGTTGGGACTATTTTTCCAATACTTCCTGTTTTAGAATGGTCAAAAGCGCAGTAGGAGTAGGTAGGTAAAATTTACTTATTTTATAATACGTAAACATCAAACATCGCCAGTTACGTATTCATACAAATAACATCAAATAAAGGTCGATAGTGGCCGTTTTCGACAACAGGAAATATAAAAACAGCGATGGGCTTATAAATTATAAATATATCTCTACGAGACGTAAAACATAATATCCAAACGAAGCCTTTGACCGGTAGTCGTCACCGACTAAAATATAATATATACTTATACATATAAGTGTGTGAGTATCAGTCACTCATTCATACAAATAATAATAATAATAATAATAATGAAAACAGGCAGATGGGAGGTAAACCGTTTTCGGCGAGCGAAAATATAATAAAATCGATGTTCTTGTAATACCAAAAAAATATTAGTCACTCCACATAGGGATGAGTCGTAAAATATATTTACGAAACGACGTCGTAGTGTTTGACCGGTATTCGTCGCCTCTTTCGTAGGTAGTACCGTCACCATATTATACGACCATCTCTCGGAGTGAATGTGCGAAACGACTAATTTAGAACGGATCGAGGGTACGATAATATACACACTTATACAAATATATTATACATTATACATACATGTGTATGTGTGTGTGTGTGTGTGTGTGTGTGTGTGTATTATATCTAACACGCGCGTGCACCAGCACATACATTGATACGTGTAATGTGCCGTGCGCGCGATCATATAATGTATACCGGACAATCACGAAACGGTTTTAAGTGCAGTGGAACGTTTAGTGCAAACAAAAGAGGAACGCCCCCCTCGTTTTCCACTTAAACCCCTTGTCTTTTCCATTCAATAGCAAAGTTGTTCGAGTTGCTTAATGGTCACCACCCGGCGTACATATATATATGTATATTCTCTTCCTTTTTTTTGCCTTTATATTTTTTTTTTTTTTTTGCTCCTTCCATACCCATTAAACTTTGTCGGTCGGACAGTATAATAGTACGCATGTGACAAGAATGTGATATTTATCTGAATTTAAGAGTTCCCTCTACCTCGTGTACATGTCAGAACTCTCGGAACGTATTCATAATTTACGCAATTAAAATGTAGAATACACTCTCTTGCTGCTGTTACAAAAACTTTTAACAATGTTGTTATTTATAACTAGGAGTCGAAAAGTTTTAGAACCACAAAAAAATAATAGTAATAAAAACCGTATATATAATACAGAATAAGCATATATATATATAATATAATACATATAGAAACGTATGGAACGTACTCTAGTACCACAAACGCAATGGTCCCGCGGTGTTTCGGTGAGGTGACAAGAGCGTAGTTAAAATGGTATACGTGCATTACTCGTGTTTACCTTATTATTCGGTAGAAAATTATAAGTAGGAGGTACCTATATATATATTCTGCGAAATCATAAATACGACCGTGGGTGTATTTAAATTTATTAAAACGTACAGATTCGTTCTAGGAAACAAAAAAGTAGGTTGAGAAACTAAAAAGGCGATGAGCGCATCACAGGTCTCCAATATTATAACCGTTTGCAAATTCGTGTAACGGACCTAGTCAAAATTGAATGGAAAACCTTATGGCAATAACTGGATTTAAGACTAAGGAAAATCAAAAGCAATAACATTTAATGGTCAAGTCACACTACTGATTCAAATAGAAAATCTATAATAAATGGACTCCGTGATGGTCATATAAGACTAACTAATGGGCACTTAGAGACAATAAATGACCAATCGACATATTATAATACTTGAGGAATGGTACTCACAGTACATAAAATATTTGTATTAATATGTAATGTCACAAATGCCTTGACAACTTTACCATTTACAACATTCCAAACACCAATACCAAAACCCAAACTCTTCAAACAAATTATATTTTCTTAAACAGCGAAATGTATAATGTATAGTATAGTGACTTAAAATCTATAATTAAAACAAATTATGTTAATATTGTCATGATTATTATATAGTGATAAATAATTATCAACTATAGATTTGATGTTTAATTTATAATTTGTAACCCAAAAGCATACCACCAAACGTCAAACAAATTATAAAAAAAACGAAGACATTTAAAAAAAAATGATTGTAAAAGATTTAATAAATATTTTTTACTAGGGTTTCATTTTTATTGTTTGCTTATATTATTATACGTCCAATAAATAAATATTGGAAGTCCTATTAATTTCGAAAAAATATGTGTCAATTTTGGAATGCTGACAAGAGTATTATTTGTTTAAATAAGTTTATAGTTATGAAATTCATAACTTGCAATAATAATAATTATACGAAATATATGCATGCTCATTTTATAACAAATTTAAATAATATGAAACCCCAGCTAAGCTAATAATTTAAAATATAACATTTCGCTATTGTAGGATAGGTAAATTTACATTTTCAAAATATATAACAGAATAATATTAATATATAGTAAAATACAAATACAATGTATATGAACTCTCGAGTTTCTAAACAAATCGTACATTTCTATGAATTGAAAAATGCATAAATAACAAGAAAACAAGTATAATGTAAATCACACCTGTCCAGAGTCCATTATTATTAAATTTTGTTTTCTAACCCGAATCGTAATGTGTTTGAGCGAATTACCTTTTTTATCGGAATGAGAAAAGCAATGTGCAGGGTGAGTTTCATATAATGTGTTTGCGTGTGTATAATGCAATGTGTTAAGGTGATAAGAAATTTTATTTCGTGACCGAAAATATTGTCAAATATGTATAGATTTATCGAATGATATATTATGGTTATAACATTTATCAGGGAACCTATAAATATCAGTAGGGCTTGAATGTTGGGAATGTAAAGTCGTTATAGAAGTGTTATCAGTTGTTATATGTAGTGTATTCATCACACCCAAATATCTATTAAGTAATTAATGCATTAAAAAAAATTAAAATAGAAAAAAAAACTCAAAATTATATATTATCAATATTCCTCAAACATTTTTGTGAGGTAAACAAGAATATTTACAAACTTGAGACAAGTACTCGCATGATAGATAAAATAATAATGACTGAGTAGTCAGTAGATATATACAGAGCATTAAACACTAAAATTTCAAGGCAAGGAAATTTAAAACAAACGTTACAGTACTATATTTGATACAAACGGTTTGGAATATAAAAAATAATGCATTTATAATTTTTATATCAGTTTAAACAATAAGACTTTTAAATTTGATTCGTGATTTTTATTAATGAAAAAAAATCAATGAATTTTAAATGATACTAGTAGAATTCAGAGATAGTCTAAATTCTATTAAAATAAAAGGGAATACGCATTGATAAAATATTGTCCAAATGCTTTATAGAATATTAAAAAACGATCACCAAAATACATTGTAATATTTTTAAATCATTTGCAAATACACAATATGTATGCATGGTTGCACAAAAATGCATTGCAACTTTTACAAACTCATCTAAACGCATACACTCTCAGAGTTTTTTCGCTACGATTAATAGGAATTTTGGGTAGTAATAATTATACGATATGATAGCGAGTCTGATTGGTTGCTAATCGGCTGTCTGTATTGTTTTCTGGCTAATGTTAAATGGTTCTTATTAAAGTGGGTGCAAAAAGATTGAATTATAACGAATATCAGATGAATTTGAATACTATGAAATTTCAATTCTAATTTCGACAGTGGAATTAAAATTAAATACCCGTTCTTTGTAATAAATATGAACGTTGGAATAGTTGTGTATTATAAAACAAAATATGTATTACCTTTAAACAGTTTTAATATTTAATAATGATATTATACTAAAATAATACAGTGGAATGTAAGTATTGATGAAAAATATATGTGGGTGTCAGTCTTCAATCTGCCCAGTAGGTTACAAGTGGGTCACTGTATAATGTCATTGTATACGAAAGACAATTTTGAGCGAAGATGGTCGGTCAGCCTATGATATATTACTAAGTATATTTGATGAAATTATTGTAAATAAGGCAAACTATATAATACTTGAGCAGTTGTTCAGTTTTTTAGTGCGTTCAAAATATATCAATTTATATCATTATAGTATTATTTACCTATGTTTAGGAATGAATAATTTAATAATATTAATATATTTATTTATAGTAATGTGTTTGACATATTCATTTTTTGATTTATTAGTTGCATCTAAAATTTGGTCAGAGTACAAGTTTTTTACTAAGTATTGCATTTAAAATTCCATTTCCAGTATTTTTGACATAATTAAAATTATCAGATCGGCAACAAATTTGAAAATTTCCTGGTGTAGATATAAATTATACACCCTATATTATAATGTATAATATTGTACATACCTAGGTAATGATTATAGTATGTAAGCATATAAATATATATATACCTAGGTGTAGATTTTTAAGCAGTGTAAGTTTAAAAAAAAACTTGATTTATTAAATTAACTACATCATTATTTAGCCAGTACTAAATTTTTTTCTAGCACTTTCTACATGATTCACATGAATTTCCATACGTTTTTGAGAAGAAAATCTGATTAAATTGTGTTCCATGGAATTTAATTGGTATTATTTGCTAACTACTAAATACTAAGTATTTGGTTGTTAAAAATTTCAATTTCGTCCAACGTTATTACTCAACGCTAAAAATATTTGATTTTTATCATTTATAGTTTGATAAACATATCATACATGTCATACGCATAAGGAATGTCAATAGTTCAACATTATTATTTTAGCACTTAAAATGAGTACCCATCGATACCAAAAAGTTATTTTATTTTTTACCTCGTCATACATTTTTGAGTACTTTCGTACTGCACAATTCTTAATCGGCCACTGACAACATGTCTGTAATAAACAATTTTTACAATGTTCGATAATGAGACATTATAATTAAGTAAAAGCCTGTGATTTGATAGTTATTGTTATTAATACCACTCGAAAACCGGATCATGGGTGCACCAAAAATAAACTTAGCATACAATTCGGATGTTATGATGTTATGATGATGTTATGATTGTTTAATCTTTATCTGCCACACGTAATACGCGCAAATTTGTATCTAATGGTATTCTACGAGAGTTCTTCTGGAATGCCCTAAGGTTGACACATGACAAAGAGCTATACATAAACCAGAGAATGATAAAGGTTTAGAAATAACATTGTAAATGAAATAACAATAAACACAATGCACATCATGAGATTAAAATGTGCGTGTTGTACAGTTCGGTAGAAACGTGACCGTGGCAAGGTCATGGCTTTCTAATAACAAATTCAAAATTATTTTTGTCATATAAATTGTGAGCATTTCATGGAAATCATGCATCACTTCACTACCCCGAATAATTTGTGCCAACGAATTTCATCATAATAGTGTGTTGTACTTTGGAGTGTTATGAATTTTTTTTAAATTTTTCAGCAATAAAAACACGTTCAAGTGTTTAAAGAGAAAGTGAACAACTGGGAAAATTTTATAATTTCTCAAAAAAAAGAGCCAATATAATATCTCGGAATATTTTTTTTTCTAATGCAACGGTTTTTCATTGATTTCAAACGAATTAAGACAATTACGAAAATAATTCGTACACCACACTGGCAAAGAACGAGTGACCAACTTTTCACGACTTGAGTTCCATAT
Organism: Acyrthosiphon pisum; assembly: GCF_005508785.2. Taxonomy (NCBI): domain Eukaryota; kingdom Metazoa; phylum Arthropoda; class Insecta; order Hemiptera; family Aphididae; genus Acyrthosiphon; species Acyrthosiphon pisum. Next base: position 50,209,669 of record NC_042493.1, read on the forward strand.
AGGATTTATTTATTATTATGTTTTTTCTCATGTAATTCTACGAGGTGCTCGGCCTTATACGACAACACGGTGGTGCACAAAGAGACACGAAAACATGTCCCTTATTGAACTGAAACTATATATATATATAATATACTATATACAGTAAGGAGCTTACGTGGAAAACAGCGTCAGCGGTCGTGAGAGAAATGTGAATCGCTGAATGGAGCTGCAAGTGGTGGTGGTGGTGGTGGTGGTGGTGGTGGTGGTGGTGGTAGTAAGGAGCTTTGTGGGATACGATGATCAGACCATCGCGAATCAGACAAGCCGGCTGAGTCTGGTGAATAGACTGAAACGTCGGCGGACGGATGAACACAAAGAAACTAGTCGTCATCGCCGCCACCATCGGGGTGCAGATCCGATAATCTCGAGTTAATCTCGTCGTGGAACGACCGGGTATGGTATCAACCGTACCCTATACATGCCTACATACCTGGGAGTAACCCGCGTGCATTATACCATTACGCAAAACACAGGTCGTGTGCACATAATATACTTGGGCTGGGGTGCACGTGTTAAAGGAATTTTCGTTGGGGGCGCGTGCCTTTACCAACATATTGCCCCAACCTACCCCTCGCTGAAGCAACTCACCTTTTATAAGGCGTCGCCATAGCCCTAATATGACCTGCAAATTTCATTAACTCCGAATCGTCCACCACCGAACGCATTACGTTATATATATTATATAACCATGCTCGTTTTGGACCATTCATTTTAATGCGATGAAATTCTCAGTTTGTGTGCGCCACGCGTGTGTACGGGAACATAAGCGTTTATAACATCTTCGTTTTCATTTTCACGCAAACGGCTAAAGGACTTGCTCGCCCGGCCGTGTGATTGCGCCCGTCCGCACGTGACCATGAACGCGGTAACATAATGTTAATTTAATATTATTATATACGGCAAAACCACCTCTAAGCGGCCGTCACGAGTCTTACGCCTATGGTTAACACCGCAAGAGCTTTTAAAATTTAAAATTTCACCAGACGGCTGATTTCGAATTTCTGAGACCATCGTTATACCAAACAAGTTTACCCAAGCATGTTTTTGGTTTTATCATTTTCGTTTTTTTTACCATGCGCAATCGATTATTAAAATCATTCGTCAGGTTAGTTATAGATCCGAGTGACAGTCTTTGCTACGATGATGCAACACAACGCATTCGAAAAGTCTAATAAATCCGGATTAATGAAATGACAACAACTCGTCATGCATATATATTTACATTTTAGAAGAATTGTGAATGTCTCACTTCTCTCCGGGGGGTTTGTGATGCCGATAATGTAATCGATATGGCATGAAGATTGATGACTTCGTGCGTTCCGGCTCATTTGTATCGATTGACTGGCTTATAAACTACTTACCGACATCGTGTTAATATAAATATTATATAAATAGTGTTCATAGCTGTTAGCGAAACATTAGTTCATTAACTCGAGTAATTCAGATGCTAAAAAAAAAAAAAATACGAGTGGAGGTTCCCCATCCCAATTATTATTTATAATTCTGCTATTTGTATATATAATTGAAACCTATTGAAATATTTTTTATTCAAACTGAAATTATTAATGTACCTACTTTGCTTTTGAAAATAAAATAATATTCATCGTTGAAATAGTAGGTCTAGGACTCTTTATTTGATCTCCAAATAAATTGTCATTTATGATTTACGTGTAGGTAGGAAATATTTTTCAAATCATTTATAATGCCGCTAAACGTACCGTAAAATGTTTGTCTAACATTTAATTTTATTCAGGATTTGAAGCTCGGTGGATTTCAATGGTCACCTATAGTAACGGCCGTGCAAATAGAACTTAAATCCCGATAGACGAGACTAGTTGGTACCCAAAAGTTTTCGGCTTAAACTTTTCAAACCACTATATAAATTGACTTATGTGCGAGGATGGGAATGAAAAACCAACATTTGAGAAGGTCAATATGGATTTCACAATCTGAGTCGCGGAACGAATTTAAATTGTCCGGAAAGCGAATCCTCCGTCTTTAATCACGTAATCCCGTAGACCCGCGTATATTCTTTCCAAACACACTGCCACGGTCGGATTATGGGTAGACTCGCAAAATGAAAACCGCACAAACTTGCTAAACCTTTCCAGGCCCATATTATGCAGCGACATTAACAAGTGTAAGTTATACTAGGCCGAAATGGTTAAAAACAACTCCCGAAGATAAACTATCGTACGAAAACCGTATTATTATACAATTTAACGTCGTCTACCAACCAAAAACATGTGTATAATAAAACAATATCGTATTTCGTCTGATTGTGCGCTTACCTTACCTACTTTTTACGGCAAAACTATTTGAGATTAAAAAAAGCACAAACTTTTTGCTATGAACATTTTCATTTTTTTTTTTATGTTCAATATTAATTAATATTGAAGTCATGATAGCATAGTTTCAACCATACATGTTCTTGTAAAAGTATTTATTTAAGTTTAAAGGAATTTCGTTATTTTATAGATTTTCAAAGTTTTAAATTTAAGTTTACAAACTTTGTATTGAATATAAATATTTCATATTTTTAACGGGATGGAAAATGTATCGAAAATTATACCAAACCATGTATTATTTATACAGTTTGAATAAAAAACGAAAATGAAAAGTTCACAATATAATTTATTATTTCTTTTGGTGTGTACCGACTATATAATATTTATATAATTTTTGTTTTTCACCAATTCAAACAGTCATTTTAATACGATTTCACGAAGCAAATTTTTAATTTGACAGGCGATACAAATTTAACTGTTATTGAACTTAACGAAATAACAAATTAATTTTTTATGTACACAACTTATTTAAATTTGCAAATGCAATACACGTTTTGTGTCTAAAAATATGAAGTTAACCTACATATAACGTCTAGAATCAAATTCGATGCGAAGACACCAGCGTTAACTTTTTTCAAAACTGTAAAAATATGATCAAGCTTATGATGGTGATTGTGACACTTAAAACATTCCTGTATTCGATTGTAATTTTGACTAGACATACACATGAGTAGATGCACATTGCATAGAAATAATGGAATAAGTACTGTGAAAATTCTAGCGGTCAAAAATAAAATCGTGGCCTGGTTTGGTGTGGAGATTGTCCTCAGTCACAAAACGTGTTCTGAGGTTCAGTGTCAATCAGTGTCACTACTTCCCGGGCTTTAGTGACAAATCCTCAATTCATATACACACGTGTCCTAACCAACCGTACACTCTCCCACAGTTAAAACCTACTAAATAACCTTCAGACTAATGAAAATAGATGTTGAAGCCATAACTCAATAAATAAAATAAAACAAAAAACAAATATACTGTAGGAACCATGGAGACTCGTCGTAATTGGTCAAGCTCTCCATAATATCGACTTTGCACTTCATCTAGGACGATGGTTAATATATAATAATAATATATTCACGGATAATCCCATCAGCAAACACTGTGTATACGCAGACGCACAATCAGCTTCAAACGGTTAGGTATATAAGTATAGCCTCGGATCGTATCGTAATTTTATGTGTTTTGGGTAACCAAGCGCACATAGTGTTGTGTACGAGCCCCGACGCATCGGCCGCAGTAATGATACGAAATTAATTTGTAGGATTTCTGCCCTAATTACCTGAGCTCAGTCCATATTTACCGTACGTATACACGGTTGCGTATGATCGCAAATACGCGCACACACACACACACACACACACACACGCACACACACACACACACACACACACACGCACACTCATGTTAAGACGTTCACCACGAATGTAGTGAGCCTCGGGGAAAATGTGACTTGAGATAACGCAAGTTCATGATATTACTGTTGTAAAATTCTCATATCGGAAATGTGGATTTCTTTCCAGACACTCGTTCCGCTTCTTGTAAAAAAATAACTTATTTAACTTAAGATGGAGCAAATTCTACGCTGAACGTTGAAATATAAAACTAATTTCGAAATTAATATACATATATTATGTAATTATTATACGTATGAAATTACATTTAAACTATGTATTAAGACGGTACTTATAGGTATTTTTTAGCTGATTATCGATACCATCAATATTGATAACAATAATGGAAAATTCAATTTTAAGCTATTGATATTTGATAAATTACATAGTCAATTTTCTAATTGGTTTAATTTCATAAATCAAAATATCATTAAAAAAAAATTACAGTTTGTAGCTTAAAACCAGATTTTAATCACTAGCAAGTTTTTTGTTGTACTGAATGACCGTGAACCAAGGAAACTTGAAGGATCAATACTTCAATATAATTTATAAGCTCCCAATCAAAAATTAATGATGTGAAATAATGTAAAAGACTGAATTTAGATTGACAACGACTAATCGTTTTACTAATGATATTCAAAGGTACACTATGTTAGCCGCGTAGACAATATTTTTATGTGGTAGACATTTTCCAAACGAATGCTTTTTTTTAATTCATGATTTATCAGAATTAAACTTTCATTGGAACAGAGTAAAAATGTTTCCGAGTAAATGATAAAATGTATTGTTCTACAAATTTTTAAGATGATTTGAATTTTGAGTTCCAAGAACGCATTCAAATTAATTGTTTGTTCCGACACTGAACTTGTTGTAATATTCCGAGCTTTAAATTTTTTTATTTTTAATATGCATTATTATAATATTATATTCTCGACCCGATGAAATTTAATTGCGTACAATTAAATTCGATTCTCTGCAAGTCAACAAGTATTGTTATGCTTAAAAATATTTTTTATTGTTCGTAGAAATGCAGTCACTGCCTCTTGAAGAAACCCAAAACTATTTTGATCCAACCAACACCGTTACGTGTTAGACTGTCTGAAGTTGTGGGAGGGGAATTGAGGTGCCGCTAAAAAAAATTGAAAATAACGACGAGCTTAGTTCATTTTGTTCAATTCCGTATTTCGATTGATTTATTAACATTCATCGTTTTCATCGTACGCGTTTGGTATAAAAAAATATATAATATATATATTACACTATTACGAACGACAGAAGACCTCGACAGTCACACGGAGACATAATGGGTACACGACGCGCCTTAACGTATCGTATATTGGTTGTTGGAAGAGGTGGAGTCTAAAAATACAGTAAAATACAGTCAGTGGTTATGGTAAAAAATACAATTTTTTCACGACATTTCAGCAGATTTAATTTCGTGATCAAAACGGAACAATAATGGTAAAAAAATAAAAGGACATCCGTTACTATACGACTGGACAATACTATATATAACAATAATAATATTTCCGTTTGGACGTGCTCCTCGGGGAAACATTAAGTAAAATATTATATCCGTACAGGTATATTATATAACTCTGTGTTGTCAGCCACCATAATAACGGTAATAATATTATCGTTTAACGGATACCACACCGAGATTGTTTCAATATTTAATATTTATAGTTGAACGGTCGGTTTTAATTTTAAACTCTTGCGTTGTTTATCAAAAGATGCATAATCATAATTAATGAGCTTGGCGCAACATTACACGATAGTATTGCGTATATAATCAAAATATTATGTATTGTATCCAAACGTTCAAACAATGCCCGCGGGAGTCCATGTTTGTATTTCGCCGAGCGCTCGATGATAATATTATGAAAACTCTATGACTATATATACATACCGGACTCAGCTTATTAAGTAAAATATATTGAATGTTGATACTATAACTAATAACCGTGTCCATGTTATGAGCGGCTTGTTTGCCCAAATCAATTTTTAATACGCTTATCAAATAGTATAATAATAATAATATGCTCTATAGCTTTATACTGTAAATTGAAATACAACTTACTAAATAATTGCAGGTACAGTTTTATATTACGACGATTTGACTTATACCTACAATATCATAAAACCGTATCGAGTAAAATTCCCGGTGTGGCGTCTGGATCGCGGTTTTTGTTTTTAAAATCATAAACTTTTCCGTTTGTCGCTTAGATTACACGACGATTTATTTAATATGTTGATTACTAAAGCGTTTATTGTGAAACTTTTTTGTCGAAATTAAATGTTTGTCGTCACCACGGTATATACCTACGCGAGTTTTAGTTCACCGAATGCATGCGGGTGTATATTGGTGTTTTATGGTGCCAAAATGTAATATGGGTATAGAACATTGATCAATAATGGATTTAAAGTTTAGGATTTGTATCATTAAAAAAGTTTACTTAAACGACCCGAATTTTCCAATCTCGTAGTTTTCTCGTTGCCTGGTGAATAGAAGCCCAGAAAGTAATTGTAAACTTGTTTGGAGTCACACACATACGACAAATGACGCGTGCAAGTTGAATGTCACGCCCTTGCCAGCCAGCCATTCGTACAACCGTTCTACGCAGCTGTTTTTTTTCGTTAAATATATTTTATTTTCTTTGAACTCCATCACGTGAGTACGACCAGCGTCCATCGATTCAAGTATTAAAGTATATTACGATATATTGTACATTACTCTGCAACATTCTATATTATACCTATATAACGAGAGGTGAGTGAAATACGCAATATTTTTACCGTGAAAGCTGGAATAATATAACAAAATGCATCTCATGGCTTTCATTTTTTAACTTATTAATCTCTCTTCATTCCAAAACTTTTTATAGATGTCGTTTATTTAGTAAAAGTTTTTCAAACCAAACATATTTTCAAAAGCCAGATTACAGCTTTCAACGTAAACTGGGGTTTTAGATTCATCAATACGACCTTGGTAGAAATTGATGGGATTACGTTTCATTTTTGTTTTGATTTTTTGAACAATAAGACTAACAAACAAATTGCTGGTCTAGAAACGAAAATTTATTTGACAGAAAAAATAAAACTTACAACAACATAAATATCAAATTATTTTGGAAATGTGTGTCCATCCGCATGCAGTATTAATAATTCAATATAATTAGAATTCAAAAACAACGAGGTAAAACAAATATTTATTTCTGAAGTAATGCAACAATTGTATCAATATTAAAGAGGATGATGAAATATGTATCATATTATTTACAATTTTGTCACGTAAATAAACGAGTGATAATAGAGAGGGCAGTGACCTCGATTAACTCCATAATATATTAATTATCGTATTTGTGTTTTTTGTTAGAAATCCACATTTGCTCAATTATTCTATCACTATCAAATGTCAATACATCTAGTAGATGGTTGATACAGAATGTGTGCGGAGAAAGGTAAGATTTTGGTGGTAAAAGATAACTTTGATTTGGTTCTGCAGGTGAAATAAAATAATTCAATATAATTAAGCAATAGAGTATAGCAGTGTAGGTACATTGTGGCTAAGTATTGTTTTTCTAAATTATTATCGGTCTACTATTGAATGAATAATATATTATAACTTATTTTAAAATACGTGCGTGTATCAGACACACGACCGAAGTGAATATTTAAATAAATACTTAACTTTGATTAGATTTGTATAAAAAAGGTTACATTATTTTGTTTTTAAAAATCGTTTAGGGTAACGAGGAATACGTAAACGAATGTAGAGCGCCTTCCCAGTGTTTTCCATATCCCACATCTGGATTACATGTATTCTATGGTTGTGGCAAGGAAACGGCTCTGGAAGTTTGCAGTTACTGCTAGGTGCAAACAGGTATACGGTAATTATCGTATTCGTACGGTAAAATAAGACCAAGTATGGTATATGTATATACAACTATATATAAATACTAGATGTCCCGTCCGACTACGTTTCCCGAGCCAAAGATTAGTATTTGTAAAAAAATGTTAATCAAGTATGAGCTACCTTTTAGCTACCTAGGTTTACGGGAAAATTTGCTTCTGTGTACCTCGTTTGAACTAATTTGACCGAGTTTGACAATTCACCTGTGGTGGATTGGATATGAAATTTGATATAAATCGAATTTAGTTAAATCTACCCTCTAAATTTTCCTGAAATCTCCAAAAACGATTTGAAATTTTCATAATATCGGTTAAGTAGTTTTTTAGTACTCATATAAGCTACAAACATACATTTAACTATTATATTTGTTTTAAGATATAATTTCTTTATTCGAAACTACAAACGGAACGTTTTAATGTATGCTTTTACCTCATCTACCCGAGTAACCAATGGCAACCATTTATAAACGAATCTAATTTTCAATTTCAATTAGAAATTATTTCCATCGTAAATCTCAAAATCCTTTCTTAAATTTTCAAAAAAAAAAAGGCCACTTATCGAGTTAACAAGTATTCTATCTCTGAATTTGGACCAAGCAAGAGACATTTACACAAATTCATTAAAATCGGTTAAGTGGTTTCGGAGATTAGCGTGATCGAACATCGTGACACGAGATTTATACACATATATACTAGCTGAATATTCCAATTTCGCCCATGTGCAGTTTGTTTATGGCAAATCCTATGTGGTATAATATACGCGTATAGGTGTATCTCAGTCTTAGCTTACCTCGGTTTACTGGTAAATTTTCGTCAGTATACATAGCTTTGTGAATTAATTTGACCTAGATAGGGAACAGCGAGTCGTGGATTGGATTTCGCACTGTCTAGGTATATATTTTTTTTAACACGGTTTAAACTACTTACTCTCTATACTTTTCTGACATCTCTAAAAAGCATTTCTGAGATTTTCGTCAAATTGGTTTTAGGCCAGATCTGTCCATTGGCTTGGGCTGTGCGTTGATAGATCAGTCAGTCAGTAACTTTATCCTTTTGTATATAGAGAGATAAATAATATGTTGAGTTTGTGATTATCATTCCCGTTTTCACTTATGGCACGCAGGAGTTTTTATAAAGTAACTAATTAAGGTACCTAACAATAATGTACTATTTTGGTAGTCTCTAAGACTATAGGTACAGACATACTTTAATTAGTATTGTTAAAGAGTATTTTGAAATAATAAACACAGGAACTAGGTAGACATTTTAGAAACCGAAACCGTCCAGAGTGTCATCGTTATCCGTCTGCCCACGAAAAAAACTAACCCCCGGCACACAAAAATAACCATCCCCCGGTCTACGAAGAAATATCCCTTTGCAAGACCGAGAGACATCGGGCGCGCCCGGTTATCGTCGAGGGAAATGAAAAACGATTATCATATACGCGGCGAGTTATTTATCGTCTACTACCCCACACGCACTAGTGCACTACACACTTATATTGCACGTTCGGATCATCCAGACGTGATAAATATACACGAACGCGTTATACATATACTCGTTGTATAATATATATATATATTATATACTATCAAGTGTGTGCTCGATTGACGTTGGCAAACGCGTCTGTAGCCGGCGTGGGAGCAATATTCACGAGTAGGAACCACCGCCGCCGTGCATCATTTGTCGAGAGAAAAGCGAACGCGAAAAGAGAATAATAATGCGTTCTGCTCGGAGATCGTCCGTCACGATTACGTTAATATATTATTAATAAATCGCCGTCGTGTATTAAACGTTGAGCGTGTATTAAATGGGGGTGCGTGTCTCAAAACGGCGACGTCACCGTAGTTGCAAAACTACAAACGGATTTTTACGATCGTCGACGAAGAAAATCATATACGATTCTAGGATGAGCCACCGTGACCGCCCACCGGTGCACGTGTCTGAAATTAGTTTTCATGTGAACTTTATTGTGATACCTTAACGGAAGATTTACTAGCCAACGTAATGCCGAAATATTTCATCCGAAAAAGTGCGAAAAATATGTCGGATAAACACGATTAACTCTGAGTCATGGAAGATTGTACTAAAAATAATGCATTTCCTAAAAAAAAAATAATATCATTTGTATTTCTCGGGAAATTAAGAACGTAATATTCCAAACAACGGGACAAACAAAAAACAGAATATAAATTAAACATAGAATTTCGAGCTTGTCCCTCATAATTTGTTTTTACTAAATCATAATTACAGACACTGATTGCTCATAATATAATTATTATTTACCGGCAACTACTGTGCCGAGAGACAAAATATTACAAAATAAAATAAACGACAAATTCTCATGTAATATCTATACCTATAATTATTATATTATATTATTTTAATCAATTTTTTGTGTGGATAAATCATTTATTAGTTTGCACAGTATAATTTGGTATATTCATGGCGTTATTGAACCGATTTAAGAATGTATGATTACAATTAAAAAAATTTAAAAAAAAATCATACGCATTATATACATTAAGTATATATATATTGCAATGGCTATTATTATTTTACGATGACTCATTTTTCAAAAAAAAAGTAGATGAAGATAAATCAATATAATGTTTATGATCATAAAACGTTTAAAGCCAAGTATAATATTATTTTTTTATTTATTTATTATGTTTTTGTTCGATAAAGAGAAGATAGAAAAATAAAGTATTATTTTGCAGGCTTTGCTCGTCTTAAAAGTTATTATATTGTTAACTTGTGATAAAAAAATATATGCTACCTACTAAATAAAATGAGGTGTAACAACTGAACCGACGCACCATTATGATATTATATACATTTATATATATATTATGAGTAATCATTAAAATATAACAATACTCAAATGATAAAAAAAAAATATGTGCATCAAAGTTGAAAATAACCGCAAATGCAAAGTCACTAGAAACCAGAAATATAGAAAAGTTTCTTATTCTTAAACATTATACCTACTGTGTATACCTTCAGTATATATTGGCAAAGGGTTAAAATGGATTAATTTTGTTTGGCATCTTTTAAAATAAATTTATAATATCAAAACTTTTGAAAATAATTATTGAAAGAAAAAGTTTGAGGTACCTCACAACTTTTTCTTATTCATATTATCATTCAGAACATATTTGTATTTATATATTTATTTTAATAAGCCTTGAAAAGTCAATTTTATTTTCAAAGCATTACAATTTGTACGCTCTTTTTACAGTAAGATAATTTCAGTATATTTATAAAAAATTACACTTGAACACGTATATTTCTAATTCCTAAAAAATGCGAATTTTCAAACTTTTAATGGTTCATTCTATTTAAGAAGCATGTGGTAAGAGTTATTGCAATTTTAAATATAAATATTGAAAAATGGAATAGTTTCAAAACAGATTCACCTAGTAGGTATCGTACATTTTTTAATACCACATAGTATCTGGAGCTTAAGCATACAAAATCCGATAGAATGATACCGTACAACAAAATCAATAGTTTGAGACTGTTGTAACAGAAAAAAGGTTATAAACGACCGATGAAAAAACAGCCAGAAAAAAGAAAGTATAATTGGATCTTAAAATTATTCTAATCGATCGACGGTCGGATAAAAACCGCTTGTTTATTTCTGTATATTTGAATTACTCGGTCACCAAAACTTTTTATTTTTTATTTTTTTCATTACGGTTTTTGTTTAATGTCTTATTGGTCTTTTTTTATACCAGTTGTAAAATAAAAAAAAAAATAAATAAATCGAAAAAAGTGGGGAAACCAAATCGCATCGCTTAGTAATTTATTTAGTGTCTTATAAAAGTCTAATTAAACCGATATTTAATGCTCCAAATAAACGCAAACTCGCGTATTTGTTTTTATATTTATTTTTTTTTTCGTCGTCATTATTGAAACGGCCGAAAGAAGTTAATTTTAATTCTCCTAAGGAACACAGCCAGCACAATCTGTGGCGACGCGGCTGAGCCTTTAAATCATCTCACGTTTTGCCGACGAGTTTTACGCGTTACGGATTATAAATCGAACAATTTTCTAAAATATCGCGTTTACTGGCTTATAACGACGTGTACACAGTAATTGTCCACTACCTTCGTCGATGTAAGAGTGCGCACCTCGCCGCCGTGTTCACGGACATTACACATTCCATGACATCGTCCGACACGATGGTCCGTGCGGCGAGTGCATAACCATGTACTTGATTAATTTATTATGAATCCGAACCGTTGAAATTGTACAATAATGTTCGTATACAACACACATATAGGTGAATCGTATAATACCTGGTCTGGGACCGAATCTAAAGGATCAGGAGAACGATTAAAAACACACACCACCTCACCTACAGATTTTTTTTTCCTATGTTCTTCTTCTATATTAAGAACGGATACTTTATAGTAAAATATTTGCAACTTTATTTTTGCTGTTTTTGATTTTAATTAAATATTCTATTGATATACGTAATGCAAAATATATAAATATGTAAGCTCGGAAGATTATAGTAATGAAATTAACATTAATTGACAATTAACTCAATTCCGATCGAATTAGTTGAGGATAAAATAGGCATATTTTAATTGTACGGCCGTAATTATTGTATTAAGAACAATTTAAAATAGGTATATTTATAGAGCTGATATTAAAATATTAATTTTTTAAAATACTGATTAGTGCTGGTTATCATAGGAAAATTCTTATAATCACTGTATCCAGTATTCAGTCACTGTAGATTTAATCATTCTTGGCCAACTACTAAACCTTTTAATGGGCTTGCACAATATTGGGTCATAATAGCGTTATATATCATAATATTAATTAATTACCTATTCAATATCAATAAATCTATTTGATTTGAACGACATAAATGGGAGACTAAAATTTGCGTCCGATATACCTTTAGTAGATTAGTAAGTCTAATAATATTAATAATATTAATATGCATATTTTTTAAGTTATATTTTATATCGTCCCAAATTAAAATAAATGAAATAAAATATTATATTTTTAATCTGAGTTAAATACTCAGATTGAGATATTTTGGCAAAACATTTTTATTACACTCAATATAATATGGCTCATTGCACATTTCATTACTTTAAAAATTTTATAATCATATTATTACTATAACTGAAAATATAGTCCCAAAAACAATATGAACATTTCATAAAAAGTTATTTGTGTTTATTAATACTATATTAAACGATATAAGACTTTTGTTTGTTTAATAACCTTTTCCATAAAAATGATATAAAATCATCAAATCTAAAAGTAACGTGCGTTCGAAATCCCGAGGCACAATTATTAATAACCAGTCAAAAAAAATAATTTAACGACATAATTGGTGATCTGGGATGCAACAAGTTTGTCTCCAAATAAACATATTATAGAAGGCTCAATATAATAAGATATGACGTATATTCAACTGAAGAAAATAATTTATTTATATTATAATATTAATGTTAAATTCATAATAATATTACCGTTCGTAATAATATCCCGTCGTTTCAAGTGCTGCGTAAAATATTATAAGAACAAAAAAAAAAGTTGGATTGAAAGGGAGCAGTAAGTAGTATTACGCAGCGATTACGCATTACATAAGTATATTATATTTATTTTACCTACATAATAATATCGTCGCCGTCGGTCTACTTAAAATATAGTTTTATTTTAGTTTTCGAGCACAAGTTGCAATGCGAGGGGTTATAAATCGTTATACGTACGAGATTCATGATCACACATGAGCTGAATACAATTTGATTTCCCACCGCCACACACTCCCATACAGTTTGTTTTTGACACATATACGCACACATGGTATTTCAGTGGCTCTTCTCACTGACTCACTGGTGTGTTAAAGTCGTTCTCAAGAATTTTCGTATTTGGAGACATTGTTTGGCTGACGTTAGTAGGTTTTAACGAGATGTTTGAGAGTGAGTTTATTATTTATTTTTATAACATTGATTTTATATATATATATACATACAATGCATGTGCCTATATATAATATTTTATAATAACGTGTTAAAACGAGATTTAAAGGACGAAAAAAATATCCAACGTGTGACGTAATTCGCCGGCACCTGTCAATCCACCATAGATTAGACCTGTATATAATGACAAGATGGTGGCGACATTTCTATCATCTCTTTTTTGAAAGTTTTTAATAAACGCTAATACGATATGAAAATAATAAGTCATGGATTATTATTTTCGTCTTTTTTCCTTACATTTTTTTTTACTCACACAAACATTTAAAATTCTTATTTACCCCACTAAAAAATAAAATGTGACAACATTAAAATTCAATTATAAGACATAATAACAATTATACGTTTTGAAAAAAAATTATCTGTACCTTACAATATATCAAATTTAAACTTTTATTGAACACAAATATGAAACATTTTGAGTTGGATTTAGCTTTCGATAAAATGTTTTAAATTTGTTTTATTTTACAATGTGCGTCATAAAAATAGGAAAAAAAGAATCATTTCAAAAACTAATTACAATACGAAAATCACAAATGTTTCTTAAACTTGTATAATAATATAGTTATTATTTAATAATTATTATTAATTAATACGATACTTTAATAATAATAATAATTGAACAAAATTAATAATTTATACATGACTCCACAACATTATTTGTTATAAATTAAAATAAAATCTTAATTTATTTTTACTTATATATTTCATGGGTGAATTATTAATATAAAATATTATGTCTATATTATAATAGTATGGTAAATTAACGAAAATCACCGTTCTTAGCGAATATTCTGTCATAAATTACGTTTCTGATGTATAAATACAAAATTTACTTGGCAACCATTTACTTTTAAAAGTTAAACTATGTTTTAGTAGGTTCCTAATAGTATTTGATAACAAAATATATAACAAAACTTATTGTAAACATGAAGAATGTACACAACATTCACACGAGTCTACGAAAAATGTTGTAACAAAATATGTTACTATAATTGGTAAAATATTATAATGTTAATAAAAGTATTTTCAGATTTCTATTAAGATTTATAAAACCATATTAAAGACTCATTATAAAATATGTCGATCCTTAGCCTTAAAAATTGGTTGAAACATGTTCCAGCAATTTGGTCTTGTATTACCTACTCTATCCACAAATTCGTTAGATTAAATTGGTGACAAATTAAACGGTTACTACAAAAAATTAACTGATGATAAGATATTTCCACCAGTTATTCGTTTGATAATAATATTCCAACCCCCTCTTACAACAAAATGATTATCTTTTATCATGTTATCATTGTTTGCTTAATTAATATTGATAACATGTGCCATTAATTATGAGAGGTAATACAAGGATAGGGGTAGACGATCATAAAAATGTGTGACCGGTTTGTAACCAAAGTGATCAGTTTGGTAGAACAAATTTCTTTTTTTATCACCGATGCTAATTTTTAGAGGAAATAGTCACCGATTACACATAACAAATTTCCGGTATATTAATACATTATTTCACGAACTTAAAGTGTACAACAAAGCTAAAATATAATATTATTTAATTATGCCGGCGTGTTGTATAGGCAAATCAACTACACGTATGATAAAACTATTTTAGGTTTTTAGTAATATTATAATTTTATTTATTGACACTAAAACATCAAAACCTAATATTATAATAATATTTACTCATGACTAATGAGTGGTTATATTCAAATATACACATTGTTACAGAATAAAGGAATATGTATTGTTTGTAAAATAGAGAAAACACGATTTGTATTGTGTCGAATAACATAACAAGTGTTATGTGTACATAACATTTTGCAACGAATGCATATTTTTTAAACATTGTGATTTCAATGAATGTATATAATTTTCTAATTCGTTAAAAATTAATTTTGTAAACACCTTTTCAAAATATGTATGGGAGGGCTTGTTTTAACTACTAAACCACGCTGATTTTTATGTGCAAAATAATAAATTAATTTCATGTAAAAATAGTTAAGGCACATGCATATAGGTAAAACCATATTATAGGATTATCATTCGTAAGAGGTAGAAAATAATTTTTAATCTTAGATCCCTGATTTAGATTTATTTGTAGAATATCTAAATAAACATTTTACGCATGGAAATTAGACTAGGTAATCGATTTTGTTAATTAACCTTTTATATAAAAAATAAACAATTAAGATAAGATTAAATTTTAATTGATTTTGAATCATTGGATTATTTTTGCTTTGAAACTTTACTTTAATTTTAATCTATAAATACTATATAGGTATATATATTTTTTGCTTTGTTTTATTCAAAATATATTCTTGGTAGCTACAATGTATCTATATAGATATTATGTGTACGAAAAAGAAAAATGATTGCAATTTTTATAAAAATATAATACAAAGAATTGATTGAACATACATAAAAATGATTGTTTCTGACTGTTGGCTGACCATATTTTAACGGAAATGAAGTGAGAATTTATTGCTCGTATTTATTTTTTTACAACAAACAATGGTTAAACAAAACATATCTTGATGCCCAATGGACATGCCGAGAGCATTAACAGAACATTTTTTTTCATATAAATTATAATCGTGAACATAAAACATTATATTTTTCGGCATAACTTCCACAAACTTTACTAATGATGTGTAGAATTAGCAAATCGGAAACATGTTAATTCATGTTATTGTCTATAATTAATTGTTAACTATTCGTATTAGTTATATCATATGTAAACAGATGTAATTTTACATTTTAAAAATGTCACGATTAAAATTGCAATTGTATGTGATAAAAATGTTAGCATTTATTTTTCCAACAAAATTGGTTAAAAATAATCACGAAATGACAAACACCGAAATGAAAACTGAGATCGTATGACAGTAGACAGATATATCCTTTCTTCTCAAGTGAACCGCGTTGGGCATAAAATTCTCTACGGTATTTTGTGTGTGTGTATATATACAAGTAAAATAATTTGATCACGTTTCTTAGGTTACACGTATGGTCACAAAACGTAATAAGAAGCCCTGTGCTGAAAAATTCATAAAAATGGAATTACATTGCGTTCACTTCGGTGTGTCTCGTGCGATATTTTTCTACGTACGACATTTTGTTCAGAACATATGATCTCAAAACAAAGATAAAAATATCAAAAGTGTTACACAGCGTGAGTGTGTGGACCGTGGATGGTGTAAGTCCATTCCCCAATGTCAGTGCGATATGTCTTGATGATTTGGGACTCGACAAACGCGCTCAAAACAAAACCACAAAGCGATAATAATTGGTAGGTACTTACCAATAACTGTTAGGTTCAGTCGGGAGTTTCTGGTCGGTGATTTCCGAAAGTCTACTCGACATCTGTAAATTCCGGCGTCCATTTCCGATACGTTATCGATGGTTAACATGGCCGGTTCGGATAGCATTCGGAAGTGTGACCTGCCCTCCAACGACTCGTCTTTCCAATGTGACTTGTTTGGGTCCGTAAACTTGTCTCGGATGTCCACGCTGTGAAATTCAAAACACACAATATCAATCGATGAATCAAAAAAATATTATATCGCACAATCCTATGCAAACTAAACGGGTACTTAAACTTAATTTATTAATGCCATCAAAATACGCGATAATACGCTCTGGTTAATGTGGTCAACGTGGTCAACGGGTACAATAATTGTATAGAGGTGGGAATGTTATAATTATAATAAAAATAATTCATGACATAGTTAAATGCGGTCCTGGAATTTCGTACGTTACAGAGAAATATCCATCAGAAGCATGGTTTGTCGATTCAACTAAATTAGTATGGGAAATATGATGACTGTGTTCTAAAATCAATACCTTTAAATCATTGAATGAATTGAAAGAAAAATTGTTGTTTTGAGAAAAATATAATATAAATTAGGCTGACAAATATTAAAATACGATAGCATACATATTGTAATACATTATATTTAATTAGAAAACTATTATTCACAATCAAAGCAATATATATGCATTTGCTCTGTGCAACTTGAGTAATTTTTAATATTAAAAAATTCATAAATTTAAAGTATATAATGTATAATATATAATATATATATATAATAGTATTTGATAATACACTTTTTATACGCATTTCCGAAAAAAAAAATGAATCCATATCATATTATTATACTATGTGCATACAAGTTTTAATTAAATCTCGTCGTGCAACATTTTTATCGGTTGGTGTATGAGATCCTAGATTTCTCTTTATAACTGGATAATTTATTCACTATAAATAATAATAATTAAAAAACACATGCACACACAGTTTATTTACTGGATGGGAAATAGTGTATTGAAACTGAATTCTATCTATTCACATTAATTAAGACATGAAAGAGAAAAACTTTTTTTTCATAATAATTTTATTAAAATGAGAGCTTATAATATGAAGTTGGCAAGTGCAATATGATGTGTATGTAAATTATGATATAATATATAATTATTGATTTCTGTGGCTGATTTTAATAATTTTACTAAATTCTATAAATTCTACTATGATTGGTTTCTAGAAAAATGTTCTTCTAAGGACATTTTTATATTTCTAGATTTGTAAGTTTTTTTTTTTTAAGTTTAAAAATTTAAAACCCAATAGAATGTTTTTAGTTAAAGTATGTAGATAATTTTTATTTAATTAAGTACAATGTAATATTATTTTCATTTTTAAATAGTGTATTTTGTAAACACATTTCCACCTCATGTGTTACATCTTTGTCAGACATTTCAGAAATAAAGTGTGTGGGTGGTCTATTAAATAGGTACATCAAAGATTAAATGAAAAATAAGGCGGGCTTTGTTTGTACAAATTTTCTAAAACTACAATGTATTTTCGATCATTTTTATAGCTCATTTGTGAACAGATTATTTTTCGTTTGATAAATTGTTTGTACACATATTATATACATATATTACTTTTAATATTAAAAAAATGCTTATGAAAAACTTGGTCTAGGTAGATTAACAGATTTTTAATTTGAATTTGTTTTCTCAATTTTTTAAAATATTATTTTAGCCATTTATGAATCTTGCAGCGATCATTCTTATACTATCGTAGTAACGAACTATTTTTTCGTATTCAAAGAAACCAAGATTGAACCAAATTGAATGTATAATGTACAATTTTACATAGAATAAATTCATTTTAATTTGAGTTTTGAGACTGATTTTTCAAAGTTGACGTGAAATTCTTCGATAATAAGTTTCCGATTTAGAAGGTGAGTACATATACATACATTTTGTAGTGTTACACATAATATGTACATTAACAGTTGTTTATTTTCTAAAAAAACAGAATACTACTGTTATGCAAAAATATTTTTCATAACTATAATTTGTATGCATATGAGGAAATATTTTTGTGCAAAAGGAAATTAGTACATACTTATGTGCATAAACACATTTTATATTATCACGCAAATGAGTGGTTATTAATTCTATAATATTTTTGGTATCCGAAAATAATGCATAAAATGGGATTTTAGCTTTACATGCCATGTAATTTTATACCACCGTGCAAACACTGATTTCTATTAAACCTCTAAGCATTCCAGTTGGGGTCGATGTGCACGTTGTATGGCTGATGAGAAAATGCTACCGTGTCAGACTATAAGGAAAATATGACAAGATATCCACGTTAGTTTTAATTAAATTTATCATTGTTGAACTAAGTAGTTTTAAGCACAATATTTTCTACTTAATACCTTTTTCGATTGTAAAAATAATTAAAAAATAATGAACCCAACAAATTGGAAAGCAGTTTTGAAATTCCTGAGGCGCGGTAAATTTATTACATAATATTATGAAAATATGCACTTTAAAAATGTTAAATTTAATTTAATAAAATTTTGTAACAAAAAACTTTTAGACAAGTTGTTATTGTTCAAAATTACATAAGTGTAAGTAAATTTACATACACTTTGTGATAAAAGTGATTCGGAAAGGTGCGCATTTTTATAAAACTGCTTATGCATTTTTCTTTACGTAAATGTAGAAGGTACCCAATAAATTATTTTAAATGAAATAAAAGATGTTATTATATAAACCAACGTTTAAATATAATAAAAATAGTAAATTTACACACCTTCAGTGATATAATATACCTACTTCAACGTTGGAAAACAAAATATATTAGCTGAACCAAAGGATTATTGAGCACAAATGTAACAAATATATTTTCAGGTAAATTAAAAGTGTTCCATATCATATTTTAAAATTAGCTTATGAACTTTTGTTGAATAATATTATTGGATTCTTAATAATAGCTCTAAATTCATTTTGAATTTCAATTTAGATGGTATAAGAAACAACTACGAACATAAAGTATATGTATACAATATTCACTATATATAATATATATTATACCTATATATCAGTAATTGTTCAAAATTAAACAAATTATAATAATTAAAATCATAAACTGAATAACAAATATTTGAGGAAAAACTGTTCTGTACATAATTATAATAAATTGTATTTGTAGAATAGAATGAAATATTATTATGAAATTCCTTTTGAATTGCTCGACAGAGCGTTGAACATGCATTTTTATTTTAAATTTCTCATTTATGCTGGTACAAGGACAACTCATCACTGATTAAGTCTCTGACCATAACTTATAAAATTGTCCAATAAACAAATATTTTTATACTTTACAATTTATTTATTTGTAACAAAAAGCTTAGATATTATAACATCTCCTTTTAAATATATGATAATATAAATACAAAATAAAAAAAATATTGTCATCGTTTTAACCTACATATTTTAAAATGTAACGGCGTGCAAAAAATATTGTGGATCGTAAGTCATAACGTACAGCGACGGATAGACATTTGTCTGTCTGATTGGCATCCTAATAAGTTTAAAAAAAAAATAATGGAATTTATATAATAAATCGCTCGTTAAAAATTACAAATATGTGCTTGAAAATTATCACATAATACGCTGGTTAGCAAATTCCTATAGTAAAACGAAAAGTTAACAAGTTAAATTCAGGACCGCGACTCAAGGAACGTCGTCGGTCGAACGAAATACTATGCGTTTCTAGCCAACGTCAAAGTTCCCAGAGCATAGTTTTAGTTTTTTATGGTGGGTTAGAAAGTACGGAAATCGCCTAAAGTAAACAGGAGTTGTTTAAAATATGTTCGTCACAAAAGGACTTTAAGTCGTTTAAAGCCGAAAGTTTGCACCTGTCCGCTATTTAGGTGTGTGTGTTGCGCAATGATAATATAATTACGTCGCTACATACACTTTGTGCATAATGTAATCACATAATAATAATATATTGTACCGTAACGGTGCAGTCGCGGTGGAAGGTTCGATTGCGAATTCGTGTTGGCTTAATATTGCAATAACAACGACGGTAATCGTTCGTCTCGAGTGCCAAATATCGTCGCGTTACCGGTTCGGAACGAATCAAATTATAATACCCACATCGGGGGG
>NC_042493.1:50230892-50281404 GCF_005508785.2 Acyrthosiphon pisum
TCAAAATTCAGAGTAAGTTATCATATAAATTATAAATTAAAATTGTATTGTTACCTTACTAATATGCCTGCATTGATAATATTAAATACCTAAACGTAATGCGGGTATCGTTAACTCTTTTCTCTATACTATGCTCTGTACGACAAATCTACTAAACTGTTCTTCCGTCTTCATTAGCGCGGTATATATTGTTTAAATTTATATTTTTATATATAAGTTATAAATTATTATATCAAACTGAAACATGGGTCACCCAAGTGTGTTAAAAATTCATCCTTATTTGTTTTTTTAGTAATAATTTTTTATTTATTTTAAATATTAAATTGTATTTATTTATTTTAATTTATAATTTTATAATAATTCATTTTTTTATAATATTACCTAAATTCTGAAATAGTTACAGTTAGTTACAAATACCTGTCACTAAAAAGAGGTTATTAATATTATGTTCATTTTTTTACATAGTACTTTATTGATAAAAAAAAAAGTCAAATAATAAGGGTTAAAACCGGTATTAACCGAAACTGAAACCGAAACCGAAATTTGATATTTTTGAAAACCGAAACCAGAACCAAAACTGAAATTTTCGGTTTTTGAGAACCGAAACCTAAACCCAAACCGATAAAATCATAAAGGTTCCAGTCCCTGATGTAATCACATAATAATAATATATTGTACCGTAACGGTGCAGTCGCGGTGGAAGGTTCGATTGCGAATTCGTGTTGGCTTAATATTGCAATAACAACGACGGTAATCGTTCGTCTCGAGTGCCAAATATCGTCGCGTTACCGGTTCGGAACGAATCAAATTATAATACCCACATCGGGGGGGTGTCGTGGGGTTGGGGGACGCGTCATCCGATAAATCTTCGCGAAACGATCGTCTCGGATCGGAAAACACGGTGTTCGTGTGTGCAAAATATGTGCGGGTGCATAATACGTGTGCGTAAACGTCGCGGTCGTGTGTGTGCGCATATCATTATCATTGTTGCGTTTAATTTGAATTGCCGCCGCGGGACGGTTGCCAATGAGCGAAACCAATACAACAAGTGTTGGGCGTTATTGCCACTCGATGGATGCGCCTCGTCGTGTCACCCACCACTGGTCCGTGATACGAATATAATACATATAAAGTCGTTTCCCGCACACGTTTTCTTGCCAACAATCTCCGTCGGATGCACCCCCCCCCCCACCCCCCCCAAATGGTCCAATAGACCGTACACACGCATACACATATATATATTGTGTAATATTGTATATCGTACGCATATATTACTCTATCGAACATGCGCCCGCAGTGCTATACGTCGGATTACTATATACATGCTCGGATCGATAAGACAATAATATATTATAGTAGTACCTATACGCACATATTATTATTATTATTATTATTATTGTTATTGCACAATGGACGACGTTCGCGAAACGAAATTGTATACTGTTCACACCCACGCAACGTTATGATAATAACCAGGCGTGGGTCTAAAAATTTAAAAAAAGCAGTACATCAAATATAATGTTACAGCTGATAATATAAGACTGGTAACCGTATTATCAGTTTTATTTATATTTTGAATGTATAAGTTTTTTTTAAGACGTATGAACTATTTACTGTATAAATAAATATATATCAAAATATTTCCAATAGTGAAGGGGGAGGGCTAAAACCATTTTGCCCTCTTGGTTCCGCACTCGATACTTATAAAATGTGGCCAATAGTTAATATACAAGATAACATTTCGACAATTTACCAATCAGCGCATATCTGCGTTTTTAGGTTGCTTTGTGGGTTTTTGCATACAGTTCCGTGCGTTCCATTATAAGCCATGTGCTGATCATAGTTATCTACACAACCAAGGTCCAACCTGTGGCTCTCGATAATTTTTTTACCCCTCTTAGAAGACGTGTAGTAAATATATTTAAAAAAAAAACAACAATATCAGGTTGTGACAGACGGTTATATCGCTGAATTAAAATAATAAATTATATTAAATTAATATTAATCTGTAAGGTTTGTCTGTTATAAAATAAAATAAAAATATTGTTTTTCCTTTTGGCGGTCCAGTGTGGATATAATTATATAAATGAGTAAATTGGCCCGCTAACTACCAAAGGTTGGACGACCCTGATATAGATAACTGTAGTCCTGGCCGATTACACAGGCAAACAATAACATTATTATTGTTATTATTGTAATTACAATGACAGTACTATGCGATTCCTCAGAAACAAGTGTGGTGTGTGACAATATTATTTTGCAGTTAAATTTTTTCGACGCACATTTTTGTGGTTTTGTGTTTATTGATATTGTATGAACGATATTCCAGTGAAAAATAGAAATTAAAACAAAGTACTCGATATGTGAACAATGTTTCTATGAATTGTAAAAATATAAACAAAGTACTCAATGCGTTCTGTTTAATGTTATTTACACGGTCAGATGAAAAGAGCTGTAGTATTTCTATTTTGTTTAAATCCGATACTAGTAGGTATTCACCAAATAATCGATATAGGTATTATGAATATATCATCAATCAGAATCATTACTCGTGTTACTTTATGTACACTATTGGTTGCAATGCACGCTAAAACACTTAAACCCCTGAAATAGCTAACTAACCTACGAATAGGTATCATAAAATTACATCAATCAACTGAAAAAAAAATAGTGAATAGAAACAATATTAAGCTAAATTTAATTAAATACAGGTCAGATATTACCTGCAACAGCCACAGCGAAAATATATATATATTTTTAATATTATATAATTGTGGAATAATTCTTAATTTTATCAATGAATTAATAATAATTGTTCGTTGTTTTATAATGGTACATAGCATATACTGCTTGAAAAAAGTTGTTTATAATACGATCGTCAAGTTGTGTTGATTAACAGAAACTGAAAGTATGTTTTAGTTTTCGAACGGAACAAAAGCAAAAGCCATGTCACCAACTACTTTACATTACGTAACAACTATGTTACTACATATCCACATTTATATTAATTTTCGATATTAGAAATCACATTATATTTTACAATTCTGAAACTACAATATAATAAGCGATGAAAAAAATTGTTCGAGTCACTCAATTAAAGTTATAGTTTTTAACATGTCCCATTGATGAAAATACAATAAATAATTCGTGGAATTCCGTGGATGACATGATTGTACGTACAACTGAGCAAGGAAAAATCAAGTCAGCTTACAAACATGGCTCCGGGATAATAATAATTATAAAGATAATTAATTACAATATTACAACGAACGTGGGCGATGCCATCGTCCACTAATCGGCTTGTTTTGTATAGATTTCAGGTAATATAATTGTTGATGTAGTAATATAGGTATTTATAATAGTATTATGTTGAAAATTTAAAATACAACAAGCTATATCACATACTCGTATTTTATATTTTTAGAAGGTAGTCAATTCGCGTTTGTTTGATGGAGAAAAAAGTAAAATGACTACGAAGTCCAAATTCATTAAAATAATCGTGTAAAACACATTTATCAAACATAATAGTATAATATAGTTTATGCATATACGGACACTTGAGCTCTGAGCTGAATTATTAAACCAATCAGCTTTAGACAGAATAATGTGTTAATTTATCCTCCGAGTATTGCTCAACCTCTGTAATTCGAAATATTCATTAACATGTCTAGACCTACAGATCCATACTAGACCCACCACAGATATATAATGTACTCAATGAATAAAATTATTTAGACCAGAAACTCACCATCACACTCGCAAGTAATTTAACGGTACATTGTGTTTAATTATAGCATAGAATATACGCTTAGCTTTTACATCTTAGGTAGGTATTAATAGGTGAACTATAGTATGCTAACCGTTAACAGTGGTTGGATGAATTTGAATATGCTCAGGCATATATTATTAAGCCTACATTTTACATTTTATGGTTTCATATCGCGAATATTATATTAAAGACAAAATTTGCAAGACGAAATCGTAGTAATCTTATGATAGATCTGCCTCGAGTCTTGACCGTCAAAATACCTGCATGTACAAATCTAGTGTAAATTGTATGGACTCAGGAATAAATCCAGTCTTGCAATAGACACCATATCTATGAGGTTATAATTAAAAAACAAAGACTTCTCTAAGTTTTTTCCAACACGATCAAGAAAAACCAATTGAAGCCCTCCAAGTAAGCATACGAGCAAGCAGTTTATCAATGAATATGTGTTCAGCACTCCTCGGCGAGTCATTCATTTTATAGCTGCTGAACTTTGGACCAATGGATCGCCGTTTACCATTGTCCTTGTTCATGGCTGATCTCGTGACCCCAAAATCGAGTAAAAGTTGCAACCCAGCAAAGGTGTCGGGTGGCAGCACGTGACGTCGAGTATTTTACGACTTATCAAGAGATTCACAATCTTTCGATCGTGGTCGTATGTCTGTACATGATTCGAGTCTAAAAGTTTTATCCGTTTCTTCGCCCCATCCTCCCTCCAGCACACTCACCGACACCGCCCGCCGGTGTTCGTTAACGTGTTTTCTTTCTTGTTTCGCCCGGACACACGCGCGTAAGTTATTACAATTTGTTTTGGATGAAACCGCACGTAATGACAACTACTATAAGTGTGGTTTTTTTCCCTTCCCTTCGTTTTTGATTCACGTCGTTTTCTCTGTGACCGTATACTTTTACTCTATTTGAAGCGACACCTATATTATATATATATACCTATTCCCTTACCTATTTAGAATCGTCCCAGCCTGTCGCCAGCTCGTACACACACACACACTCACACACGTGCACGTGCACGTAACGACTCGTATTAAAGGACAAATGTCCAAAATGATCGGATGCCACCGACGACGGTGCGGTGGCGTTAAAGTAAGCAAAACTTTTGTCTACCCGTGCCCGTCCTTCGGGCGGCGGAAAACTGTTCTCGCGGGCGACGCGCCCTCGTGCCACGGGAGAAAAGAAATTCGTATATATAATCTATATATAGCTCGTAAAAGGAAAAAAAGTTGATTAATCTAGTCGCGGTAGGTGAGCGCGGTGTGGCCTCGCCTTTGTAATAATAATAATAATAATATAATAATATATATATAATAGAATAAAAGCCCAGTCCACGTACAATATTTTACGTGCCTCTCGCCACTGCCACCGTCACCGCTATATATAATAATAATAATATATATACACTCTCCCCGTTTCCGCACGCACAACCATTCCATCCTCCGCTCTGCTTCACCCCCTAAGCGAATCGTCCCCGGAGTCCCTTTTACCCGAAGCACGGATAATCTTCTTATTTGCGCTGGTTTATTATTATTGCCGTTTCTCGCGGGGTTAGTGTCTCACTCGCCTCACCTCTCGCACTCGTCGCGGCAGTGTCGGCGGTGGACTAACCGAGATAATATTCTGGACGTGTCATCTTTTACTCTTACTCCCCCGAACAGCGGTGCGTGAGTATAATAAAAGGCAAATTTTATTTGCTTTTTTCCCTTATGAAATCCATTTTATTCTTCCTCTCCGTCCTCTTCATCACCGTCTTCAACCGACAATCACCGATTTCACGAGTAAACCTACGCAGGAAGAATGTTGGAACTAATAAAAACAAAAACCCCTCTGTATTTAATAACTAAATCACGTTAATTCGTTTTCCGTTGATAAACTCGCCGAAATATTGGATTTGTGTTGTACCTATTTTTTTCACGATATTATTTTAGAAAATGTAATTTGTTTCGGTCGATTAGATTACTAAAACTCCTACATGTGATTCAGGTTCGATAATAAATGATGATATTACTGAAAAATGATTGACAATACTCTCAATTTAATATTTGCTCAGATGTAAATTAAGACAAGTACGGAGAGTAAAATTATAGCTCGTTTGATACTTATAAATAATTATTAATTTAGCTCTATGACTTTAATGAGTGAAAAACACAATAATAGTATCCTAAAGATATAAACGCGTTCTTACCCAAGCTGCAATTAACGCAATGGATAGATCGCTTGAAAAGAACTGTTTTAGTTTTATACTCGCATAATAATTTACAAAATTCGTTTGCAAAGCTAGAGAAGTACATTATTTCAATCCAGTAGAAAGAGCCAGTAACATTTTATTATGCATATATAGGTAACTATGGAATAATATTTATATATTTATAAATATATATAATATTATGTGACGTGAGCAGACAAGTTTTAAACGGCTAATAGTTTAGTTCTCGACGTTCACATATTGGATGGAAAGAGAGTGAATGAAATATCTACGTGAATTAAAATATAATAATTGTTATAACTTCGGGAAGTACGATATAGTTGCCGCAGCGTCTAGGATTGTTGACACCTCTCGTGGGTAGTCAGTCTTGGGGGGAGGGGTACGTAAGTATAATCGTTTGCGATAACGAACAAAAGTCAGGAGATGGCAGTGCATGTGGTATGCGTGGAGGTGGGCCATGGGTCTAAACACACGTGGTAGTAAAAACGAAATGTTAAACGTTCTTTCGGGCAGTCGTAATGCGTTTCGCGCCGTCGAAAACGTATTCACGGGCCTCGCTCTACCCACCAATCGCCACACCACCACCGCACCGGTATATGCAAATATTTGTGCGCTTATCTCCACTCTACTACTCCACTCTACCACACACTACTTCCTATTTCACAACATCGCCGCCACCGCCACCGGTCTTTCGTCCACAGAGCGGGTAGTAATAATTCACAAACAGCCGACGACGCTATTTCATCGGCAGCACTATATAGAGGTACCCAGAAAATATATATATACATATATGTAGTCGCAGCATTACCGGCACGAAGAGAGAGTATAATATCACGAACACACCCACATACACACTCACATTTATATATTTATACTATGTATATTGTATATTATATATATATATATATTGTGACCGATGTTCGTATATAAATATATATATATGCGATAACTATACATGCAGTCGGTGGTGTTGCGGAGGTAGTGGCGGAGACAGTCGGTGAAGGTTCGCAAAGGACTCGTGCACAGATTTCGACGACTGCCTCTCTCACCTTCTCTCACTATTACTCTTTCTCCCCCACTCACTCTTACTCACTATTTCATCATATAATATCATCCTCGCCCTCACCACGATGCGTGTTTGACGTATACGCGCCAACGTTCGTCGAGTATGAGTTTTTGCAGTGTATGGCGCAAGGCCCTCTCGAGCAGCGTTTACGACGGCGGTAATTGTTTTTTACTCGCGTGCCTTGACTTGTCACGCCACCTCCACCAACACCACCGTCGACCACGTATTGTTATTTACGACTGCTCCCCCCCCCCCACAACGACGACACTGAATCCCAACGTTCCTCTACACTCCGGAACCAAAAACTACCCTCCTCACGAACACCTCCGCAGTGTAATCATTACGTCGGCGGGGGACGAGAAATAGAAGGAGGGTAGTTGTGTGCTGAAAGTTTCTCGTGTGTCGTGCATGAGCGCGTCTCGGGACGGACAGAGAATAATTGCTCGGTAAAGTGATAAAACGTCATTTTAAACATCAGAGAATAATATCTACTTCAAATTATTGTCAACGTCAAACTATAATATTAACTATAACACAACATCAGCTATTATACACACACATATTATTATTATGGGCGATAATGATGTAGCCTTATATAACGATAACGTCGGATCTTATTATATTTTCGAATATCCGATCGAATCATCGCTTCTGGTATATAATAAAATAATAATGTATAATAATAAACCAAAACGTCGTCATAAAATGAGTTTCGTCTCGTCGGCGATCCACGCATAGCTGCAATATATTATCAAGATCGGGGTTAAGTCTGACGAGCCGTCCATCAGTATTTACGATCGTTTGTGTAAATATTATACATCGAACGTGTTTGATCGTTCCCGAAGATAGAGAATTGCATGGCATATTATAGTCATTATAATAGGCAGTGGTGGAGCCACATAATACAATATATACATATTGGTGAGATTTTCCAAAAATTGTTGCCCGCTAAAATAAATTTTCTTATGCTTTATTTTCATTGTAAAAACTAAAGAAATAATGAAACCCTCCTAATTTTGTGAAAAGTAATATGCCTTTGAAGGTCTTATAATTGCCAGCAAATTAAAAATATCTTATAGTGATATTTTTTTGAACGCAGATCAAATGGTTGAAAGTTTATGGTTTACAAGAGTTTAAATTATTCAATATTTATAGAGAAACAGAATAACTAGAAAACTACATAAATGATTTTCGCATAATATAAATACATAAAAACGCATGTATTATGATAAAATATTGTATTTTAGTGTATTATATGACCTACCTCCAATATATAGAGACTAAGTGTTTAAAAAAAAATTGAATGATTTCTATCGAGAACGTACGTGTTAAAAAAAAAATAGCACATTTTCAAAAGACAAAAGAAGTAAAAACGATTTTCGAAAATGCATATTATATACCATTATGCCTACTTTCATTACGTATCGTATATATTTTTTATCATTAAGTAAACATTGGGTTTACATTATATAATATTACATATTATTAAGTATGTATATAGGTATAGTGTGCACTGTGTAGGTACTTATGACCAATCAAATTAGGTAGAGACATTTTATATGTGTAAATGTATTGGTTACCGTCAGTAGTAAAAGGACCATAAAAATAAAAATAACTTAGGCGGCCTATGGGAATTTTTTCAATAGACCTCGAGAAACCTAGCTCCCCCTCTGGATTAGGATTCGTGAACCCTTTCGTGGTTGGTATTACAGTATCCGGTAGATTTTACAGTTGTACCTAATACATGCTATACTTATCGTTCCCAGTATAAAGTAGCGATAGGCATTTGGAAAATATAAAATTTATTTTTTATCACAATACTTCATTTTGTGCGTGCGTCTTTGTCTTTACTTTCGTATTTGTTGTTTTATGCTTTCCAAGTGACGCACTCACACAAGCGCGTGCGTACAACGAAAAACAATAAAAATGGCTTTGCCACGGTCGCATTCCATTTTGAGTAATCGATTGTGTAAGAGGAAAAGAATTGTGTATTAAACAAATAATTGAAATACCTTCCAGGGATATATAGTTTTTTTTTGCAAACTTGTCACGTCAATTTCTACAAACCCTTCACTTCGGGCTGGCAAAAGAAAATCGAAGCGTTAATATTATTGTACCTGCGTATCAGGTTACCGGGAAGAAAAGAAAACATTTATTGTTTCACTTCAACCGTAACCCGGGGTAAAAACAATATACCGTACGGCGGATATTGTATAGGTATATGCGTATATTAAAGATAGGTACATGCATTTTGCAACCTCACTAAAAGTTCTTTGAAAGTATCGTCGCTATTGGTATTGGGCTGTACAAATAATAATGTATAATATTTAATAATAACATAATATAATATCATATATTTTTTTGTAACTCGACATTGTGCTTATAGGGGTATCGCATACCGCTTGTTCGCGATCGATTTAATAGTGCACTACAATATTGTTGTAAGACATTTTAATTCGTTTCATTCCATTAAATTACGGCCGACAGACACTCGAGGACATTGTTCTTGGATTTTCAAGTCTGACGTTGACTTTTAAACCAGCCTCATACTATGGTGCAAAAAAAAAAAAAAATCGTAATACTATTTTATTTGTATAGCACAATGAAACCGCTGACGTACTAAATGAAACAAAAGCGTTTCCCTTAAAGTGAAATAAAAGATCTGCCATCAGAACGCGTTACATTTCAAAAGCGATTTGTTCTGACATGATTAAAGTGGGGCTACGGTAGCCAAAAACAAAGTCTTTGGAAATCGTAGATCGATTTAGACGCTACATTATACCGCGTATGATATCCGTTCGTTTCGAGTGTTGTGTTCACCCACTCCCGAGACAATCGTTAATTTGCTAGCATTATCCACACATTTCACAAATAATAAAATAAGCCTTTTACGGAACCGTGTACTTTGATTTTCGTATTTATATTGACTGATGTGTGACTAATAAATTGATTTAAAAACAATAATAGTTTCGGTGTAAGTATATATAAAAAAAAAAAATAATAAAATACAATTGAGCTTATTTCGAAACGGCTGTCGAGGTGAAATCGATATTCTGTCGTCATCATTAATTACATACAGCATTTCGAATATTCGTCGTATTATGACTTAATACCAGAGTTGCTGCAGTATTCATTGCTGAGTGGAACGATTTTGAATTACGAATACGACGTAACGAGCCTGAGTTTGGTTGTCACGTACTTACGTATGTGTGTATTTGATTTGCACAATAATATACGTTTGCCGTCTGCAGTTAGCAGGCCTCTTATCGTGAAGATTTGTACTACAGATTCTACACATATTAATATAATATTTCTGTTAAAATCGACGTCCATGTCTGATAAATCCACGACGTTAATACTGTGAGGGATCATTCATATTATTACAAAATTGATTTGTTTCTTCGAAATAGTTTTGAAATTGTAATGTATTACATGTTACAAGGCAATAGTATAGTAAGTTGTATTATAGGAACTTGAGCGATGGAACGTCAAAATATACTTAAAGATAATTTAGTCACTAGGAATTACGATGTCATTGGAAATTCAGTTTTGTAATATTATGTAACCAATATTCTCATTTAGTTATAGCTGTCAAATATCTAACAAGAGGTGGAAGAGTTATCAACACTATTCTGTATAAAACAAAATTCTCGACATTTGTAAAATTCAAGTTAAATGTAATTCAAAAAATAAATATAGTAAAATCGTATTAATTAACGTAAAATTCAGAATATAAGATAATAGTTTTTATGCGTTAAAAATGTAAACATGGCACTAAAACGTTAGCTTGTAAAATTTAGTGAAGCAGTTTTTAATTAATATAAATATTAAATGATTGAGAGAGTCTATATTGATTCTAAAACATTTTTTTTTTTGATACGAGCCTGGCATTTTTTAATGTAACATGCCTAATAATATATTTAATTTATTAAAAGCTACAATAATATTTGACGATTTTCCCATTACCTATAAACTGTTTATGCTTTATTCATAATTTGAGTGCAATTATAATTACCTAGGCTACCAAATTATCTGTTTAATTGTTTTCGTATTATTTATGATTGCACACTTTCAACATTATTTTTCATTTTGAAAATCTAAACACACAAAATTGATTTAATTTTAATCAAAACGATTGTTAATAAAACACATTTATCAAACTAGAATTGTATTGCTTATCACAGAGAGATTTGATGTATTTTACATTATCGAAGATAACTTACAATATTATAAGTAAATAAAAAATGAGCTTCGCGTCAACACTGCATACACGTCAAACTTAATACAATATAATATTATTATAACGGTAAACGCTCAAAAATACGAGAGCGATAAAAGAAAAATAAATTGCTCTCGTGGAGATGGAATATATTATTTTGTAAAGTTAAGCCTATATACGGGTAACACACGAACATTTAGAATTATAAGTGTCGACTTAAGCACAACAATGTTTTCCATCAACCGTAAATAGTTTAGTTACTTACACATACTAATTACGAACTCCTCCGCAGTTCACTGAGCTAAATATACGTAAAACTCAACCAATAACGGTCGGGTGCGTATTGTTTACCGTAAACGTCGACTTACACGGGTCAACGGAAATAAGTCGCATGCGATTCCACTCGGTAGTCAGTCTCGTTTAGTATGGATCACACACCATCAAAACACTTGGAAATGTTTCAATAACTGTTATCCTTTTTAAATTTCAATAAAAATAATTTGTCAACGACGTACTGACAGAAATTTAAGAAAATGCATTTTCCGCTACACTAAAATAATTTTTTTCTTATTGTTATTCAACTCATAAGTAAAGCCCGGCATGAGGACCTTATACCCCAGCATGTGTTGTCACCATCTGAGTAACGTACAAAATGGAAAAAATAATAAACGTTCAGAAAATCCAGTTTTCTTTAATATTAAAGTGAACTGACCCATTTCCAAATATAAAGATAAGATAATATCGTAGCAATTTTTTTTTGATATTTTAATTTTGTGAACAAGTTATATGAAAGTTTTAAAATTTTTAAGACATTTAAAATGTTCAATGCTGATATTTTGTTTAAAAATTAAAACACAAAAATAATTATGAAGTAGTGGCCGTCTTTACGCGAGATAATAATATACTCTTACCTTTAAATTTGATATAGATCAATTCACTGTAATATTAAAAACAACAGAGTAGAACTACTTCTTCAGACGTTAAATTGTCTATGTTGTGCTTTAGTAAAACGAAGATGACACATATTATATGGTTTAACGCATAATTATCTTAATACATGTTCATCATTCACCCTGCATTTATTTTATCATCATCCAAATTTTAGATTTCATGAGATTTTTATTTTACCATTAACGCCATTCTTCGTTATTTTTAGTATTTGTTTTTCATTTAGCTATTGAATTTTAATACAATTAATACAGATTTTTTCAAAATTATAAATTTAAATTAAATGTGATCAAAAAAGAAGAAGGTTGACTTCGATTGGGTTACGTAAGAATATAATGTGTATCAACTCAGCATAGGACAGTGGTACTAATTATCTGTCATTACATTTTAAATAATTATTCTCAAGCTTCGAATTTCTAATGTAGAAAATATTACAATATAGTCATACTTAGGGACATTTATAAACTACTATAAAACAATATATTAAACGGATGTAACATGTATTGGTTGGAAACGTTGAATTAAACACATAAACCAAAAAGGGTGTATCAAATAATAATAATTAAAACTTAAATCCGACACAACTCGTGTTTGTGAAGTTGCTTTCTTTTGGTTGGATGATAAAACATGACTCGAGAAAATCCATTGTCAGATAGTTTTTACAGAGATTTTACAAACTGTTTTTGAGACAGTACCTTCCCAATGCAAACAGTTGATCGACACTTGGGGGAAATTCATACCGAAACTCACTAAACTAAAGACACTTAGCTGTCAGTCATCTTTTGGGTCTTAAAAGTAATAAAGTAACGTCTTACGCATGCGTATTATGTATGATGTATATCAACCAATTCTCTAGGCTATTGATAAATTCAATAGATTTCCACGCAACATAATGATCAGGTCACGTTCAATAAACGGTTCAGAACAGAACTCGACTACAACAAGTCACAATTTCTTCAATAGTTTTCGATGGTTATTAGTAGTTGCTTTTACTTACCTACTATATGGCTGTTAACGTTTGGAAAAACTATTATAAGATTTTTGAATTATAGTGAAAACAATGCAATATTATATTATCGTTCTCAGTACCTATCTCGCTGCTTTTGTAATATAAAAACTAACGATTTTTAAATGGATGTAGTTCAAAAAGTTTTCTTTGTGTTGTTGGCGTGGTAGTACTTTGCAATTTGCTGAAAAACTACTGACGGATTTCAAAAATTACATTTTCAATTATTCATCTCCGTAGAACACATAGTCCGATTTATAGAAAAGCTTTATAAAATATATTGGAAACAACCATTTTATCGAGAATTATGTTTACGAAAAAAAAAAAGCCCATACTTACATATACGTACTATTTATTATAAAGCCCAATACTACATTAGATTAATCAGCCTGCTCATAAAATTAAACACATATAATATTATATTATTAAGGTGCACAAAGCCGTGTTTATAATTTCGCTGCGAGTTGATCGTGATAATTCGTTTCAGTGGCACGTGTATGCGACTGTAAAATTTATGAGGAAAAACTTGAAGAATATTTGAGGAAATAATAACCCGACGTGACGTATCGGCATCGTCGCATTGCGCAGTAAATCTATAATATACGAACGTGGATACATCAAGTACGGTGTAATAACTAACCACAAAGTATGCTTTCATGTACCGTCATAATATTATTTTATCGATATTCGATTTCCAAAGTCACCAAATATCTATATAACATATGTTTATGTACTGTGCTTAAGGGGAATGGCGATATTTAAAATCCTGCGCCACGATCGTAAATATATTTATTACGATCGACGCTGTTTTTTTTTACTAGATTCGAACGGATCGCTGGAAACATAAAACGATATTTACTCGGTACATATTATAGTTGGAGGGTTATCGCCAATCGGGTTTGATGCTTAACAGCCATCCGACGCTATACAGCGTGTCTAAATATAATAATATTATACATTTTTGGTGCCATATTTATGTTTGTGTAGTCTTCAGTTTGAATAGAATTTTTTCACAGTAAAGGATGCAATATGTATCCTTTTGCCATGCAGCACATGTGCAGAATAAATACGGTTTTTTTTATAAGGATCGGACATTTATTTTGGGATATATTATAATCGAACATAACAATTAATCATTAAACCAATTTCTACCCATCGGGTTTTGACGCAACAACAATTTTTACAGATAGTAGAAGCTTCTATTATTATTATTAAGTTAAGATATTTACATATTTTACAGTTTTATAAGTCAAATATGATTATAGTTATAATTAGCCAATATTATTAATATGCCACTCATAGAAACAACTATAATATTGCGTAAATAATTTAAATAATAACAATAATATTGTTATGCTCTTATAAATATATTACTTGTTGAGTTACCTGTATTGACCATTTATCACGAAAAATAAAACTGCAGTTATAATATATTTTAACACATTTTCAAACAAATAACAATATATTTTATAAGTAAGTACTATATAGGTACTAATGCCAGTGACAAATACAATATATTATGAAAAGTTCAATCAAATTCCTATTAACTTTTAAATTGACCAGGTATTTTGTTTTTAGTGATTCTCTATAAATTGTATTTTATGTTGATTTTTCTTCTACTTTTTTGATCTTTTCTTAACATACGTTTTCTTCATTGAAAAATCGGCCATTTTTTCCGTTAGTTTTTTATACACTATTTATTATATTGAATGGTAAAACCTAAAGGAGCTAAGCGATAGGATTACTAACAATTATTTTTCATGAGATAAACATAAAAATTGATATAGTATTATAACATATGGTGTTCTTCGCTTTTACGTTGGTGCTTTGGTTATTATAAATTATTTAGGAATTTGGTGGTTATGTATATATTTGTATTTATAATAATGTATTGTTAGTTTGGACACTTCGATACTAGTTATTAAAACACATATCACTTGGATATTAATTTTTATGTCTAAAATATAGTTTTAAAAACTATAACACTTTATTGAGAACAATATTTCAAATTAGAAGTTGGTAACAAATGTTTTAAACTTACCTTACGAAGTATAAGCTATAGTTTTAATCGTGTCATTTTTATCAAATTTAAAAAAAAAATGTGATAAATTAAAAAAGTAAACGCGTTAAAAGGTACTTAATCCACAAAATGCTTACGAGATTTCTGTGTGTACCAAAAAAATCACTTAGCCCCTGTTTTTTGTTATTTATGTTAGTAAATATCACTTGCTTTGGAAATTAAAAGTAAAATATCTCATACTTAAATGGCCTGCACGAGGAACTCTAGTGTTGTGCATTCGATAGCTGAGTCTATTGGTTATATAGGTACTATGGTAGTATACACTATACACGTAATGCACGTGTAGTATGCACCATGTTGCTTAGCCCCTAAATGTTGGTATGCCCCTTTTTCCTTTTACCAGTCTTTTGTATCTTACATTTTATATCATCTGGGTAGTCCAACCCGTCAAAGTATTTTTTTTTGTGGCTCCTATATGATATTATATAGTAAATATATTTAATAATTTAAAGTGATTGACGATTGGGCACGGTGGCAGTCGTAATAACAATAATTAAATTATTATGATGGTTTTCCTAGACAGCGTACCTAGTTGCTATTCACAGGCAGTAATCATTAATCAGTCTAAAAATAATATATTTATTTTTTTGTTTCACCCAGTGCTTATGTATAAATTGGCCCTCCATTTACAAAAGGTTGTGCTACCCTGATGTATGTTACAGTATACAAACTGCCATGTAGTATACAGTTTTTTATACAACCGATATTTTCAACTTTTTTCAAGTAAATATGATATATTATTATTAGGGCTCGGAAGTTGTAGGAATTGCATATTTTTCTGCATGATCACAATTTATAGCAGATCTAGCTAAAAATTTGAAGTATACAATCGCGAGTTGAAAAATTGAAAATTGAAAATTGAAAATGCATATTTGCATATTTTACCAATTTTAGCTAAAATGTGCATATTTCATTGATTTTATATGCATATTATGCATATTTTATATTTTCTAAAAAAATTGATTTTTTTCTTTCTTAACCTGTATATTTCAACTAATATTGAATATAAAACTTAAAATTATCAACGAAGGTATTTATTGTCATCGCCATAGTCAATTACGGAGTTAATAACAGTGATAATGTGACACGTATTTAGTCTATCATGCTAGTATGTCGAAATACTTATTTGTAGGGCTCGGAAGTTGTAGGAATTGCATATTGTTCTGTATGATCTCAATTTATAGCAGACCTAGCTAATTAGATAGTAATAGAAATTTGAAGTAGGTATACAATTGCGAGTTAAAAAAATTGAAAATTGAAAATGCATATTTCACCAATTTTAGCTAAAAAAGTACATATTTCATTGATTTTATACGCATATTTAACATTTTTAATGCATATTTTGCAATTTTTTCGTGCATATTTGCGTGCATATTTTGAATTTTTTAGCTCCTACAACTTCCGAGCCCTAATTATTATGTATGCATTATATAAACCGTATGGAAACGAATAGGATAATACGATTTTTTTCGATCTCGCGAATCGATATAATAGTGACGTGTCCATGTAATTGGGAGATAAAATCGCTTGTGCGTTGACTATAAGTAGAGCGTCTACTTGTAAAGAGTGTGTCGACATTTTACAGGTGTCCATTAACAGAGGTTTTACTGTGTGTAATATAATAATGCATATTATAATAAATATATATATATATAGTTGAATTGACCGACCGCTGCTAATGACCGTCCGGTGTATAACGCAGAGTACAATCCTGCGGCCTTTGAATACGACCAGTCGAAATCGGGTGTATTTGTTTGCAGACGTCGAAAATGCGGGTGGCCGTTTTCGACAGAACATTGTTTTTCGATTTCTTCGACAATAGCCACCAGCCACCACCTACCCCCGTGTCGCCGACAATCAACACCACCCCCCGGAGTGTAATATAATATAATTATTAATCGGCCGATTGCTGTTATACGAGCCACGTCACGGCCCACGTACACCATAATAATATACGTGAAACGTACACGTTCACACACAGCCGTGGACATAATAAAACGATCGTATTTTTCCATGTCAGCGCCCCCGTTCATTTTTCCGGGTTCGGTTAATTATTAATCACGCCGGACAATAAACGGGAAATTTACAGATAAAACGACAGCATACGTTTTGATGCGGTTGAAGGCTGAACGGAAAATAATTTTGACAAAAATGTAAACGGAGCGGAGAAGTGGACGCGAAAAAAAAGTTATAACAACGGTATACTTTAAACAATCTATGCTTAATTTACACCAGTGATTATTTCAATAGTTATTTGTAGATATTTTTTAAAAAACCTACTTCGACATGTTTTTTTTAACGATAAAAACAAAAAAAAAATAACGGAACAGCATTTAGGTAGGTACTATAATATGCTTATAAGAAATATGCTTATTTGTTTCTACAAATCATTTATTCAGTTGAAAAATGGTTTTATGATTGCGAAAATTTAATTTTTATGTGTGTAGATAAGATCACACTCTGGAAAACTCCAATAGGTTCTAATGTCACAGCGTTTTACTGCGCGATAAACTGAATGTCAACTTACGTAATATTATGTACAACAATTAAACCTTTTGTACGAGTACTCTATCTAAAAGAGTTTTGGATGCAAATCAATACGGCACGATATGATTAATACAGAATTGTTTATTTGTTTAATGTATCCTTATTATAATATTATTATCTACACAATCAAAGACATTTACGGTTAGAAAATCAACATTACGCATGGTTAATACCATATTATTGTTAAAACATTACGATTCATGCGCATTTGACCGGAGAAGTTTAAACAATGGTTTTAGAACCCGCTGTAATCTACCTATCCTTATTGCGCAATGTGCCTGATTTTGGCAGGACGATATTGTAATTTTCAAGCAGATATCCCGCTAAATTTTGTGATCAAATCGGGACTGTAAAATGTATACCAAAGTGTCTCGATTTGTACCGATAATAATATGTTTAACGCATTGGTATTTATTTTCGCTGAAAGACCTATGTTATAAAATATTAATTGTATTCCTAATACTATTATCGAGCTTAGACTCAATTATGTATTAATTCATATTTTATAAAATTAAAAAATATATATTTATCTTTTTGTTTTTTAACACACACATAAGCTTGTAAGCAAGAGCATTCCATTAACTAGGTAACCTAAATCCCTGGTAAGCAAAAAAAAAAAAAAACAGATTGATTACCCATCTCGTTCGACCTTTACAACTATTGTGCCTCTTTAACAGGGTTTACTTTGTCCACTTTATTATTGCGTATGCGTTACAATCTGCGTCGATGGTTAAGTCGTAAATGTATTCACTAAAGAAATCAAATCATAATAACTGATAATATTATGAACGATGTGCCTATAATAGTTATTAGACTGAAGACTCTACAAATAATAATAATAATAATAATAATAAGTGTACAGAAATATTATTACTGTGGCCAACAAATACCAAACAGCTATATATTACAATATTTATATTAAGTGTAACGACATTTAGTATTTTGACTTAAAAAAATAATATCAGATCTCAGTGAAATATTGGAAACATATATTGGTAGCTTAAGTCAAACAAAATAAATAATACCCGTTTATTGCGTTGATCACTTGTGCACCTACACACGCACGCTCGCACATAATACGCAAAATACAAATCTCTGATACACAACCTCCGAAAACAGTTTGGTGAGGTAGGTAAATAATAAAATAATCAGGAAACTCGAACACGAACGGGTAGCAAGTAGAATAAAAGACATGTCGTCGTAGTGTCTACTTACAGGTTAAATACCATTAGATACCCATATATTATTTAGATATTTGATAGGTACTTTATTTTATGTTGTAAAAATTGAGGTTCGACTATACTATGAGGTCATATAAGCGTCTGACGTGTTACGCAGTTGTTTATAATAGCTCATTATAGCACATTGCACACGAATAACCGACATAATAATATTTTATACTCAATAGGTAAGCATTATCACGCAATATACATATATTTAAATTGATTATATCAAATTTCGAGTAACATCCGAGGGTCAACTGGACGGAGCGCAGGCGTCTAAATCGAACCCGACAATGCAGCCGGTCAGGTGGGGGGGGGGGGGTTGTTTTCTAACTATTAATTCTTTCTTTCTGGACGGTCCCGCGAGACGTATTAACCCTTTCTCCGAATTAGCTTTAATCATTTTCCCTCCATAAACGAGAGATACATCGATTGCTTGGCCTCGCAAAACGTTTCCGCCACTGTTTATTACCAGCTCCCTGTCGAACGGCAGTCCCAGGACCGCATGCTATCACGTGTATAATATATACGTATATTATACATATTATATATATTTATACATTATCCCGATCCAGTAGACTTTTTTAGTCTCTTAAATCACTCGGAAAACGATATTTTTTTTTCGCTCCCGGACGCATGCGAAACGCTTTTTTGGTCACCGAAACCCAGACCGGAAATTTATTGCTACCGAGAAAAACGAGTTATTGTTTAATAGTCGTATATCATGAACAACTTTTAACGGCGGCGGCGGCGGCGACGGCATCGCAATTTTTCTTTCACGGTTTTTTTTTTCCTTTCCTTCTTTCTTTACTAGTAGTTGCACGTGTCTGCATTGAATAATCGCGCGACGCCTAAATATTTAAATACCCTATATACTCGCGTAATGTGTACCGACGATATTGTTTAGTTCCACTGAAGCACTATACGCGTGCAGTAGCGATAAGATATCATTGGAGTGTGGCATTCGACCTCTATATCAGTCCAGAAAAAAGCCAGGTAGATAGTCGTCCACCCGTACCTTGGACGACTATTGTGTATCAATGCATCATTAACGAACTGAATACAAATCTAATAATTATTGTTATAGCCAAGCTATTGGAATTTATGAAACGCTGTCGGAACAACACACAGTGGACATTTGTCATTTGTATTTTTTTTTTTTTTAATTTGATTTTACCACGTACCTACGAAAAATATTGCAGGCGTTCTATGTACAATGAAATTATAAATTAACGATTGTAATTATTTACGGATCATATTATTATATTATTTTAGTAAACTGTACTTAGTTAGGTAAGTACCTATGTACGGCATTGTCAGAGTTTACATTTCTGTAATATATTAATAACTTTACACTTCCAGGCTCCAGGATATATTACAAAAATACAATTGACCACAGGGGTTTTCCGCCGTCTTTTTGTGAAAGTTTAATGGGAAAGCCCAAACCTCCAGTATTTGTACATGGGAATTGAATATTTGCAATTTCTCATACAAATGCAAGGGTGGGTCTCCAACAACTGTCAAAGTGGTTCTTGCTAAGAGAGCGCATTATAATATTGTAACGTTTGATACCTATCAACGATGTAATTATAAAATCACGATAAAAATAATGAAAAGAGGAAGGAAATCCCTTCTCTGTAGAAAAGAAAAAAAATTGTATTTGAAGTATAATATTATATAGGTACCTGATTAGACGTTATATAATTACGCGATGTGATTGCTCGTGCAACAGACATGGTATTCTATAATATTATAAACAAACTGGAATATGAAATATTTAAATAAAAATATGTACTTAGGTACCAACAAGAATCCCTTTGACCATTTGCAAATGAGTCGAACGTATTTTTTTTACACGTTTTTTTTACAAATCAACAACCATGGCATATAGTTACTCAGTCAATTATTTCTGAAAACGCTGATTTGCTTTTTACTAAGAGTGGTTGATATTTATGTATAGGAGTATTATATATTTATATTCTATTATATTCATGAATATTATCAATATAACCTTAACTGTACATTTTACGTGTATAATTTATATGTATAGCTTCAATATTCTATGTAAAACCTGAATCCTAGGTACTTCAAACAAATAAAAACAAATAATTTGAAATTTAACTCAGATTTCAGTTTAATGCACTTATAAATTACATATTATCGCATTATCACATGTATTTAAGTTTGTTTGGGTCTTTAAAAATAGCAACAAATATTATAGTTACTCTTTATAACAATAACAAAATATTACAATATTCAAAACTTAAAATAAAAGTACCTGCTGCAGGCACACATGACAACACACTATTATTAATAATATCTTATTTTGGATAACATATTATGTTAGTAAGTATATTGATTTAAGACTTATTGTAAATATTATGATCAGGGTGATACAAGGTGGTTATAATGAAAATATTACAAAACATTTTACAATCATGCACACCTAATGCGTGTGTGAAAATGATTGAAAAATATTACAATATATTTTGGTGACACTTACCCACCTTTTTTATACTCAATTCTCATTAAAACAATGCTTACAAAATAAAATATAAAATACATTTAATATTTCAATTTTTAATACGTAGTTACCTACTTTGATGTTATATGAATCAAAACTATAGTTTAATATCGGAAATCATTGACTAGAGAGCATGATTGTCCTAAATGTACCAAAACTCGATTTTGGTATAATTTTATGAATCGATATTATTTTTCTTTTAACAATTATAAACCACAGTATTTCAATATACTATTACAAAAAATATTTTATATTTTTACAAAGAATTTATTTTTGTTAGATATTATAAGTATTGTTATTATTACTATTTTTTATTTTTTGAATAAGTGCCTACAATATTTAAACCTTCAAAAACATAAAACATTTTTTCATATGAAATTATATTGTAATAGTACCTATAATGTAATTTGGGTTTCCATTGAAAATAATTTTACGCTTTATTTAACCGCCTGAATGTTGGGTGATTTAATACCAAAATATGGAAACCAAAAACATTGACGCGTAATGACTCGAAATAAGTACATAAATTACCTTGGAATGTATGTTGCATTTTTATTCATTTTTATACTTGTATACTTTAATAACTACTATTATACGATTGCTGCCCATTAGTGCATTACAGGTTTATTTACAAGTCTGTAAAATGTATATTATATTCAACACAATATTATTATCAATAATATCGTAACAGACGTAGTTAGACTGACACGTGGATATTTCCATTACAACTAAAATAGTTTGTAACAATCTATACATATACCTATTCAAAATTATTAATTATCGACACCTTATCATAAATTAATAGCAACCTAATTTTTTTTTTTCAAATAGATTATTCCATTTTTAGTGGTCGGTTGATTTAAACTCAGTGCCAACCGCAAAGTTGTCATTCATTCGATTTACGAGACCCTCAGTCGGACGAAAAAGAAAAAGGTAGTAAACACTTTCGACACGTCCACTCCATTTACAGAAAAACGTAAAAGTTATTAAAGGCTATATCGACAAACGCTACGATTGCTCGCGTGTGTATCTAGTCTTTCGAAAACGGAAATTTGGAATTGCATGGCTAGTCCGAAATTGGACTCGAAAAATGTGAAGGGAAAGAGATGACCGCGTGGTGAAAACGAAGACGCTGCAAAATAGACTTACTGTAGTAAATTGGCGTACGTGAAAAGCTGTCCTTTTTTTTTAAAAAAAAAGAAAAAAAGAAAATGCGAAGTGAGCGAGAGAGATTTTAATCTGAAGTCCATGGCTTTTATTTCTGCCGAGTTTGTATTTAATAGCACCAATTCCACTTGAAAAAAAAAAACTTTATTTTCTTACTATTTGGGTTTTCCCAATATATTGTTATTCATACAATTTAGATCAAATTAAATACGTTATAAATCTATTTCCGTTATACGATCACAGTTCCAATAACAAATCAAGTAGAATAAGTTATTATTG
Source organism: Acyrthosiphon pisum (assembly GCF_005508785.2). Classification (NCBI taxonomy): domain Eukaryota; kingdom Metazoa; phylum Arthropoda; class Insecta; order Hemiptera; family Aphididae; genus Acyrthosiphon; species Acyrthosiphon pisum. The sequence continues at coordinate 50,253,939 of NC_042493.1, forward strand.
TAGATTGTACTTAGAAACATATTATAAAGTTTAAGATGTTCGTCTTTAAATTAGAATATTAAAAATATAAATCCAAACAAATATATAAATCAATATCTTTGAATAAGTTTTTGTACTTTTTTAAATGAAAATATATTACTATAATAGTATAATGTGGAAATAAAACTCTAAAGAAATGAAAATATTTAATAATTAATCATTGTAAAATATATATTAGATAAAAAAATATTTGAATTAATATAATAATATGTAAATGTTTTAGTATATTATGGTTTTTTTTGCATTGTAAATTACTGCTTTGTAATATAATTACTAAATTACTCGATACTTAATTTTTTTAATACATTTTAAGAAACAATTGAAAATAATTTATGTAAATATATCATATAAGTACGATTTTCTGACTGCAAAATTGTTGTAATAGAAAAAAAATTGTATTTGACAAAAAAGTTTTATAAATTTAACAAGTGTGCAACTTTGCATGATTGTTTAAAATTGAAAATTATATGTCAAACAATAAAATTACTGTTTTATTTGGTTCTTAAGTAAACATTTGATAATTTATTAATGTTGATTAAAATTACAACTTAGTTTTAACATATTGACAACATAATTAAGTCACAGTGATATTTTTAAAATTAAAAATTAAAAACTCAAAATAATGTAACTTGGCTGAATAATAAAAATAAAAAAACAGTAACTTAAGAATAATTTAATTACAATTTTGAAAGGTAATTTATAATGTTATTTAATTGCCAAAAAAAAAAATGTATCATCCCCAACATTGCATACAAGTATAAATGCACCATAATCCGCACAGTCCATCGTTGTTTTTTTAACGCTAAAATGAAACAGTTTTTTTGTTATTTATATTTTAATATGAATATGGACCGTTTTTTTTTGTTGGTTTTTTTCCATTACTTGATTATAAAATACTATATTTATTAATGTGAATATATATATATATATATAAGAGAATAGGTAAAATATAAAAACTCATTATTTACTTTATATCGTATACAGTCTCTCCCATTAAACGCTTTTTTATTATTATTATTATTGAATACCAGACACCAATTTTTTCCTATTACCTACCTGTCCATAATGAAACGTTTGTATATAAATTACTTAATGTATTGTATTTGGTAGTGTTTTTAAAAATTTAATTTATTTGTGATCGATCAGTGAAAATGCGTAGGTATACAAATCATAACAATAGCTTTACACGAATAAAAAAGTCACAAAAATCAGCTAACTACCTAAACACGTCTGTCGTCAGGTAAAGGAACAATATTTTACATATCGAGCACAAAAACCACAAATAGTTTCTTTTATTTTTTAAACGTGTTATATCAGTTTTATTATTTATTTATACCGTGGTATGAGTGGTTGTCGTTGGTAGAAAATCTTGAGAAATGTAAATATTATTATTTCTGTCGATTCCATTGTAACGCATTCAAGAGTCAAATTTAAGATGAATAGTTATAAAGTTATAACGATCAATTAATAATAATTAATGTTTGGCTTACCAATCCTTGTTTTGAGAAATATAAATTTAGAATGATATTATATGATTATTTTCAATTTGCTACGAAATATTAAAAATGAAACATTTTTAAACTCGATGTTAGCCTAGAGAAATTTGGTTTTCGTATCAACTTTCATGAAATAAAATTATCATGAAATCAATTAAAATTATTACAATTTTCAAGTGATATAAAACTGATATTATATGTTATTTTAAATTTTAAATAAACGTCTTGTTATTAAATATTTATTATTTCAATTGTGAGGATTTATCTGATGTCCTGATTGTTGTTTCAAAAAAAAAACTATACAAGATAAATCCATTAATATAATAACTCTGTGGGAACTATTCTAATGTATCTGTTTGTTACAGCCAAATGTAATTTTGCCAAAAGCATTTTCTTCTGCATAATATCCTATAGAGTACCTACAGAAGTCAGTTTTCAAAAAAAGTGGACTTATCTGGATGTTGCAATCAGCCCATCAATTATTATCCACCATAACTATTATAATTAAATAAATTAGCATGACGTATGTATACTATTGTAATTTATCTAAACTACAAAATTGAAAATAGAGTAAAAAACTTATTTTTTTAAATTTTAAAATACGTTTTGAGTTATATTTATATGGCTGATTTAAATGTATTTGTTTCTTATAGAAATATAAGAATATAATATATAATATATTTTTTTAACCTCAACTAATTTTTTGTTCTTCAAATATTGTAATTCTTTATAAAAACATATTGATAGGTATTGCAATACATTGGTAGTAACAACTGATCATTTGAAAAAAAACAGGAATTATTGTAGTATGCTCTCAAAACTCCCTAATATTAAAGCTGCTATCAAAGAAAACATTCGATCACCTAATTTGTATATTAGATTTCATAGACTCAAATATAGAGATTTAATACTTAATACCTACTTATTGTTACATGATTCTATACGATCATCAAATGCTAGAATGCACATTAAACCGTACAATAATATAATAACGTGTACTAAGATAAATACTGTAAACAAATACCTGTCTAATTGGATACTTAACGAAAAAACAGTTATGCTCTAAAATCAAGAACCAGTATCCTGCTTGAATATAGTTCCAAAATTAAATAATAAAAATGTTGAAAATAGTTTCTATACGTCAGCTTCAGACTGCAATAGGATTTAAATGTAATATATTTTTTTACCTGCCTACCTACCGATTAACTTACTTTTATGCCTTTATAAAGTTCGATTCATTGGAACGAAAAAATATTCCTCCATTTATGATAAATTATAAATTTAGTTAAACTATGAGATTATTATTATTATTTTTAATCTTCTTATATAAAATAACCTCAAAAATATAACTGTGTGCCAAACATTAAGAAAGTATTATTTTAAAATTAAGCACCTGTTCTCTTTCCTATTATGGTACGCGTGGATTTCAAACTTTTTCTCTTCGAACCATGATGGTGTTATATAAACCCTTTTAATTAAAAAAAAAAAAAATGAAAACGATTTATAGTACATAATAAGCTAAAATCCTACATATTAATTTCGGTTCACTGTTTATTAGTACCTATAATAAATTTAATTTAAAGCATTGTGTACTCGTTAATAAATGTAAAAAAAATAATTTATAAAATTAATAATACCTAACAGAAGTATGGTAGGTATTCTATAATAATATTATAGTGTATAAATATTTTCTTCGGCACTCATAGTCCCCAGAGTTTCATTAGAACAAAAATTGTCTTAACGTATGATTCACGTACACACATTCATCCGTTATTCGTGTTTAATGTTTATTAAAATAAAAATGAATTTATGTTTCATGTAAATAGCTGATTTAGTCATTTTCTTTGGTCAGATGTAATACGTGTAGGTATGTATGATTTAAGAGTATGTGCGGGGAAAATTTTATTGATTTTTTTTCATATAGTGTTACTGAGCAAATAATTTTTTTCATTACTTTAAGACTTCGTCCGTAGTATAAAATGTATATAGTAGTTAAGTTATTTTTTATTTTTTAATGATAATAATAAACATATTATTATTGAACACAAAGTATTCTTATGTTAAACAAAACGTTTATAAAATAATTTAAATTGGATACTTAATATTTGTAATGTCTATTTATAGCATATTAAGTATTTTCTTAACAAATTATTTTGTGTTAGTTTTATGTGTGTGAATGTTTTTGATATTAGATAATTATTTACTTGTAGTGTATACATGATCATATCTATATAATAGTGGACGTTTTTTTAATATTTATGATATCTAGTACAGATACTTCACTTTCAATACTAATTTTTTTTACTGGTAACACATTCAATTCGTTGTATAATAGGTTTACAGTGTGGTACAGGATGAGTCTTATTTTTCAAAAAAAAATGTATATTATATTGTATACCTGGTTATTCAACAAACTTTTCATCGCTCATTTTAATAACTCAATTATTTTTCTTCAGATTCTTTGAATTGAAGTATACTTAAACATCATATTTTCAAATACTTAGATTTTTTATGTCATTTTGATAAATAGTGTGGGATCCTGTGCAATACAAACTTCCTTTTATCAAATGAAAACCACCATTGATAACTTTACATTGTTAAGCAGAAGATTTTTTTAAATTTGTATTTATAATTAGCTTAAACATATTAGTTGACCAATGTATGATTATAGTAAACAAAAATTATATATATTAAAGTAGTCATACTGAATATAGGTATTAGGTAGTATAGGTTTACAATAATTTCATTAATTTGACTCGAACTTGTAAACCGATAAATACTGTAATTATATTAAGTAGATATAAAATATATTGTAAAAAACAAACTTTTTTTTTTCCAAAAGCATTTAAAGTGCAGACTTAATAATAAATGAGTACGTTAATAAAATACAGTAAAATAAAAATGATGCATTTAATGTATTTGTTAGGATTCACATTAGGTATACAATTTACATATAATTAAAAAAAAAAAAAAAAAAATGTTTTTTTTTTTCTATACACCAAAACAACGATTTGGTAAAACGACTATTTTGTTTGTCTAAAAAAAAATAATAACAGCAACAACAACAACAACAATTTATTAATTGCACTCATAAATTAAATGTTGACACAAAATGTATTTCAATTTTAAAGTAACGAAACGTGAAGATTGCTAAACTTGTATATATGTATGTTACATACATATAAATTACGTTCGTAAGGATTTTTGTTTCTCCAAGTATATCGAATTTTATCAACTATACAATGGGTCATAAACTTCATGTTGGGGTAATATTCCAGGATATTAGTATTTTTGGTAAGTATATATTTATCCTCCTATGCATTAATAGCTGCCACGGGTGGTAGACAATATTGAAGGTATAAATTACTTTTAACACAGAAAGTAGACGTTTAATTTTCTACGGTGATGCTTTTGTAGAGCTCGGTGATTTCCGTTTATCACCAAAAATTCGATAAAATTCGAAAAACTTTACGAAACGGTAAAATAACATTACTCCAAGGGTCGATTGGATATTTAAACCATCAGTCCATCAGTTAATTTCCCTAATTCGTCCCCAAGGGTGCAGTTTCGGTTAAGCGTAATCGGTTACCGTACGGCTGGTGATTTTTTTTTTTAGTATCTCAATTTAAAATAAATAAAAAAAAACCTCTCAATAATACAAATGGAACTTTTTGTTTGTATTTTATTTTTTATTTTTTCTAGTGATTCATATCTGACACGTTTACCTTTTTTCGTGTACCGAGGTAAGGCCCTCGGGAACGCATCGACTTTTGTATAATCCGTCTTATTTTCCAAGAGTCCCATAGCGCTCGGCTCAACCCCCTCCCTAACAACCTCACTTGACGCACACCCCCGAGATTCACCTCCCCGAAATTATCTCCAGGTATGCGTTGCTGGTCAAACAAACCTCCACGCTTATTTCATTTAAGAGCTTTAGAGTCGCCAGCAGTCTCTCAGGTCCCGGCTTTCTGTCCAAGTGAACGGAAATGCACGTACGCGATGGTCGTTGAAGAAAATTACCTTGGACTTGCGCGTTTTGATCGTGATAGTTAGTTGCTACGTGGAAAATAAAAACAAATTATGTTTTTTTTTCCATGGCTGGTATGTACTGCAACCGTGGTGTTGGTTATAGAAATCAACGTAGGTACGTACATGATGTGCACACGATTTCCCCAATATATATCAAATGTAACGACTGTAATACTAATAGCCTAGCGGTTGTTTCTCGAGATTATCAAACTAAAGAACTATAAGTTGATTAAAATGTGATTTGTTATCTTGGAGGACCTTTAAATAGTGTTCGATAAATACGATATAATAATGTATAAGCTGCGAGCAAGCAACGGAATCATAAATATGCTGATCTTTAAGATACGCGTTAATTTGACGTTTGACAAATACTTGATAGTCAAATATTGTTGTGGATTTTTTTAATTACTGTGATATAATTAAATGGCTAGGTTAGTTATTAAAAAAAAAAAAAAAAAATTGTAAACAAAACATCGAATCAATTACTTTTACTATAATTTAAATTATAACAGTTGGCCGATGACGGTGAAAGATATCCGATTGCGAATAAGCGATATCGTCAAAACCTTTTTTCCCCTCCATGACTGCGATCTGGTTTCTTCCATGAAAATGTGCTGTATATTTTATTTATATTATGTATACATTATTTAATTAATATTAATTTACAAGTTATGTTAATTTTCATATCGTTTTCGGAAATGTTGATCTATTTATATAACGTTGGATAATTTCAAAAAACTAAACGTGAATATATTTTATTATTACTTAAAAGTCATAAAACAGAGTTTTATATAATTAATATATAATTCATCAAAATTCAACCGTAATGAAATGTTGCTTTGCAAATTTATTTTTAATTCATCGGAATAAATATTATGTATTTTGCTGTTATAAGTAGGTACCTACTGTAAGGTAACATATAAAAAACTAAAAAGTATTTCAAATTTCGAAATGAGTTTGGTCAACACAAATAAACAACATTGAAAATACAATTTAAAACAACCTATAGGATTTTTTTGATTATTAAACAAACACCTGAGGACTTGAATAGAAAGATTTTATTTATTTTCATAATATAGCTATATATCCAGCCGTTTGTAGATACTTATTAAAACTCGTTGGTAACTTAACAACTTTTTATTTTTTGATATTTCGATATTTGCAACTGCGTGAACTAAGATGCAAATGTACATATTATTATTATCTTATTTATTTGAATGTACGTTGGATGTTTGTGTTAATCGCTGTGTGTAAAATGTATTGAAGAACAATAAGCAAATATACTCTACCAGAAGATATGAGAAAGATTCATCTTTTTAAGTGTATAAAATATGTTGGGGGTGATATTAATTCACATTATCAAAATATATTAGAAAAATTACTTATTCTATTGGAATAACCGATCAGTGTTCTTAAAAATATAATAACAATAATAAATTCATTTTCAACAAATATTCTTTTGAAATTAGATAAATGTTTTGTGAATTACATTATTATTGATTTTACGTAAAAGATAAGAACTTGATAGTGCGCATCTTTTCAATCTTTTTTCTTAAAAGTTATAATGGTCAGAAGTTTAGTTTTAGTTATAAGTTATCACCAAGATAATAGCTAGCATTTAAGACCGTGGAAAATTAATACACTGTGCATTGTTCTTATTATAAATTATTATTTAACATAATATTAAGATCACTAAAATTATACTCAATGTAGTAATTATTATTATTATTTATAGATACAGATTAGTGAGTGATGAAACGTTGTAATGTGAAAAACAATTTAGGAAAAATTAATGCACAGTTACAATGCGTATTTTAGTTTATCCGCATAATATCGATGATTATTTCACTTATTATAAATTTATTTGCAAATTATTTTTAAATAAATACAATTTATTTAATGTTATAATATCGAATGATTGCATATTTTCAGTATCATATATTTACGTATTTTGGTAGTATTGGTGCCTACAGAAGGTAAAAATCATATTAATAATATTTAGGAATATCTATCATATAATATTATCGACATTATACTATAAAATGAATGGGAGCAAAAGTCAATTGCACAAATGGACTAATCGGAAATGTTTAGAAATTATTATACCTACCAATCGATATCTGCATTTATTAGCTGAATCATAGATAGTTTTTCTTTCCAATTAAGTTTAACTGGTGGATTGGGAAAATGCACTGAGACATAAAACGTGAACTAATAATTATTATAATTATAGTTTTTTATAATAATAATAATAGTTGTATATCACTTTATAACAATAGGTAGGTAATAATAATAACAAAATATAAGCTAAAATATATTATTATAGTTACGCGTGTATAATATTATTATAGTCACGAAGTAAAGTTAGTTTGATGGTGATGGACGATGGCGAGGGACAAAAAGGTCGAGACAAATAATTAAATCCGATTGTTTGGCGCGATGGGACTAAACCTTGCGAAAACGTTGTACGATAATAATTATACGAGTAACAACAACGTAAATAATAACGCGTACACCTGCAATATTATTATAACGTCCACTAATCCCAAATCCATCGAAATTAGCTTTTCGGTATACCGATCGACAGCCTTGGCGTAAAAGGTCATTTATACCCACCGAATATTGGTATCTCCAGTACATGACTGACTTTGGTTTTAATTACCTCTGCTTTCAATTTATGTTCTATGATTCCTAGAAGTATAATATTATCAGGTGGTAGACCCAGGCCTGTACCAGGCCCAGAAGGAGAGGACACAGTACGAGATTCCAGACTGGCTGGTCCTAGAAACCGAGCCTCGAACATATAATCTCTATTTAATGATTAGTCCAAGTTGGATGCTAATTATAAGTCCTCAACGATATTATATCATAACTGTGAGCCTCTCTCCCCAGTCATTAGGAGGACACTCAAGAGGTATAATAAATTTTTTTGTGGTATAAACGATAACGAACCTGATGATAAGTTCAAAATTGTTGAAAACAATTAAATATAATAATAATGTATGCAAAGATATTTGAGACAATTTTAGATTCCTGTGACTACGGTCCAACCACGGGGGCTGCTCCTACTCAAAATTTACCTTTTGGTTTTCGCCTGGATCTCATTTATACATTTATACTTGTACTATAAAAAATATTTGAATTACAACACTATATTTTACAATAATTTCTATTCACTTTAAACGATAAAAACATAAGTAGTTAAATATTTATATTATTAAAGTAATATAATTATGTATCTGTACATTTCATTAACTGTATTTATTACTAATAAGTTTACAAACGAATTGGTTGACAATAATATTTTTATAAATTGGTTTTATACACATTGACATTAGCAGCCGAATAACGTCGTTAAATAGCTATTATAATGATAATTAAGGTAAAATGCTCGATGAAAAACCCTTGGTAAGTGGTTACCAAATTGTTGTTATCGTTTATAATGAAATATATTATAACGATGGGCGAGAGCCCAATCTCTTTTTTTTGCGTTCGAGCAAAAACTAAATTTGGGCGAAAACGAGGACGACGTTTAACCACGCGCGGTCGACAACGCCGACGAAGATAACACTACCTATGTAATATTGTAATATACACCGTAAACTAGAATATTATGCCATTGTGTGTACCTGATCCGATAGTCGATTTATTCACAGAGCACGTACACATAATACCGGTCGAACGACGGGGTCACGGTCGATTGGCCTGCGATGAAAATTTGACTAATCCGTTTGATCTCCAAATAATATTGTACAATGAAAATGAAGAAAAAAAGACATAACAACCCCTACCATTGTTTTTGAGGAAATACAACTACATTTTTTCTTCTCATTCCCCCCCCCCCACTTCTGTCTATTTTCCAAGTCGCATGCTATGCATTTTGTTTTCTAGGTTTTTTTTAAATGTCGACGCCGCGACCGCTGGTTTTATGTAGTGGTTTTATTCATTAATTTTTTCCCCGCAGCTTTCCGACCTATTCCGAGTCTAGATGAGCAATTAAAAATCTATCTCGGCACAGCAAACGACTCGTCGTCTTGGTTTTAATTATTTTTGAACTCAACCTTCGGCTTAATGTTTTAATAATAATCTTATCCTCGCGAATATTTATGGTCAACGTAGCCTATTTTGTTTTTTATTTTTTTTTGTTCATCCGTAACCCTCTCCACGGTCGGTGGTGTTTAATTTCTTTTTTTCCGGCGGCGTACGGCTGCACGGCGGCGATGGCAATACGCTCGCAAAAAGTTTACGAAACAGTTTTAGGTGGTAGCGGAGTTATCACGCAAATTACAAACAAATTAAATTTTTTTTTTTTAGTTTTTTAATCTCTGGTGGATGCAAATACAGTTATAACGATAATAATAATAACAACAATACGTCATAAATTCAAAAATAAACTTATTTACACAATAATAATAATAATAATATCTATAAATTATACTTCTATTTTAACGTTCATAAATTATGTCATTTGATTTAGCCAATTATTTTATGAACTTTAAATTATATGTATATCAGACGAATTTGAAATATTTTAACAGTTCAGAAAATGTACGGAAAATAATGCATAGTGTTTTTATGATTTATATTATATTCCGTACCTACCTTCTTATAATTTTGAACTTTTACTGGCCGATATAATAAATATTATGATTAAAAAATTGTTTATAAAATATGGTTGACCCAAAACACTAAGAAATACAACTCTTGAATCATATTTTAAATTTAATATATGTATATTTTTAGTGTCTGAGTGTCATGAATTGATAACGGAAATCATAATAATTATGCGAGCTATTTTAAACTAATTCTATTTTTGGTAGAAAAAAATTGTATAAAAAGGTAAAATATAGTAGGTACCTAAAGCATAAGTTTGATATATTACAAGACCAAATGATTTATTTTAATGATTTCAAGATAACGAGTTTTGAACATCATTATCAAAACTCGTTTGCAGAAATAAAAATAAATGCTCAATGAAACGATTTAAAAACATTTTTAATTTAAATATATTATTGAAGTAGGTACTCTCCAATCCTATTTATTATAAAAATAAAATAAATAATGATGTTAATAGATATATTTATATAATACTTTAGTTACATGAATATTAAAATTGTTAACATTAATTGATAATAGTAGGTATTATATAAAAAATACAAATGAATTTTGTTCATTCAACCGTAATTGTGTTTTATGTTGAAAGAATTCAAATATATTTTATGAGGATACCAGTCCATTAAACGCAACCTAAACAGTGAACCATACAATGTCGAACTTGGATACTCAATCATGACAATATTAAATTATTTTATATTTTGTAATATTTTAGTAAAAATTATATGGTTCATTTTAATATATAAAATAATAGTTTGTAATAGTTAATGCATGACAGATTTTTATCTAACCGAAGGATAATTATTTTTTTAATTTTCACACAACCTTAGTGCATTCTGAGAACTGTTTTGATATGCATAAAGGTGTATTTAGTTAAAATCAATTCAAAACTTGAAAAAAATAGTATACATATACGTAAATTAATACTGTGAACCCTTACCGATCAATCCTATAAATATTCATACTACTTTTTTCATTTTTCACTCAAGGCATTTTCGTTTTTCACTATCTATTTAAGTTTGATACATTAAATAAATATCGTATCATAATATTTTCACATTGATTAAGAAATGTAAACAAAAAATATAGCAAAATAGCTAAAACACAGCCAAACTTATTATGAGGCGCAGATCAAGAAATCTAAGTTGGAGAAGGCTACATTTTTTCCAGAATAAAAAATAATTGTTTTAGTACACAGGTAATTGATTCTATATAATATTATAGGTATAATTTGATAACGATATACAACGTTTTAATTATATTATGAATGAATAATCTTAAGGAATTTGAACTGTTTATTATACAAACACATACAAAACAATAATTGTATAACACTTGTAACTCCATCTGTAACCACACCTGCTTAAAATTACTAATAAAAAAGGAAACAACTAAATGTTTTAACTATATAAATTAAATGCGTCATATAACTATATTAAACACATACCTTCATTAAGAGTAATAAATACATAATCTACTGATGTGACGTAGAAATGTTGTACGCCACAAGTATCATATGTCAAATAACTTTGTATCGGTTAATTGCAGTCGATATATAACGCTAATATGGGCGAACCTTGTTTGCAATTTGTAAATTACCAAATATCGATTTAGTATAAAAACAAACAATTATTATTACAATAGTAGAATATATATTATTTCACTGATGTGCCTATTATGTAACAGAAACAGAAAAGAATATAAGTTAATCATTTTTATGTCAGTTGAAATATTATTTCAATAATATCACCATTAATCGAAATTATAAAAATTTGTTTAAATATTTAAAATGTTTCCATTATTTTGACTCACAAATATAAATGAAAATAATAATATTAAGAATATTTTGCCGTTTTAATACTGGTCAGGACTTTAGGAGTACAAATTTGTTCCCTGCTCTTCTCGGAGTACAATAATTAGGTGAATAATACAGTTAGAAGCCTTTTATACTGTTCATACTTGATTTGGCTTTATAATTGTTGAGTAAAAAAATCTTAAATTAAGTGTCATTTGTTTGAATTTCAATGAAAATGTTCCAACAAGAAGTTCAGAAGGTATGAAAAAACTCAACTGTAAAATAAAAACGTATGTATAATATATTTATATACTATATGGAAATATATGTGTAAGACTGTAAGTCCTACAATATAGTAAAATATATCGTCTGTTCAAATTTCAGGCCATACAACCATTATGTTGTTTGAACGAGAATCAACGAGAGTCAAAATACAGATGAAAAACAAAAAAAAATGTAAATCTTGTTTGTTTTTTCAGTTTTACGGATTTCCTTTCTAATGGAAAGGTTAGGTTGACATATCCAAAGTACAATCTACATCCAATTTCCGATCGATTTCATGTGCTACATAGACTACATTTACTATCCTAAAAAGTGTTTACCGAATGAAAACACATTATCGTAAAGTCAATAGCTTATCCTCTCTAAGCTAAGTTGAAAATCGAAAAATAAAATAATTTTAGAACATGTATCGTTGCTATTGCCGCAATGAGAGAGAAGAGAATAATTGTAATATCGACTGAAATAAGTAATAACGTTTTTGATTCCTACGTATTGTCTATAGTGGTATCTATATAAAAGTCATTAAGAATAGGGAATTTAAGTAAAATCTACAAACATTTTCAAAACAAATGATTAAACAACTTAAAGTCCAAAAACGTTAAAAAAATCATAATGAAAATAGTTCAGTGTTACATACAGGTACCTATATAGTTTCTTTTTTATAATGGTAGGTAACTACTAAAGACATTTGTAAATTTAAATATTTAAATTAATATGGTGTAGGTATCTAAGAACATAAAACAATTGAAAAATAAAATAAAATAATTATTACCAATTTAGTTATTTTACAATAAAGACTTGCATTGTATTTTTTATAGAATTATAATTATCAGTTTGAAGGTTGAATGTGTTATTTATTTGTTTTTTAATTTAGATCCAGGTGACAGCAGTATTCCAAAATATGGACGTGTGTTATGTTATTATCAGTATCTGTCACTTTAATTACAAAACAGTGCTCGGAATTTTTGTATACACTCTTATTATTATGATTTTATTTTAGTTTTTAGTTTTTATATAAACAAAAGAGTTTTAAAAATGTATAGAAAGAAAAGTTTTGTTATTCATGTTTATTTTAGTCACACAGAATGTAAACCTTAAAAGTCCATAATTTTAATATTACAAAACCAAAGTCCAACCACGCGTAAGCATAATATGTATTCTAGTAACAAAAAAAAAAAAAAACCGAAAAAAAACATTACTCTGATAAAATAAAACATTCTAAAAATATCAACGAATTTGTTCAATAGTTTTTCAAGATGAATCGTTTTTTTTTTGTCTGAATTTCAATTTTTATGTTTATTGTTGATGAGTACAACTGGAATTTAACCACGGTAGAAACGATCAGCCTGCTATCACCTCACAAATTAATGTTTTTTTTTTTTTTTTACCGTAAATGTGAGTACTTAGTATTTGAATAAATGCTTCAAAAAGGATCACAACTTATATCGAACGTTTTACTGACAGACGAAATTAATTTCAGCTATTTACCGATGATCAACAGGAATTCGAATAAGCGTTGTACAACATTTTTTCTACGAATTTCACTCGAATCGTTATTGCAATGTTATTATAACCTTTGTTTATCATAAAACACCCGAACCATTACCAATATCGCGATGATCGATGATATTAATATAATATTATTCTCTGTTCGGAACAAACAAAAACCGCACGGGCGTTGTGCGGGACAGAGAGCAACTATATACTTCTACGCAATCAAATCGTATGGGCATATACCTCTTCTCGATTCGTACGTAGCTAGGCCCTGAGCTTTTGGCAAAGATGCTTCAGTCGAACAGTAATCGGATAATTACACAGCACTTGGGACGCAGTCAAGTATTTTATATGTATGGAAGTCCGCGACGACGGTGGCCTCCGAGTCGGCAACACTACAACGGTCTGAATTAATTCGATGTTCATCGATCCTTCGCTCGTTAATCGTACTTATGTATTTTTATGTTGTTCCACGGCCGGCAGAAAATATGGCACAATATTCATCAAACGACAGCCGCGGCAGTAAGTACACTGCTGCTGCTTCTGTGCGCACCGTAAAGGATTTACCCCCACGTTCGGATTAAAAAAAAATATATTTTCTTTTTTTTCTGTTTGCGTTTTGTTTACCGTTGCAAAAACATGCCCACAGGGCGCTCCTTGTGTTCGTTTATTTTTTATTTTTTTTAATCCCTCCAGAAAACCCGGATGAGTAATTTCTAGACGAACGGAGGAATGAGCGAGGAGGGAAAACACACGCACACAATATTATACACACGAAACCGTACGATATTATACCTCCCCGGGGCCTGATTAATAAACCGTTACGGCGTGTCCAAAAGAAAACGATTTTTCGGCGAACCTAGAGCGCAGCAAAAAGTTGAAATTCTGCGTCGAGTCGCAGCAACCACCTCGGCCCGCGGTGAACAATATTTTGTTATTATTTGTTAATTATGACGATAAACAGATTATTAAAAAATAATTTTTAAACATACGCCATCTATCGCGTGGTTATTACGAGCGAATAGTTGAAATTCGAATTGTCGTGGTTTCTGATCACAGAAGCCATCCGTCGAAGAGATGGTCACTATTTGGGTTTGAGGATTTGTATTCAGCTGCTATAGTCAACGATTTATGATATTTATAATATGCAATTACGATCTCATGCTAGGTACGACAGAGATACACGTATTGGTGTTTCACCATTCTTCGTTCTATCATTCGTGTCTGTACTATAAATCTTTACCATAATAATATCTATCGTTTATGACTGCAATGCGCAAATCGATAATCTTCGTTATCGTCGTATTTACCTGCAGTATTTATGTTTACTTTTATTAAAATTAAAAAAAAAAAAAAAAACCATTCGTACATTAATTACGTGGTATAAGAAGTACCAAATAATTATGATGATAAATAATAATATTAAAAGAGGTGTAAGTGGTGTGGAGAGAAAATTAATTATACACTCATACTTAATTTTATTATTTATTTATTTTGTGTATTAAATTTCTATCGCATTTGTGCCGGCAAGAAAGGTTATCAAGAATAAAAAGGGAGACCATATTTTTTAGGTTGAGTGTTAGAGTTTAATATTTGGAATGAAAACGTTTGTAATGAAGTTTGGAAAGCTCATTAAGAGTCATAATTTGTAGACCTTTGTGTAATGTTATACCACTGGGCACCAGTTAAAACAAGGAGCGATATAGTTTAAATATATATATTAAATGCTTGGATTGGGTGGATGTTAGATGCATTGGCAGGACCCCAAATGTGTGTACCATATATTACGAAACTGGTCTGATCACTGCCTTGTACAGGAACCGTTTGGTTCAGAGATTTAATTTTGAGTTTAGAAGAGGGTAAAAATTATGAAATCTGAATTTTGATACATTTCTTTTGGTTTGAAGTTGAAGTTTCCAGGTTAACGTTTCATCCAGAATTATTCCAATATATTTGTTTTCAATTTTTACTGATATTATCTTACAATCCTAACCCATGTGGTATATTAATATTGTCGACTAAAATACATAATAGTTTTGAAAATAATTTCACTTTAGTATCTTCACCGGTGTGATCTAAATTAAAAGGACATAAGCCACCTTTTACTAATAAATATATTGTACATTGATATCGGTTTTAAATAACTGTCATATTCGTTAGTTAAAAGTCAAAAAGTAATGGAAGCATTGAATCCGTGGACTACTTATTATGACAATGCCATGTACCGGTTCATATCGCACACATCTATATTTAAAATCTGAAACTTATTTATATATATATATATATATATTTATTGAATAATTATAAGTTAACTAATAAATACATTGTTAGTATTTATTTCTGAAACGTATTAATGGAAAATTGTAAATGTAAACTTCTGTAACGCAGTGCACCACAGGTAATTTGTTTTTATACAACGTGTAAATGCTATCTTAGGTGGATAGTAGTTTAAAAGTTATTAAACTTTACCAATAATGTTTTTTGTTTTTAATGAATAATCATAGGTTTAGTTATTATAATATTAATTTAAATAAAAAGCAGTTAGAACGCAAATAAAATATTATATTATATTGGTCCCATGAAAGTAACTAGCGAGCTGTTGCAAGCTAACAAGCTTGTACAAAATATAACTATCTCGAAAATATTATCACATTATATTTATAAACAGAGCAATACGTTTAAATATTTTTTAGGGTTTTCGTCTTTTAATAATTTGAGCATCTTCACAGGTACGGCATAAGAAAAAGAAACGTATGTATCATCATATAACTACCGTAACAGTGTCAACTAAATATGATTAAGTAAAACTGAAAAATGTGTTAACACGCACAGCAATGGGGCAGAGCATCGATGACTGTGACGTTGATGATGACGATGATGATGATGATGATTATGATGATGATGATGATGATGATGATGATGGGTATAATATAATTGTCTTTATTGTCCACAGTTCGGTCGACGGAAATGATTGGTAAAACAATGAAGGGAATTTAACAATAATTATTATTATTCAAAAGTCCGGCCGTCGGCAATCAAACGGCTACAACGAATCACTAAATAATATTATTATCGTTTGGCCCAGCGTCCATTGTTTTAATTGTTGTGTAAATCTTCAGTGATTGTCAAAATACGTGTTTTTGTACATGCCAAAAATCGACTGCAATGACTGGTCACAAAAACAGTTTTATCCGATTACGACGCGTTTGTGTATGTTTTTGGTGTTCTTCGATTTTCAATCGTCCGTTTGACCACACCAGTAGAAATGAAAATTTAATTGATAAAATATATACCTCTATGCTGCGGTCGTTATGTATTGGTGGGAGTGTGTTCGATTGTTTTTTACAAATACATTTTAGAGATATTACACGATAGCATTTCGCTAAATTAAACCGGTATTAAAACGTATAGTTTAGTTAACACTTTTTTTAATTCCGAACGAACGTCTATTTTATTTGCCAAAGTTGAACATAAATCTGTAAAATTATAAAAATAGATTGTCAAAAGGGCCCATTCATATTTTGATTTTTTTCTGGCTATAAATGGGTTCTGCCTGAAGAATTACTGGTTAATATTATATCTTCGGTCAAAATAACTCAGTAAGAGTATCTATTGAAATATATCTATTCTACCTAAAAAAATACCTTTGTGCGAACATTTCTCCAAGATTTGGACAAATGATTAGGTAGTTCAATTTTCCGTTTTGGTTCTTTATTATTGATTGGATGGTAGAATTTTGTGAAAATAATATAATATGATGTTTGACTAAAGTATATGTAAATACACAGTTGATTTAAATCGTGTGATATTTATTATGTTATTCTAGAATATTTATTTATAAATAAATAAAATTATTATAATATAAGGCATTTTATTTTACAACCATTTACTATAACATAGATACTTGATTGATGTTATAATGACAAATAAATAATATTGTTCTGATTATGAAGTTAAATTCTTAATTTTAAAAACTTAAGTTCAAAAACGATTAAATTAATCATACTACAAATTAGTTTACTTTTCAATTTGTTCTACCAGTTTTATGGGTATATTTGACTAAAACATTTTACAAAGCAAAAATACAAATTAACAAAAATATATAAAATGCTGTAAATATAAATAGAACGTACCGTCGAAAAACATATTATTACCTTTTTTGTTTTATGGGACTCTTGGGAAAATGTTAAGGGTGTTCATTATTATTTGCGATTTAAAACGACTTTTGTCCCAAACATTTTTCTCTTCTATTTAATCTCCCTAACATATCTTATCGTTTAATCTCTGGTATTCCTTTATTTTGAAATTTAATTTCAGAGTTCACTCAGGTATTACCATCCTTGTCACGTAAATACATACAAGTATTTTAAATTATAATCCTTCTACCTCACACAGTGAATCTCCAAAAACAGTATTTCGTTTGATATATTTTATTCTTTATTAATAATAAAAACAATTTACATTTATTAGTGGAATTATGTTTCAAAAACATAAGGAATTCTCCCATGTTTTAATATAATGTAATATGTGTCATAAAAATTCAAAGAACTTATATTACTCTATATACTCTATTTTCAATCATGGAAATAATATAATCATACGTTATATAAAAATGAGTAAGCATTATTACCTACATCAAAAATTCGATCAATAATTTAATGGTATCATTGATAAGTTAATATGAATACATTATTTTGTTTATTTATAGTTAGAGCAGTTTATTCTATTAATTATAATTCCAATTGAAAGAACTTTATTTTAATTATCTCATACTAGTCTTGCATTAGTTGCAATTTTCGTAAATCAAGATATTATTATTATTGTAATTATTTTCACTACAACTGTATTAGTTTCTTCAATCGTGTGATTTCCAATTACTCAACATTTTGTTGAAATTTACTTAGATTTTATTTTCCTAATTCATAATAATAATTATTATCTTTTGTTTACCAATAATAATAAATAATAAAACTTGGCACCAATCAATATTTATTTTTTTTTTTTTAATTTTTATAAAATTAATTTTCAAAGAAAGTAACGAATATAAATTCTTCACTTATGTCATTAATAATAAGTAATTGTTGCAGAGTGCTCACTCAAGTAGAAGTCACAACAGTATAGAATAACCTTTTTATTAACTACTGGCCAATACCTACTGAAGAATAACTAACGATAAAAATTAATTTACATTTATACTTTGGACTTTGCGATTTTTTTCTCCAATTGACCGTGTATTTATTAAAAACGATATACAAATTTGCATTTCAACTCGTGTACTTTTATTTCGTTGTAAATGTTAAAATCATTTAATTGAGAATGCCAAGAAACAGTAGTTACCGATAATTTTAATACCGTATGGTATTCTAGTGAATGTGTCGAATATGATGATGTCACAAATGATTACAATCGTTGGTACTTGTATTATGTCACTACCGCCGCACACGTAATATTATTATTATTATTACATAAAATATACACCGACGAACAAATTCGCAAAACGAACGAGATTTATTGAAATTAATGGAGAAGACTAACGCTAACCCGTAACGCAATCAGTGTGTAATTTTTTGAGTCAAATTTTAAAATATATGATACCTCGGCGTAGACCACCGCGCTGCAAATACTGATTAATGGTCGCGGCAGCATAGGTACGCTCGACATTTTAAAAATGAAGTATTGGGCCGCGTTCGCACAATGCAATAATAACACGTCCGCCGCGGCGGTGCTGGCAAATCATAATAAATCAGTGGGCACCGGGAAACGTCGGCCGATCGATCGTTAATCTTGAGAGACTGAGTTGGATGCATGTGTAAATAGAACCGAACGTACAGCGAGAGCGCCGTGAAATATCGCCCGAGGTTATATATTTTTATTTTCGTTTTTCATCTCGCGGTTATCCAATAGGGTAACACCCTATCTACCGGCGGACATAATAATATTGAGCGTCGCGAGTTTTCGTAATATTCTAATAATGATCAAGACGACTACTGTGCGTACCTACGACGCGTCTGCACTTGCATAATAATAACGTGCGTGTAAGTACCTACCTATATACTTTTGTTTTCGAAACGAGCGCGCTGACAAAAGAATATACCCGCGTTGATACAACGCTGATGAAATGTGCAGGTGCATGTGGTTTGGTGGTGGGAGGGTAGGGGGTGGAAACTTTGTCTAGTCCGCGGGTGTTTTGCATTTTTGAAATCACTCTCCGCGCTGCAGCAGTGCAGTCACTTTGAGTCGGGATCCATTGCCGGTTTAAAGACAATAACCGCAAAAGTGAGTGCGTGTGTGCTCGCAGTGCACACACAACGTCTCGAGTGCTTTTAACCATTCAGCGCCGGTGGTGGAGGCGGAGATGAGTGCGAGGGTTAACGTCAGAACCATCGTCGGTGGTGGAGGTGGTTCGGGCCGCGCACAATTCCCATGACTCCCTGCAGCATTACCGCTCTCTCTACATTAATGCAGGTGGCCTGTGCCATTACGCGGCTCCCACCGAGTTTTATACCGAAACCTAATTGGGATAATATTCGCATAGTATTATCGTTACGTACAAAGCAAACTGCTTTTTTTTTACTTTTTTTTTTTTTATTGCTCCCAAGCACATTTTAATTTAAAAGCGGCTTTCAGCCCGTACGAATTTTATCGAAACGATGGGATTTCATCGTTGGGATGATAGCGCGAAATTTCGATCCACCGCACAACCCTCGACGTACCTATATAATTTTTAAAAGTTCCACACAAACGATACGGTATGGATACATCAGCGATGATTGTGATTTTCGGACATGATATTAAGTCGCATTTTGACCAATCAAATTAAATACGCTAAATTATAACACATGGGATTTTATCAACACTGTAATAATAAATTTGAATTGAATCAATCCCGTATAAAATAGTTTCCGGGTTTTTTTTTTATCGTGAAGGTCTTTTCATAAACTACTTGATCCAAAGTAATTAAATTGACAAACAGTTACACAATGAATAATATACAAAATCAAGTCCAGTGCTGGCTGCTCTAAAGTTTCGAAAACAAATATAGTACAAGTACCTAAGATAGTTTGATGATCAAGAATCCACAAACCAGTCGAAAATTCTATTAATCACTGATTAGTTACTAATTTCTTTCATATTTTTAGTTTTAGATAATCGTACAATTAAAGCATATTTTCTACACTCAGGCATAGAACCTCGACTGTAAAATACTTTGAACAATTATTTGGAACAAATACTCGAATAATAATTGTGAACAAATTATTTTGAATGTCTATTCGAATACTATCCTACCATTTCGAATACTTTTAGAAATATTTATAATTTATATGTTAGATACTATAGCACCAAATTGCATTATTTATACTTTGTTTCATAAATTTTTTAATTATTTTCACTAACCTAACATATCGGTATTATTTTTGATTCAAATATTCATACATTAAAAAATGTGTACCAAAAATAGAAAGTAGGTACATAACCATTACTGAAAAATAAAAATATTTGGAAGTATAAATTACTTGGTTGTTTAAACATTGGTTATTGTGTATACAATTTATAAAACCCAATTACATTAATGAATGGTTTTTTAAATTATTATTACCAATTCAATGCAAAAAACTCTAAATATTAATTACTCAATGTAATTGCTATGAAATAAGAATACATTCGAATAAAATCAAAACAATTTCCTATTATACAAATACTATAAACATAAGATTTAAATATTTTCGATATAAAATGTGTATGATATTGTAAAAGTTTCCACGAAAACATTAGGAAAAACCATTATTGTAGTAATACAAGGGTATTTTTTTTTTATAAGAATAAAATATTTTTTAATAGTCTTCTTAACAGTGTTCTAAGTAATTTATACGGAATACTACCCACGTCTGCCACCGACACAGAAAATTGTCCATCAAATATTTGAAGTAAAAATATAATAATAGGTACATATTATGGTGAGGTAATTCATCAAATATGCTAACCAACTTTTCTATAGTATTTAATAATGTATTTAGTTCAATTCTGATGTTTGGAATTTTAACCTATACTTAAACACTATATTTTCAAATACTTAGAATTCTATATTATTCAAACATTTTTATGTGGTAAAAAAATCTTTTTTTTCAATGACAATTGCTGTTGTTTACTGTTATTTTTCAAGGAAATGACTTTTTGGAAAATGTTGATGTATCTAATTCATAACCGAGACGTTTTTCAGTTATTAAACTGTATATAATAAGGATAATAGACCTTTATAAAAATAAAGGAATTTTAACAAAGTTCTAAAATGCTAATCGATTACAATTAATGCCATTTAAGTCGCGTATAGTATTTAGCCACTCCATTATTATTATATATCCATTACGTATTATAAACCCAATATCATTGATTATTCTCAGTACCTACATATGCATTATAGATAAATAACTCGAAAATGTATGAATGATTCGAATTTCTACTTGTTTATGTATACATTATCGTATTATAATTTATTATGAAAAGATATTTATAAAAATATAATAAAATATACTTATTTTTTTAATAATAGGTCGGTAATCTATTTGTTGAACATATAACAATGTTTAACACAAGTAGGTACAACTGGTACAAGGGTAAGTATTAACCAATATGAGTCCCCACTCCCCATATAAAATTTATGCGCACGCCTATGATCACATGTGACATGTATCACTTATTCACTTATCTTTTAAAAGTATACAACCTTTTTAAACTTAAATAAAATTAGAAGAATTTAAATAATACGGTCATTAAGACGTATATTCCGAAATTCAAAAAAATCAGAATTCACATAAATTGACTGAACGGAAAAAAATTGGGGTGAACATACATGGTAATCTAACCTATATTGCTGTAATATACGCATATATTAATATCATATGAATATAATATGTGTTATTAACTTTTGATTAGAATTTGCGAGGTTGAAATGCGCATGTACAGTATAGGTACCTACCCATATAGAATATTATTACGCAGACGAAATGCGTATGATTACTTTAGGTAAAACATGTGTACCTAAGTTAGCTTTCATCAAATATTATCGTTGTTTATGAGTTATGATTTAACGTCTGCGCTAGACAAATGTGTAATATATATTATATTTAAAAATTTTTGGAATAAACATAATACACCAACCTTTCATGTTTAGGTTTCCAAATTCTATATTCCAGGTAATATAACATTTATACGGAATTCAAAATGCGTTTTATCATTAATTCAAACGTCACAGCAAGGGAAATAAAAAAACAAATAAGTTCGAACAATGAAATAATTATATCAATGCCTACGAATTATCTATTGTGTAGTACAATCGTTCGCAATGTTTGATAATTCGTGAGATCAAAACCATTTAGTAATATCTCAAATTCAGAGCTTTCAAATGTAATGATTATAAAGTTATATTTGATAAAAAACGATTGAAATTTGTATAAACGTAATTATAATGGAAAGTGATAATCAAAAAAAAATTAAATACCTCAAAACAGAACATAACAATTAACAAAATAAATCATATATCATTAAACATAACATAACGCAAAACGTAATTTATAGAATAATATTTTTAAAAGAAAAATAAGGCAAAACGTAATTTATAGAATGTCATTGAACGAAAAATAACGCAACACGAAATATTTTAAAATCTATTTATTTAAAAGGTCTATTGGTTTCGTTAAAAAAATTTATTTCATTCAAACAATCTAAGAACTGATTATATTATTTTCCGTATCCGAGCCATTACCTACCCACATTAGTTATTATTTTTAAATTTAATAGGTATGAACACTATTTTAAATAACGCTAAACTCAAAATTTGTATAACGCTTATTTGGAGATAACGATAAACGCAAATATTGTGCAACGTTTTAATTTTAAATAATAAAATATAAAACGGTATTATTTTTCAAATGCAAGCCCTGCTCAAAATCTAAAATTGTTTAGGAGAAAAATATTGAACTTCAAATTGTTATAATATTATTTACTTTAGTAATGGATGATAAAATAATAATTGTCATATCTCGTAAGTTACTACCTAAAAATAATAATTAAAAAAAGTTGTTTTACACTGATTCTTGTAATTTGGGTTTGATCTAAGTTAAATTAAACGTAAAAAAAAACGATAATGTAGAAACAATTAAATTATGGATCAAAACGTTTTACAGATGGGTTTGGTAGTTAACTCATTTTTTTCACGTAGTTTGAACTTGTTTGTTCTGAATTAAATGCATGTTTCCCGGGAAACGAAATTCCGTTACACAGAAGAGAATGCTTTATAGAATTTTTCATTTTGTTGATAATTAACTAAAATTGTAATAACATAATAATAATATTATTGTATGGTCCACATAATGAATATGATAGTTAGTATTTTATGGTTATCGCTCATGAAGTCATGTATGACTAATTAATTTAATCACGCATAACGTAAATGGATCTATAGTTAACTTAATGCTTCTAGACCACTATTAAATACTCATTCGTACATTTTATTGATTTAGAAACATTTAATTCATGGTAAAATTTAAATAATACACCTAAATGGTTATTTGTGAGTTTGAATATTATAATGTATTGATAACTAAACCTATGCGTATACAATTTGGATTTTTAAATATTAAGTTAGCATCTATCAGTTCTGAGTTCACGATTTCATTTGCTATAAAATATATTATAATAATTTGTTGAGAAATAATTCGTAGGTATATACACTATAATATTTGTGTATAATACTAATTCCGTTTTAAAATTATATTATACACACAAGTACACAATATAATCCATAAATAATGTACAAATATAAATGTATATAACGACTTAAGGATTTATTATTTTTTTTTTAACCATAGTGTCACTGATTACAGATGATTGGTAATATAATGAGTGGTATTTATTGTCGTTATCGTGACCTGTAGCAGACAAACATGAAATGCGACAGTGACCGACGTTTAACCACAACGTATACTTTCAAGTATATAACGCGATAATATTATTACGAAATCGGAAACTTACCTATATATCGCAGTTTTCTCATATCTGTACCAAACCACCAGTATGACAGTGTCCAGGGGATCGTGGGGTATCGGTGGTGCAATGTCACATGGCAACAACGCAGTTCCGTGTACGACGGCGAAAATCTGACGCACGGCACCTGTGAACAAATTCCAATGATCATGATGAGAAACATGATGGAAATATTATGTTTTTCGAACCTACCCTTATTAATCATGTTATTTTTGGGTTTGTTGGGGGAGGGCTGATAATTATTTGTTATTTACGGGAAGCTTAACTAGAAGCTTCAAAAGACGTTTGTTATGTAGATGACTAGGATATATAAAATTTTTAATTTTTAATTAACCTTCATAATACGAATTACAATTTTAATACATGGCTACGTTTTAAGGTAAGTTTTCCTGCAGTGGACAGTAGAACAGCATGGCCACCGTCACTCTGCGACAAGACGTGGACCATATCTAGACTAGTAGCTGCGTCTGAACACTGTAGACATAATTTATCTTCATGTATTGGCACAATTAGGGGAGGATGTGATATTATATATAATTTAAATTATAATAAATAAATTAGGTATAAACCGTGTAATCCATACAACAGATCAGGTCAATTAATCATTTTTTGTTACCTTTTCTATCTATAAATAATACATTAAAATTATCAGACCAATGTATAAAAAATGATGTAAGCATTTAACTTAAAAAGCCAACAGGTAATGTCTATTTTAACGGTAGGTAGTTACAAAATAAAGTCACAATGGTGTAGACTACACCTTCCGTTATACAAGTATGTACCTAATACATATAACAGGTACCTACTTAAAGTTGGGTTTTTTCGGTTATTTTAACTGCAATAGTTTCAAGACCTGACGAGATGAGTTTTCGTTTTATTTATACCAATCCAATAATATAAAATTATGTATTTAAATCGTCTCATATACATGCTTGGTCTCAATATGAGTTTTTTTTTTGTTTGGATTGAGTATTTTTTCGTCAAAATATTTAACTTAAAAATAATAATTGTCTGTTTTTATTCACTTATTTCTTTTTTAATTTTATTGTTCTATAATGCAAGAGACATTATAATGATTCAGATTATTACTATTGCCTACCTATATTATTACGGTAGTCATTTATATTGTTTTAGTTAATCTATTGTGTTCACGTTTATTTTATTCACAGTTTATGCAGATTAAACAAAAAATAGATATGTAAATTCTCACACTATCCCCAAATGGAAATAAAATAGCGGTTGTGTGTTCACTTAACATGCTCATTAATAACTATCTCGGGTAACAATTATTCTTATTATGTAGGAATATTAATTTAGGCGTACTCTTATGACATCACTAGATTTAAATGGGAATAATATAATATTGACATAGTTTTTTTTTTTTTATTAATATTTGTCGAGTGAGTATCGTTATTTATGCTGTGATGATACATTTGAACACGGTGGCACTTAAAAAAAAATGGTGATTTAAACACTTCCAACGTAATTTCCAGAGATTCTGGAAATATATAAATCATAGCAAAAAGAAGTAAACTGCCCGGGTAAGTAGAATTTATTGAAGTTGGTATATTTTATTTTTTAGTGCGTTGTAAATTCTCGAATTTATTTAAATTATATACTTTTCAAATCCAAGTTATAACTCGTATTTTATATTTAGTAACATTTATTATTTTCTAAAATATATACCGTGGGACATCGGTTGTGGTGCAGTGAAATCCCGATGCCATATTTTACATATTTGGTAACCGTAAACGCTTTTAACAGAACTGGATTTTGAGATCCGTAGGAGCATTCGTTTAATGAAACTGGAAGTGAAAATATTCGTTAAAAATCTGGAAATAGGTATTATAATCTACGATAAACTTGAATTTTGAAGTATCTCGGCGTGCGTTTAATAGGTAGAACCTAATTCAAACGATTGTCGTGTATTTTTTAAAGAGAAATATCGCGCACTTTGCAGTATAGCCTGTTTACGGTTAAGCAACTATTACCTATTTATTATTAACTTCTAACCATATCATAAATCAAATTTTAGTTTTTACTAGATAATCATTTTTATTTCGTTACCACTATTTGCGTAAAACAAGGAACACAAAGGGATTGGAGTTTTGGGTAAAACATGTTATTATTATTATAATCACCACCATGACCACAGTGTTTTGTTAAAATATCGGTTATTATAATACTGCGCTTAAGTAGAAAGGTAGGTGGTAGGTGCATTATTATAACAATAATTATTATTATTTTAGGTACATAATTATTTATATGAACAGTATGTATCAAAACTGCAAAATTCTCGTTCGATTTTAGTTATCATTATTTACAGTTAAAATATTTCTATTCGATAAGGATCACGTGATAATTTTCAATACCTTATTAACGTATTAACAGAGTAAACAATATGTTGGTAAAAATAAATTATTACTTTAATTTTACTTGCGTTCATTTTCACGTTGTATTTTATTAACCATAACATTCATGTTTATATAGGATTAATTTTACACGTGACACCCACGGATAAATATATAACTAATATGAATTTATTATTAACGTTGTGCGTAGAAGTTCCCTTTTTTTAATTAACAGTTAATATTACAAACGTACTTACATACAAAATACTAAAACATAAGTCGATAAGAAAAATATCGACAGTAATAATTACCACTATAAAAATAAC
>NC_042493.1:50281569-50522753 GCF_005508785.2 Acyrthosiphon pisum
AACTATTTTACCGTAGACGTGTTGATTTCATGACGAATAAAAATATAGGTACTCTGTTATTATATAATATATTTCAGGCAAATACAATGAGGTAAAAATCAAAATAAACATAGAAGAAGTATCAACCAGGTTTTAAAAATTGTATGTGACAGCATAATATTTACAGTAGTTTGCTATAGATTTTTACTGAAATACAATATGCGGCAACATCAACTGTGGTAATAACCACGATGAACTAAAATAAATTATTTTTTAGTGGCCTAGATACCTTATTTTATTGATTATTTCAATGCCTCATTCAATTTTGATTTTATTATTCATTTAAATAGAAATACCTAGTTATACTTCCGTCGAATACTGGCTTGAAATGTTGGTGATTATGGTGGTGGGTTTTAATAAACCGTGTAAACAAAATAGTCTAGTAACTACGCTGTTGAACAAAAAAACAAATACTAGTGGGTTATATACATAAAACAATATAGTCAGACTTTGTTTAAAGTTATTTGGTGCACCTATTATTCAGAAGTATGTGAAAAAATAGTCACGATGACGGTGAGATTGACTTCGCAAAAATGGATGATTCCATTTTCAGCCAACGAATGTGTTAGCGGGAGACAGCACCCGTGCAATGTTTGCATCATACCATTTCCCGATACAACTACTATGACGACACCCCAGCCGACAAACACTGTTGAGGAACAGTACACTTGCAAGATATGTGATCGGATGTTCATTCGAGGCAAAATAACGGTTGACAGGAGGACGCTAATGGGCGAGAAACCTTACTCGTGCAACGTGTGCGACGAGTCATTCACCAACACCGTCCAACTAATGATACACCGGCTAGCACACGCGAGTGACAAATCATACATATGCGACCTGTGCAACAAGTCATTCGCCAATGCCACCCAACTAGCGAAACACAGGAAAACGCTGCACAAGGGTAAAAAACTGTACGCGTGTGACGTGTGCGATGTGTCATTCAGTCAGAAAAATCATCTGGTGGGACACCTGCGGACGCACATGGATAAGATACCACACCCATGCGATGTGTGCAAAAAGTTGTGTATCAGTGAAAGCCAACTACTGACACACCGGCGGATTCACACGGGTGAGAAACCGTATATGTGTCACGTGTGCAATAAATCATTCAATCAGAGGGGCCACCTGAAGTTACACCGTAAAACGCACAAATCTCAACTTTAAGATCTTAGATCTATGAATAATATGAAAAAAAATCTTAGGCTAGATTGAAATTTAGTATCTAATTGTACTCCGATAACACTTTTCAAAGGTATATTTTTTCGTGTAATTTTTTCTCACTAAAAAATAAATTATGAGAAGATACCCCACTAATAATATGTCTTCGTGTAAAATATTCTTCATTATACTAATTGTCTTAGTGTACACATGATAAAGATTATATAATGACTATTTCAATAAAAAAATAAATAAATAATTTGCAGTTTTATTATTTTTTTTTTATGAAAATTCTGCCATTTTTATTAGTCTTTAATTAAAACTTTAAAAATATTGACTAGTTAAAAATATATAAACATGAGTTTTGAGACAATGTTATTCAGTACTGTTTCCTAAATGATCATTTGACGCATGACATCAATGCAATGTTATTCTGAATTTTTACATTTTGTAGATTTATATTAATATATTCAAGTCACATTTCAACCGTTTGGTATTCCTTTGAGTTACAAACAGACAATTTAATTATTTTCGATTTAAAAATGTGTGTATTTCTGGGAAGTAGTGCATACCTATTATGACATCACGTCTAAATTACATTATTACACAGTAATAATGTATTTCCTTATAGATACCCTATAACAACATTATTGTGCTTATTTCTAAGTTTTTTCTTTATTTAACATAATACTGTCACTTCTATAATATGAAAAATATATATCCAAACGTGACCAGGATTTCGTGTGACTGTAAATTGCATAATATGTACACATAATATGGAGTAATATAGACAAAATATACACAATCAAAACGTAATAAAACAAAACTACCAATCTCAAATACCTGAAAATATATTTTAACATAAAGTATTATATGTTTTTGGGCTGGGAACAGATATTTTTATTTTTTAACCGATTTTGGATAACGCTTTGTTAATCATCATAAAAACGAATAAAATATAAAAATTACCTAATTCCAACTAGGTGTGTTTACAATTAATTGTTACTTATTAATACATATTTATGGTTCATATATTTTATATATATATGTATATTCATATTATATTTATATATTTTCTTTCAAGTGGAAAATGTCGTGCTACATTCGTCATTTGATAATTTTGTTTATAATACACTATCTTTTAATAATAATTATAGCTTGTAATAGTAGGTTATAATAAAATGTATAAAATTAAGACTATTCAGTTTTTAATCTACTGTCTACCTATGTAATATTATGAATTACAATTATTATCACATTGTAAATAAAAAACATATACATATACATTTGAGAATACTATATTTTTACCATAAACATAACATTTTAAAATGTATTCACTTTGTCTAAGTCATGTTAGGCGCATTATAATCATAAAATTCTTAAAATATAATTTTTAATTTATTATATAATATTAATTTCTGAAATGTATATGCCTATAACTTAAAAACACATCAGTAAGAAGAAATCTGTTTCTTATTATAAATTATTACAATTGATTCTATAACGGCGCGTTGTATAGGCAATACATATACAGGCAACATTTCAATAGCTATAATATGCAACATTACAATAGTATTGTTCGAACAATTTATTTATTAGTTTAGACTTAAAATGATGAAATATTATAAAAATAACAAATGTTTACATGCGGAAAATAATTTTCCAAAATTATGTATTTTGTATATGACATAAGATAATCGATAATGTTGTTAAAAAAAAAAATGAGAAACTTTCTAATGGAATAATACTAATTTTCTATCTCGTACAATTTACAATGTTAGTAAATTATGTTATTAATTATGTTAATTATGTTATCAATAATACATTCATATTTCTATGCAATGGTTGTATATTATGTATGAATAAAGGCCTAAAATACGTTTAGCAAAATACATAAATAATGAAATAAATTTACAACTAAGGCACACGAGAAAAATTCGATTCACCAGAATTGATTATCCAGCCAACAAATCTATTCCATGTTCTAGCACATATTTTCCCATATTATTTAAATATTTTACATTTATTTTTAAATTAATAAAATTAAAAATTAAAATTTTTCCAGGAATATTTTTTTTTTTTTGGACCGTGATAATAAAATATTGTTTACATGCGCTAACCATTGCCCTAAGTTAATAATTTTATTTGAAATTAATATTTTTTCACTTTAAAAAATGATTTTATTTGTAAATTTTTACAAATAACAATTATATTACAGTATTTAATACGACGTATCTTTAAAATTAATTTTCAAAACGAATAATAACAGCTATATCTATAAGTAATATATCCATATTTTAAAGCTAATAACCTGAACATAAATATTTAATCATACATTCTAAGTTATAATCAGATATTATTATTAGTACATGTTTGGTGAAATTTATTCTCGGAAAAAAAGTATTTTTGAATGTTACTTATTATTCGAAGAAAGCTCGTTTCATGGTATTTGGATGATTGAAAATTTATCAAGAATCAATGTATTTTCGGAAAAATGTTGTTGATTTTTCCGAGTAAAGTAAATTGAAATTAACTAGAAAGAAACATTTTATGGACAATGATCTTACGCAGCAAAGTAAATTTGTTCTGGTTTAATTTTTTTTGAATGATATCATCAACTAGGTACTACGTTGACCTAAATTCCAATAATGCAATTTGAAACTTATTTCATGTAAATTGAATATGCCATAGAAGAAAACATTTTTCACTATGAAATAATTATTTCTTTTTGATCATGCCACTAGATTATGATATTGTATACCATTCGGCTCTGTGGATGTCGAGTAACTGTGGTATACGCACTGCAAGGGCCCCCCACACTTTTGCTCTACATTTTTTAACCCTTGACCGCCACCGCCGCACAATATGTTTACATGCAATTTAAAAAAAATACGATTTTCTCACAAACTCCACTACAAACCAAACCGACGCAACTCAATACATTTCGTATTATGCACATTAAAACAGAAATGTGTGTGATGATACTCAAGACATTTTTAAGCTTATCGGCATAAAACATCCTCAATAGACCGTACAAGTGTTACCAACGCACAAGATTGTATATAGTATATAATAATAATAATTAATAGTAGGTGTATACCATGCAAGTGTTATATGTTCATATGGCTCGGTCGTCGTTATTATATGCTGTCCCATCGTATTAATAATGCTTTATGTTATTTTTCGCTGAATTTACATCATGACCATGGAATTACATGTTTGATAATTAATAATAATATAATGCATTCAAATGTATATTTTTTTATAATTAAAATACAGTGGAACTCCCATATTACAAAGTCTAAATGGAGCATAAATGAAATTCATATTATAGAGAAACTCGTTATATGGAAGTTTCATTGTAATTGCAATATTGGAAAGCCAATTGTTATTTTATTTTAATCGATTTAAATAGATGACATTAAATTACATGATATTTTTAGTCGTTTAAACATTTTGGAAAAACCTATGATATTTGAATTTGTAATTAAATTGAATAGTTCAACTAGTTTTATTAAAATTGTTTGAAGGTAAATTTGCGAAGCGAGATGAATAAATGTATTATAAAATAAAACAATATTTGAGTACTATACCTACGTTTGATCATAACGTTATTGTCATTAGTTATAACGATAATAATTTAATTGTACATTTATAGTGCATTTTATTAAGTGGTCGGTAGGTGGCTGCAGCTTAACAAGATTAATAACTCACTTGTAACCGATTATGATTATCATTTCTATGTAAATTATGCAAAAATGTTGTCATAGAGTCTTTGTTTTCAGCTGATTCCGGTCAGAGAGAGTTACAACAATTACAGAAAAAAAATCCGAAAAATTGTTGACAGTGAAAATGTGCGTTCGATATGAACACGGGATAAGCGCACGTAGAAATATTTAAAATGAATCTTGATTATATAGGACGAGGGTATACTTTAGTCGACTCACGGGGGTGTATACAAACGTCTGTAGGTATAAGGGCTTAAATACGACCCTGGCACTGAGTAGAGTTCACCGTTTTAATATAATATATAACGCCGACACACGTGACTATGTGAATATCATACGTTGGACCCGAAATAGTCACCGGCTCCCTTTATGTATTATATTATTATGATATTGTTTATTCGCTCTGATTAAGACTGGACGCTGGAGACGCATTGTGTTTATTTTAATTAAACCTCTCTATCCACGTGTACCAAGTATATATTATTATATACCTACTTCCCATACGCCATATCGAGGGCGAGTAATCAAAATAATAATAATAATAATAATAATAATAATAATGATAATAATAGTGATAATATGCGCACGTCAATAACATTTTACATAATGTTATAGACACAATATACGCAGACTATCATCGTTGTATCTCAACGGGTGCGACATGAAATATATAATTCTCCATCTATTGCATATTATAGATAGCGTAGAAATAACTTTGAAGAGTATCCAGGCATATCCGGCCGTCTGTCAATAACTGTTAGAGCTAAACGGTCTAATTTAATTGATTCCGGTGCCTACAATGGCAGAGTTAGGGAAATTGACAGTGGGTCTTTTGTGTGAAAAAACGTCCTATGATACTTTTTATTAGGTAGGCAGTAATTAACAAAAATTAATAAAAACATTTTTAAACACATTTAAAATAATTTATCGGTTTAAAATTCAATACATTGAACGGGATATATCGATTTTGGATGGTTTGGTATCTTTCAAAACATTTTAATATCAATGACGTTTTTTTGATTTCCAAACCAATCAACCACTCAAAAATTATGTCCTTGATTTCATAATTATGAATATTATTAATTATTATTATTAGAGCCGTGAATTTAATGGGGAGTGAATTTTTTATAGCTTATTTTAAAATATAGCTTTTTTAACACAAAGTTTGAATTAGATACGAACATTTTCAGTTTTGAATCCTTTATTATGAATTTTATGACAAACTTGAATTTTTAGTTTTTTTCATTCATATTATGGGTCGACTCTTCATGTTATTACTCTTTTCGATACATTATCCCGTTAATTAAAATTTTCTACACACATTTTATGAATCCTTTTATTTTCGTCTTAAGTATTTTTGTAAGCGAATAAAATTAATAATTATAGTAATATAATTTTACAACTTGATAGTATTGTATGCGTGTTAAATGTTAATTTATAATACATTTTCAGGATTTGTAGAAAATTTTATGTTTTTGAGATTCTAATGCAACTTTAAGGTATTTTTTATAGCTCTATTTATTATTATATAATATCACGCCCACGCCATTCGGTACACGTCTGAGTGTATGTGATGGGTTTTTATTTCGTTCTTTTCGGCATCCCGGTACATTTAATTTACCGTTCGTTAATTCCGGCGTTTTGGGAAATGGATAGGAAGCGAACCGCCGTCAGCAATAATGTCGGTTGTCAGGGGGCGGCGGCGGGGGAGAAGCGACTATAATGAAAACGCGCGAGGTTATCAAAATGGAAATCGCGACTGTCACTTTGAAGGCACCTCCAAGCTTGTGCGACCCGACCCGGTAAATAGATAACGGAAACTTTCTCGTCGCTCGGCCGATAACCACGGTAACAGCACTGTATGACCGACAACAACGATGGTGCAGATATTATTTACTATAATAATTATCGTTATAAACGTGCAACAAATATGAACACCGAAAGAATGTTATTAACGGGGATGAACATGACTTGCACAATCTAATGACACATTTATTTCAAGCCCATAATATGCGGCATATATTATCATACACTGGATTCAGTTATATTCAAATGAATCATAATTTGAGCATTAAAAAACGCGTATTTTACATGTATAGGCTACGGTGGATGGTATAAAACAATAATTATAATTAAAACAAATCAGCATACATCAGTAGATCATTAAAGTTATATAGGGAGGTAGATATTTTCTAAATAGCATCAAAGTAATATTATTTGGTTCGAAATTAAACGCTCGTCATTTGTAAGCAATTTTAACGATTTTTGGAAATATTATCTTTCCATAAATTAAAGCCATTTCAAAACCATTTTTTTTTTTTAAAAAAAACCTTCAATTTCAATGAATTTTAATAATTGTTACAAGTTGTTATATCGGGTAAAAGAGGACCAATATTTTGAAGTGGTACTTTCCACTTCACCCAAATTTAAACTTTTAAAAACCACTTTTTTAAACCACCATCTAACTGTTAATACAAATTGTTTGTACCTCATAATAAGTACGGTGAGAGTCGATATATTTTTTGCAATTATATCAGTTTGAACTCAAAACGTTTTAAATATTAATTGATAAATAAAAAAAAAATACCATATTATATTAAAATATAAAAATCAATGGTCATATATAATTATTTTGGTTGATAGCGATTACACGAACTAAATTATGATAAATTATTATAAAGGTGCTTTTTGGTAAACATAATAATATATTCCATTATATTGAGCGCGTACCTATAACGTTTCTGTTTGATTAAACCACAAGAAGAATTATACCTTTATACCGACAAATTTTCAAATTATTTTCAGACAACGGTTAAACACATTAACTCGTATTTTCCATGTATAAGAAAATAAAAATCTAAAACCATTTTCCGGACGTAAGTGGTTTTTAAACGATTTGCCGGAAGAGGTGTTCAGTGTTCACGGTTCGGCATAATATAATCCATTGAACCGTTTACGTTGATCTTGTCGGAAACATAACATTTTAATTTCATAAAAGTTCAGTGAGAAGCATAATATTATATTCGCCACCGACACGTTTATCCGAACTCCATAATACGCGCAATGGATGTATTAACTTACAAGACGCGTACCGCTATGGTCGTTGCTGTTAAGTAGATTTTTTTACGAATTTTTTTCGTTTGAATAAAAATATTATATTATTTATCATTTTACGTCGTATCAATGACGACACGGTGAAAAATAATAATACAACATTAATGATATATTATTATTTCAGGAACACACACTTGCACTGACGGTAGAAGGTAGTGGGTATATTAAAATGAAAAAAATACACTGAACTTTTGGGGCGACGGGCGTTGGCCATGTAGGTAGGGATAATAATATAACGATATCCGTGAAAATGCGCCAGTAGGGGTAGCGCCGGCGGTGACTGTTGTAGTAGTAGTAGTAGTGGAAAGGCGAAGGTGTCAGCAACGTAGTAAGGGTGTGGATGTGGGTGGTGTGAAGGGAGGGGGTCAGAGAATATTGAACCTCTGAGCATAAATATTAATTAGCCCGGGACCATTTCGCTGGTGGTTTTTTTTTTTTTAATATTCAAACATTATAATGGTTTTCCACCACCGCCGCCACCGCCGTACTAGGGCCGAGTGAAAGGGTGTAGACGGTGGCCTAGAACGAAGGAGGCGTCGGTCCGTACATAATTCACAATGTAGGTACCTTGACAAGCCTCTCCTCTTTCCTGCCGCCATCCGAGCGGCATCCTCCGCCGGCGATCACGTCCCGAAAAACCGTGTCGAGCCGGTAGCGATATTATAATATCTGCGGTGGTGGTCCTAAGCCGTCCGCATGAAAATTTAAATCGCGTATAATTGAATTTTCGTGTAAAACATCACGGCCAGACCCAATGTATATATACATACATTTATATAGATATTATATTATTATATTATAATCGTATCGTCCGTCGTCCTCCAGCGTAGTCCAACAACGATTACTCTCCATCCACCCACCCACCACCAAACGCGCAAAACGAGTCATCAAATCATTTTTAGGCTTTCCGACTTTTTTTACGCTTCATTATTGTCCAAACGACTGTTACATTCTACGGAAGGTATATTATTTTATTATTACACACTGCTGACATTACGCGTTTCGTGTGCGGTGTAGTGGAGAGAGCTGTGTGCGAACCAGACGTGGTCTACACGACTATAATTATACTCATATTTTTTAAGTATTTATTATCTCTTTATTTTTCATTTTAATATATTCTCTTTAAAACAACATCAACTATGATTACGTGGGGAGGTTGATATAACTATTAGGCCTAGTTTTGGATTTACCACGACTGCTTGACGTAATATTATCTCGTCACGTCGTTGTGATGACACGTAAGTAGCACCGAATTACACAACACGAGTATTTAGTATACCAAAAATTAATGGTAAAAAAATATTTTTGACTTTTTTCATAAATCATATGAATGTATTTTTTTTGTATGAACCTAAAATATAATGTGATCAAATAATATAAACTCATTCATTCACCAACATCAACAAATGTAAAATGGGAGATACGCAAATATCTAATATGATATTTTTCTTAATATTACGCCGTATTTACTTGTCGGTTTTTTGTCATTATTATTTTTATTATTTATGAATAAATTTAAATTAAAATGACGAATCATTGTTGTTTTCTTTGTATAACAGTTTAATTTTTTTTTATTATAATATAATAAGCAACATTGAACAACACAATAAAATAACGTTGTTAATTGAATGGAACCATCTAACTGGAGTAAAAAAAAAAAAACTTTTGATAAAAGTGCTTCTTGTAATATAAAAGTTAACTAAATAAACTGTCAAAAATAAAATATATTTGACTACAGCTAGTAGGTCGTTAATTTTTATTTTAAACTATTTACTGTAGTATTTCAGTACTTTGTTAGCCCCTAGTCTTTGAAGTCGAAAAATACGTTTTGTCGTATAAAATAACAAATAAATATAAAAATAAATCCATTTATACAATATTTCAAACATTTAAAATTCTTATACCATATTTTGCATTGAATGCCAACTTATTTAAGTATATTATAATTCAATAAGTTAACAACCATCAATCTCATAATGCACTGCTACGTATTTTATTAACATTTAGGGTACCTACTTGTGTTAGGATAAAACTCTATAATACAGAAAGGTTATCCTTCAACATCAATCGATGGTGATATTAATTTCAATAACGTTACTCGCAACTTTAATTTTAATAATAAAATAGAAAAAAGGAAACGCTCTTTTTGCACAGACCTTTCAGTTCATATAAGAATTGGAAAATGTAGTGAAAAAAAATATATAAACCTCAATGGATCTCGTTTCACAGAATTCATGTATATACGGTAACACTTGAATCACACACGCGTTTCATTGATTGGTAAACTGGTCTCAACGAAAGGCACAGACGTTGGGTTAGGATAAACCCATAAACTATAACCTGACCCCGAGACACGGTTGGTCTTTCGGGCCCTCCATCTATAATAATATTGTAAAACGTTATTAATATGATGACGAGAACAATTTATTAGATTTCGAACATTATTTATTGTAGCGGTGAACAAAACGTTTCGTTATACGGAGAAATCAACAACGCGATGTATGGGAATAGGGTACGACTTATAATACTATTTTATATAGACTTTCGTCTATAAAATTAAAGTAGAATAACACCCCTATCCGACGATTCTCCACCAAACCCTTCCACGATACACGTACAACACAAATGAAACGAAAAAAGGAAAAAATAAGTAAAAAAATGCGGGGTGAATAATTTATCAAATTAGACGTGTATTGTGACCGGGCGATGCCGCGAGAGGGTGGCGGTGGTATCGTGGGGCGAATTCTTATATGAAATATGTATATATATTACATAAAAAAGTCCAAAGTATTTTTAGTTTTCTGAATAGAAAAATTCGCATAAAGTACGAGCGTGTCTAAAAAATAAAAAGTAACGGAAAAAGCGCACGCTCGGTCAACAGCTTGTTGTCATATACAGCGCGATCGCCCGAGCAAGCGTATACAGTACACACCTACACGCATTTGTGAATAATATATAATTTGAAATTCTATGTTTTAATGATCACGTCCAAATTGGTCAGATGTGTTCATGGAAATATCAAAAAAAAAACTGTTTAAACTTTTTTGGTTACCATAAACAATAACTAATAGCCACTGAGACACTAATGAACTGGTACAAGATCTTACCTAGTAGAAAACTATTGTACATACTTACCTTGTTTTATCATATTTAAAATGTAACTTCAGTGGCTTAAAATTAGGATTTATGAGTTTTTCATCAGAATATTCAATTTAAAAAAAGCTTATAATTTTATAGATTTAATTTTGACAAAATTGGAATTACCGCTTAGTGGCTTAGTTTATACGCCTTATAATACAAACTGTATTTTTGAAATGCATTAAATAAAATACATCATACAAATTTTGTAAGCTCTAATATTTGTAAGATTTAAAATTAACTTTTAATGAACGATGCCTTAACAGACGCCTCATTCTAAGGCTTTATTCTAAGGCTTTATCCTAGGGGGCTTAGCCTTATAACCTATAATGTCAAGCACAACTCAAGGGCGTAGTGTCCCGCTATTCCGGCGGTTCCAAATGCAAAAAAAAAAAAACATTTAAAATTTTTTTTAAAATAGGCATCGTGATGGGGGTAAGCTATACTAACCTATATAGACTTAATTATTCTCAAACATTCGAAAGATTCAATACTAGCTCCGTTTAACAACAATAATGACAATAACAACGACAATAATAACGACGACAACGTCTGTGAAGCTGTTGTGTGCGTATTTGCGTCGAAGTTTTTCGAAGTTTTCTACTTTTCCACCTCACAGTCCAGCACACGATAAGCATATGATTTGTGTTATTCGATACGTGGCCAGTCGTGAGCGGTGCACTTCGTATGGCTCCTTCTATTTGCACAGGCAGATGTTATACGAATGAAAACGGTTTGCGTGGATGACACGTTCAACACGGTTTTCGGTTCAAACAGTAATTACGATGAAAAAAATAATATATATATATGAATATAAAATAGTATGTACAAGCAAGAAAAAAATGGTTGGTAAAAAACAAATTATAACTGTGGTTAGTGTTTTTTTTTTATATTTTTTACAATCATAAGATTAAAATTTTAAATTCGTTTTCATACAGCACAAAAAACGGTAGCTAGAACAAAAATGGGGTTAAAAAAAATACTTGATTTTATTCATTTATCACTTTGAAATTCAGAAAAGATTTGGTACCTAAATGATTTAACAAATACTATTTATTCATTTTTTATTTTTAATAAAACAAAAGTTTTCATCGAGTTTATTTATATATAATACATATCTATATACATAAGAAACTTCTGTGTATTTATATATATATACATATTATATTACTGGTAAATGTTGAAACAACCGTACAACACCAAAAACATTATGATAATGGTATTGTTTCTGTGTATATTTACAATTTTAATCAGGTTTTTTGAATCCTTTAATATTTAAATCTATTGAAAATTTGAATATTATTCATATCATTTTTTTTTCTTAACAAATGGATGTTAAACACGATTTTAGGATATTAAATTTATAAAATAAAGCCAAAAATATTTATTATACTGTATACAATTATAATATTTTTTGTATTTGCTCTCAACTTTGCTACTACCACGTTTTTGTAAGAAAAATTATACTATCCCATAAGCACTAACCGTGAAGATATTTGGCGTTCGTTGCATAAGATAAAAATATTATTTAATTTTCTTACACGAAGATTACTTATTGACAAGACATTATACAATTCAAACATAAATAATAACATTAAGTATATATTTGATTATGGTTTGTCTATGAATTTAAACGACTGCCTTTAATTTAATACATAAAACGTGATCGTTATTGTGATTCTGGGACAGTTCAACCGTACAAATCCTAATTGCCTTGGCAGTTCGGTTAAAATAAAGCTACGTCCAATAATAATCTAATAACATAAAGGGGCAATTCATTTTTTTTTTTTTTTTTAAATTGTAGAGAAAACAATTTTGTTCAGACATTTTTACACGTGATAGCGTAAAAAGCAATTTGTTCTCATTAGTGGATTTTTTCTGTTTTTTTTTTTTAATTACTATCACAATGTCAGTCAACCGGTACATAAAAAGTAAAACGATTAATTCACATTGAACGGTCCACCGGACGAGCAGAAAATGACTGCGGGGAGCGTTATAATAATAATCAGCAAAAAGGATTCGGGACGGTATCGCTTTGAAATTTAATACTGACCGCTTGTACAATATTATATCATTATGAAACAATATTTTATAATACAGCAATATCCATAGCTCGGCCAGATACGGTTTTAAAAAATATATATTTTCAAGAATTTCAAACCATAATACTCACAAAGTATGTCGAAAAAGTTTAATATTAGTTATGTGTGTCCATATCCCAGTCATACGGAGTCTCGTAACGTATTGTGCTGTAATTTTGTATGATTTTGAACATTGATGCCCACGGAGAACTAGCTGTACTTATAAATCTAGGTCATGATTGGTATATTTATTTTATGTAAAAATTGCCAATTTATATAGTTTTTGAACTGTGTAGTGTGTTGGAAAAACTTCATTGAATACTCATTTCGACATAATGTTTTTGTTTGGCAAAATTATAATCTTAGCTTCAGTCATGATAATGTTGTAGCAAATAAATTATAAATTAATCAAAAGAGATAGATATATTTTGAACAACGACATTGCTATACGTATCGTCAAGTTTAAAAGAAGACAACTGAATCAACCACACATCATTAAATTGACTATTGGACTCGTAATTTGGGATCATAAAATATTTAAACTGTTATTAACCTTTGATGACTTTATGCTAGATATTCTAGTAACGAGTTTTTTTATATTATAGACTATTAGACTCAGGATCACAAATTATTAAGGTAGATAATAAAACGGTAACTTTGAAAATTGAAATTTCACGTGGGTTATGTGTGTAAATATTAAATTTTGTTTAAAATTACAATGGGTAGACAATTAATTTTCACAAAAATAAGCATACTATTTTACTTTGAAGGTTTTTTTCATTTGGACTAATTTTTCATTGCCTATTTTGCTATGACAATTTATACCGTGGCCATTATTATTACCGCTCTTATATGGTGTGATTGGCCACATGACTTACAATTTTTTATGTATACATAATATTTTATTGTGTTAGTCAGTAAATATGACGTTGTACCTGCACTATGTTCATATATTATAAATATGTTTCATGTAACGTAATTGCAACAGCATCATCATTTTTTTTTTGTCAACCAATAGACTTAATTTAAATTTTAAATACAATCTTCCCTATCTAGTCTCAGTGAATATTTGTTTAGATTTTGACTTCATTCGACCTAAACTAAATTAATTATAAATGTTTTTTTTATTTTATAATATCAAGCCGATTAGAAACGAAAAGAAACGATCGATATGTATTGAATATTATGTTCCACGTGTTTCCGTGTCATTTAAGTAATATAATACAATATATTTTCTTGTATTTTGATCAATAGAAGCAAAACAATAATTATTATTCTCTTCACAATGGTTTTTGACTTTTGTCAGGAGATTTAAAAATACCATACCTTGTTTTAATGAGCTACTGATCGCTATTTAAAATCCAGACCACTTGATGGGATTGGAAAACGTCGACATCATTCAGTGGTAATAAAATACTATCGATTTACGTTGTGTATTGTACATTATGTTTGTTTGTATTTATATTATTTTGTCATAATACATAATGTTTCTGGTTTAAAATATCTAAATAATTGTGTGCTTTATATTCTTCAGGTAGGTAACCATATAATAAAACAAAAATTATAAGGCCAAAATAATATATGACAAAAAAAAGGATTTCAGCCTAAACCGACATGGTCACGTGATGGATATCAATAACCCGTGTAACGTTTATGTACAGTTTAATGCATAAAAATTTCAGTTCACAACCAATTTATTTTTATTATTTAATGTCACGTGACCATTTTACCATTGAAACACTCATTGTGAAAAAAAAATGTGCAACTAACGTTATTTTTGTAACACATATTATTATAAATATTGTTGGTATATAAAGTTTATAAAGTTTATAATTATTATTACTATCATTTTTATATTATTTTTTTACTGATAAGTTTAAATAAATAACAAACGATATTATGAAATATATGAACATATTCGCAGTTAAAAATATGTTATTTGAAATTTATTACTTATATTTTAAATAAATTAAGTTATGAAAAAGCTTAGTAAGTGAATTTCGTAGGAATGATATAAAAAAGTAACATACGACTAACAGTTACAATTTTAATGAGAATCATTTTATGAATTAAAAAAAATATATAGTTATAGAACTATCCATATAATTTGATTATAAAACAACCTTTTTGGTTTAAATAAAGCAATCAAGTTTGGTTTGATTGTGTTTAATTGGGTGATTGTTCATGAATGAAGTATCATTTACGAGTTGAATAAATGGTATTTTTTTTTTAATTCTATAAATCATTTTAATTTTTCATGTGAACTGTTGAGTATGAAATAATCATCATAATATATAAAAGCACAATCTCAAAATGTAAAAAATAAAAGTTTATAAAAATATAGATTTATGAAGGCCTTTCATGAAACAATTTTACTCCCAAAATAATTTATCTGAACGTCTAAAACCATAAAAATATTACATTTATAATCAATTCCTACTCAAGGAGGACGTTTTGAGTTTCAGCGTGATTTAAGAAAGAAATACTGATTTTCCACATTTCACATTAAATATTTCATACACCGTAACCGTAACAAAATAAACTGTAAACAAAATTCTTAGAATTATTTAATACCATCTGTATAATGAAACAGAGTCCACTAATTGACTTATCCTATGCTTCAAAATACACGACTACATCGAGTGTTAAACAAGCGGGCCCGAGGGCCATAGAAGACCGTAGTGCCATCGTTGAACTAACTGTTCAAAGAGATAACCAAAAATGAAAATCTATATAAATTCAGCTAGGGTATTGTGTTTTGACATTGTGTCACAGAATTTATTAAATATATTTTATGATCTCTCATAGTCTTATGTGATTACAGCTGTTACAACTGTACCTAACATGACTATGGTCAATATAAATTGAAAATTATTATTAAAATATTGGGTGTTATACATTTTGGTGTAATTTATGATTACGATGAAATATAAATAGTGTAGACAACTGCAGTAATTTCGACCATGTCATACAAACAAAAAAGAACATTTTTAAATATTTTGTTACAGTAAAATTATACATCTAGTAAATTTTTTATCTAGCAATTGTTTTCGATTTAATAAATGATAAAAAAGATAGTCAATACCATATATTTTATAGTTTAAAATCAAAAATGAATATGAACCAATTCAACAATTTGTTGTTATGACGATAATTTTATATGACGTGGTTTCTGTTTCTTTTATTTTCATGATGTAGAAACAACAAGTATGAAGTCTTGGTCAAAAACCACATTACTAATAAGCTTAAACAGGTATTTATATTTTACATGAGTCAAATGAGTGAATATAACGAATTTAAAACATTTATAAGTGTCTAAAAATGTACGGCCGCACATATTTTGGATTTTCATTAACTACCTAATTTTCATGCACATAGAAAC
Source organism: Acyrthosiphon pisum (assembly GCF_005508785.2). Lineage (NCBI taxonomy): Eukaryota > Metazoa > Arthropoda > Insecta > Hemiptera > Aphididae > Acyrthosiphon > Acyrthosiphon pisum. Next base: position 50,298,213 of record NC_042493.1, read on the forward strand.
ATCACCCGATTACGCTATAAAATATATTTACGGTATAGGACTGATCGTAATAATACGCTGTTTGATAATAAGATATCTACTCAAAACATGTACACAATCATAATGATTATAATCGACTAAAGTAATTTGCTTACTGACCAGATACTTACATAAGATAATAATTAATACGAACTTTTCGAGATTTGTTAACTTGTCTTACAAGCGGGCTAAACCCGAAATCAATTTGGCCGTAACGGGTATTGTTTGGTGCCGATAACGTAATAGTATGATATTTGACATTTTGTCCGAGCGATAGTGCAAAGCGTTATGGTAGTTGTAATTGTGGTAGAATATCATTATAATATAGTGGTTATACTATAACAATAAATTATCTTTGAAACTTCAAATAATATCATCATCCTAATTCTATGGTCCAAGTTCTGCGCGCGACCGTAAAACAAAGAGAGTTGAGTTTCAATAATCACTGACCGTGTTGCCGATTAGATCCTCAGAGACTTACCTCTGCTGACGGCCGTTTCACATCCCGATGGGATCTTATCTCCTAGGGCTCGATATCTCCATCGGCTAATCAGAGTGCAGTGTGGTCTGTACGCGTAGTTTACCTAGACGAGCCCCAACGCAATGACGAACCACCGCATTCACATGTGTCGCCGGAGATATTTTTTCAGCGCTTTCTCTTCCAATGCACTTCCGGTGCAGCAAATACGATTTTTGGGATAGGTATACACATGGGAACGGTGCTCTGCCGAGACGATATTTTTCACAGATTTTGGTCATGTTAGCAGCGGGATTGATGCTGCGTGCACCGGACTTTTTGAAACACGGAGGACCGCCAACGGCGTTTGTCCCCATAAAATATATAAGTGTTGAGATTAATATCCGGGGACTTTCGTCACCGCCGTTGTTTTGTGGTTTCTCCGACATTTCGTACAAAAGTAAATAAAGCAGTTTGTACCGTGTTCGTCTAAACTTGCACCATTATAGAAATATAGCCACCAACGTACAAAACCACTTTCGCATTGACCAATCGATGTTTGAATTTTGGTTTTCGGGAGATACCTAAATACCTGATATCGCGTAGTTTACCAGTTAAACCTTTTTTTTGTTAAAATAATTTTTTTCTGATGTTTTCCATCATAGGTGTTGATAATTTAAGAAATGTTATTTGTTTATAATGATAAATCAAAAAAAATTCTGAACTTAGAATATATAGCGGTCAAAATATTAGCGATTTTTATGATTTCCTAGCTTGCTTGCTAAGTTGATACTTGCTTGTCATCATACCGGCTGACCGATTACCGGAGTAAAACCAATTAACGACTAACGATCACACATTTACTGATGAACGTGACACTAATAGTCTTTACTGTCCTCGTCTAATCAATTTAGATAATCTTTTGAATTTAACGATAATCGAGTCTGTACCTATTAAACTTTTCGATACGTAAGCGAGGCACTATAACTAAATTAATAATATTATCATGTAACCAAAAATCATTTATTTTGAAAGATCAACCTATTGGAAGATGTACATAATATTTTAATATTATAATGTTGTTATTATTTATTCAAACTGATATTTAAGGTGATATGAAATCGATACCGAATGAAAATTACATATTTTAATATAGCAGGTAGTTACGGCTAAAACTATAACGCAATGGTGGTATAACAATAAATATTAATAATTATACCTATGTATGGCGTTTGTATGAACACAACACACACATTTTATTCTGGTAAAGTACCAAAGAGTGATTGGCGGCAACCACGGTAGTGGTGATGAATCAATTATATATACCTATAATAATATGTTATAATATTAAAAACAATCTTCGTCACCTGTCAACGCAAGTATGATTATGATTTCCGGGTGTTCGGGGATCGTGAGGTGCATGCGCAAACAACGGGAAACCTTATAGAGTTGGCGTGGAAAGACTTATATAGTTTTATGTGCACTGTTGGCGGGGAGAGCAGTGAAAACGTTTTTCATTTTACGTTCACGGCGATATTGCGCTGGTGTGCTTATGTTATTTTCTCTCTCTTTGCCACAGTGTCATTTATTTTTTGCATTCTGATCTGTTTACAATGAAACGAGGTCAAAAACAACACACACGCGCACTGACACAAAGTATATGCACCGCTAACACAAACTACTGCACGAAAATAGTACCTACTATAGAATAACTACTATTTTATATTATATATAGTCACTTTTTGCCCATCCAGTCCAATCCCGTCGCCCTCCTCGATTTTCCACCGCCGACTATGTGTCTCCGCCGTTGTTTCTCTCTCTACCTCTCTAATAGAGTACGTATAGTGCATAACAGCATCAGAAGCACCGTACTATACAGTACAGGGGTAGCAGTGCTGGAATAGTGGCGTGGCAGTGGCGGCCTAATATCGTTAGGGAAATGGCTATGGGCAATAAAGGAAATTACGTTTTCCGACCGTCGCGTCCTATTGTATAGCGCCACTCTTCCCTCCGCCTCCCCCACTGTGCTTCGGTCGCCACAGCAGACGCCGTGTGAAGCTCTTTTACCGTAGAAAAATAAATATGTCCGTAAATCCCCTCCGGGTGCTATTTCTGCTGCTGCTGTTGTTGCTGCATTCGCTGCCGCTAGGAAGTGATATTTATAACGGCCGATTTGTTATCAGACACTTTCACCCACCACCACCGACGCCACAACCCTCTCACCGACCGTTACGTAGGCTGTAAATGCCACGCGATATAGCCGCTGCACGCAGACGCCGTTTTCCGAAATATAAAATCTGAAATCATTCCGATGCCACCGAACTCGTCTTTCCGTTTCGTGTGTGTGTGGGTACACAGGGTATTATTATTTTTTTTTTTTTTGTAAATATTTCACTCGATTTTCTAAGACGCCGACGACGTAGATAAACTCACGCGATTTATTCCCGATCGTCTCGCTCATAACATAATGTTATAACTTATAATAATAATATATTGTAATAGTATTTACTACGCTGTATGCCTGTATGTTATATACTGTTGTTATTCGCGTCATGCCCGTCCCGGCGATATAATCGAACACCGTTTCATTCATTCCATTTTCGACACGTTTTGTTTACGATGTGCGAATGCGATATTCCGCGTTATACTTAAACGACTTTGCAGGCGATTATAGCACATTATTGTATATTATACGTGCGCCCCAAAAACTGAATCGCCCGAATAAAAATGTTTTGGAATTTGTAACGTCACGTTTTTGAAATTCGCGAACATCAAGTAAATATCGTTTTCTGAGCGCTCATTTATTTTTATTATTATTTATTTTTTTAATATCCCTTTTTACGCTCACTAATGTATTATGTTATGTAAGTAAACATGGGATTTTATTACGCTGAACAACTTTATTAAGTTTCAGATTATACTATCTGTTAATTTATCAGGCGCTGTTATAATATGGTGTGCAGCAGCACACTTTAGCAAAAAAAAAAACCTTTTCTGCAAAGAAAACGCCATTAATGATTTTTAAAAGTTTAATTCCTTAATAAAACATTTTTAGTAGTTTAAGATCGTTACACGAATTATCTTTTATTTTTTATTCGAAAAAATTATAAACATTATGTTTATATCTATATATACGTCTTCCTTTGGTAAAACTTTAAAACACATTTTATAATTAGATTTAATAATTTAAACATTCAATATTTATATATATTATTACAGCAAAAGAGTTAATGAGAAAAAAAGCAGCTTATTACGTTAGTATTTTATCTTTTTTTATGTACCTACTTATAATTATTATTATGTATACATTGTTGTGGTGTTGTTAAAATTAGTAATTATTCCATTACTATGTAGGTAAACGATTTAATTAAGACGTGATAAGTAAAATTATACTTTATACAAATATTTACGTTTTTTACATTAAATATTATATTATTATGATTAATATTTTATTGTTGTTTTCATAATTCTTCTCTTTGTTATTCCAAACAAAATGCAGTGACATTTATTCACTCTGAAAGTTGCATTCATTTATAATAAAAAATCCAAAAAATTAAACAACAAGTAAATGAGTAAATGCGAGTTTTATATGTTTTAAGATTGGTAAGTTATTATTCCTTTTTTTCAAACTATACTTGTCATTAACTATGCCCATATTCGTGAAATGGACCAGAAAAATCAGTTCGATATTATTTTTATTTTTTAATATACCATATTTTTGATAAATAATGGAGCAGAAAATGTATCTGAATTTCAAATAAATCAACTTTTTTTATGATTACCTCCGTATTAAAATACTTGATTTATTAAACATATTTTACGAGCATGATTCGTGCTGCGAGTTAAACAAAACATTTTATGTGATAAATATGAATTACATTATATTATATTAATATACTATCGCATAGTTACTGAAAATAAACATGCGGCTATACCAGTACGTAAAACTGCGTGCTCGTTTAAATTCGTAAAAACTACTAAAAACGGCTCCACATCATATTGGATACTGATCAGTATTACGGTGAAATTGATTATTGCTCAATGGAACTAGTAAAGGTACCTAACTACTACCACTGCGATGAAAATATAAAAACGAATAAATCGTATGTGGTGCATGATAATGTTATTATATATAAATACACGCCATTAATTTAGAGTCAATACGTCGGTATTCCGTTGCGGTATCAAATAACAAAGTTTTAATTAAAAACTGCAGTGCAGCAGTTAAAACCCAGCTAACTGATCGAACGGTTATTAAATTTTCCGTACACGATAAAAATGCGTAAACAATGCTAATGTAAAATTAATATTCAGCGGTATGGTGTAAGTAAACGGTACAGAATTAGTACCCTCGCCTAAACTAATTGTAAATACGGGTGAAGCCAAAATAATAAAATGAATAATAATAACCGATCATTTTTTCGTGTAAGCCAGTTGACCTCCTTGTGGTGCATCCTAAACATAGTAACTCCAAAAATTTGCTAGGTAACTAGATACACTACGGCTATGACGAATGAATATGATCTTTTTTTCATGGGACGCACTCGGGACATCAAATAAGGGTTAGGTTAGAATAAATAGGTTAGGTCGAAATGCACTCGGAAAACTCCCGAGATTCGTGTAAAATTCGAAAGACTCTTTCTTATAATATATTGAAAGGGAACCGTGGAGTAATCCTGCAATAACGTTATACGCGTATGCGTCCAATGGCCATATAATATGCCACGCAGACAGTGTTTTAATGATAATAAAAATATACACGTGCGGTAATAAGCCGTTATATTGTGTGCTGGAAAAGCACTGTATTATTTTATTTATTTTTTTATTTTCATTTTCGACTTAAGCACCGAAATGCGTGTTTAACATTTAAATTACTGTAATTAAATACTACACCAACGGCTCGCGGCACACAGAAAACCCTGTTTGGCATAAAAATATTATAATATTGAAATACGTAGGTATACTATTATATAAAATATTTTATAAGTATTAAATGTGACTATATAATAATAACTCCCGCACAACCCGTAATGTGGTTAAATAATTGATCGTACACGTTTCATTCTTTGTTTTACGTTTTCCATGTAATTATACTCTTGGCGCTACTCGTTTACAGACTTTACTGAGTACATAACATAATAATATAATCATTTATATAAGTGTAACGCATTTTTTTTTTTTCATTTTGGTCACATGTTTCGCCAAACTGAATAAAAAATTGCAATCAAAATAAATTTCAAACGACAAACTTGACCCAAACTCCGTTTATAGACCTTCAGTCGCCATTTTGGACAATAATTGAGGTCAAAAAGACATTGTGCGTCGAAGATAATATTATGAACCAGAACGACAGAACGTGATACACTAACAAAATTTAAAATGTGTATACTTAATATACTAATAATATGCAATGATTATACGAGCTGCGGTCACGCTGCAATCGTTGAAATATAAATTCTGAACATATATTATTATATCAAGCGTACAATTATTACTACCGGGATATAAGTGTTTCCTATAATTTTCAACTACAAAATTCTACAAGATTACTGAAATGGTGATACATAAATAATTTAAATTTATAGTAATTTTATGTTTTCATTTCTCGAAATAAAATTAAGATTTTCGTTTTTGTTATTTTTCTCTAATACGAACAATATTTTATTTATACTATATAGAGCTTTTTTTTAAGACATTTAAAAACCAAATAACTGATTTTTATTAATAAAACATTTTAAAGTTTTTTTCGAATTGAGGTGTCTATACAATATTTAGCTGATGAGAGTAGACGTGTTGAATATTAATCATTTGGCGATTCGTCTTGCTCGTATACGTGAATCGAACAAAAAGTCATCAAACTCATACCTACCAAATTATTATTCATCACGAGCTGTTGATTTAAACAACCACTTACGCATTACATTGAGTAAACAATGAGGTGGTTCTAAAAGTGTAATGTATATTGTACGTGTGAGAGATTTCGCGTTGACATTCCAAAAATTAGTGGAAATATCGTAATAAATGTTCTTTACTGTTAAAATGATCATTCTATACATGATTATTACATGTAAACCCAATGATTTCTACAGTGACACGTTCAAATATCAGGCCCCTATACAGGAGTTGGGGAAAGGTTGAACCCTCCAACCAAAATTTGACGTCATGGTACACACAGTTTGAGATCCAACCGGAGTTCAAAAGTTTGGAGTTTCGCTGCAGTATATCATTTACAACTTCATTTTATATGACATTATTTTAGTTATTCTTTTGTATTAAAAATATTTATATAATAATTATACTTGAATAATTATATTTGAGAGCGTTTCACCGTTGGAATTCCACGCAAAGTAATCGTGAACGATTAATTATGCTCTGTATGCCAGTATGCCTGTATATCATGGTCATTATGCCTATGCACGGTAGACACGCGACGAGGAAGGTAGGTACACGTAAAACCATACTCGTATACCGAATACGATATGCGCGTAGAAAAAATAAAATACTTAACGTATATATATAATAAAAGATTATGAAATAAAAAAGTTGGCTGTGCGAAAGCCGTGAGAATTTATCAAAGTCTATATCACATGGTCCCACCGACCGCCGGTACACAGGGAATCCTCTTAAAATGTTTAAAAATCTAAAGCGAAAAAAAAAATGAAAAACAACCAATTTCTGACCGAGTTCGCCATAGCAGCGGGGTAGTTTTTCTATTTTTTTTTCCCCAAAATCTTAGCCATCTCTTAAAATTTCACGTTCACCTGCATCATCAGATATTAACACGGTATTATATTGCAGTGGAAACCCCGAATAGCGGACACTCTTGGTCACAGAAATGCTTGGAGGTGTCCACTATTCAGAGAAGACAAGTGTTTGTGTAGCGAAAATAGACTCAATAAGGACACATTTTTAACCTGAACTTACCTAAGCCAGACAAAAGTTCGTTATCAATCACACTGCTTTCACAATTTTTTAATTCCGTTGATTTGTGATCGTAATATCCATCTTTATTTTACACGGTATCCACGATCTGAGTTTTACTAACGCGAAACATTTTTCTAAATACAGAAATTCCTATATTTCCGTTATTTGACTAAATTTGAGAATCATGATTTTTTTTCATGAAAGACAATCTCTTTCGCTGTTGCAACACACTTATCGCGTTGAAAACTAACTTCTAACTATTAGAAAATGCAAAACATTGGCAGTCGAGAATATAGACGTCTATTTTAGTCATATTGTTTTATGTCATCTTATCGTTTAGTTTCGTCAATATGTATGATCGTATAGATTATTTGCGTCGTGCGTCGTCAACTAGTTCCCATTTTTAAAATATTTAAAATATTATCGTTTGCCGTTGTTTTTGAATTACGATGAATATATGTTCCCTGTGCTATTTGGGTGATTCCCCACTGGAAATTAGTGAAAATCAAGTGACCCACACACAAAAAAAAAAAAAAAAACGTTTGCTATTGAGATGTGTCCCAGCATATTGGAAGGAGTGTTCATTAGGGGAGTTGATTTCACTGTATACTATTACTACCACTAACCTTCATAAAATTATACGAGATTCATCGTCGTCGTCGTCCGACATGCGACGTAAGACGACATGCATATAATATAGAGGATTAACGCCACGCAGTATATCATCGTACATAGTAATAATATATTATATAGATCAGGATTATAATAACAACAACAGAAACAACAACAACAACAACAACAACAACAACATCAACGACGATAATATATCGTATCGTCGTGTCAGAACTCTGAGCGATAATGTATCATAATAATATTATAGCGGTGCATCATTATATTATTATATTGTATAATATTATATCAATTGGGGGGGAGCGTTTCCGGTGAATTGCGGAAATCGCGCGCGCGTGCGCGTGCCCGGAGGACACGGGTCAGAGGACGGGACGTGGCGCGTTCCGCACGGTTGTTCACCGAGGATAAAACCCCGTAAGCCGATTACGCGAGACGCGGGCCCCGCCGCGCACATATGACGGAATTTGCAAATTAATTTCGCCGGGTGCGACGTCGGATAAACGGCGTGAAACTGCGTCGAGCCGGGTGGGCAGGGGCAGCAATCGGTCGCGGATTTGCGGAAATCATATATGCGGTGCGATAAACCAATACGCGTATATAATATTATTACCGTGTAGGTACGTACGGTATATAGTGGTTATATATAATATCATATACCTACACAATAATATTATACGCACAACACGTGTACACGTCGTACACTCGCAGCTGCTGCCGTTGGTGTATTAACGCGACAAATGTGTGTGTTATGATAATAATATCGTGTGATGTCCATATGTACTCGCGTCGTGAATGGTTTATAATATTGGAGATAATGACATTGTATTTCATGGGAAATCTCTGGCCACGTGACGTAATATTTGTCCTACACGACGATAGAATTATTTTTAAGGTCCATTCATTCATACAATAAAAAAGTGCGGTATAACCATGGACGTATCAATAGTATATTATTATAGGGACTGAGCGTCCTATATACCTTGTTGGCGGGGTTGCGTGGAGCGGTCACAGCTATCATCATAGCAGTTGTCATTTTTTACAACATAAAAATATGTTTATTCGCATATTTACACAATATATTATTAAAACACAAAATTAAAAATGGATATTTTTTAAAAAAAACATAATCACCACAGTAAATAATAAATCATATTATATTCAATAAATGAATAAATTAGGTATTAATTCAGAAACAATATAATATTGTCGTGTATCAACCCAATGTCATACAATAATTATTATAACTCAATAACCGAACGCCCAACCCAAAATGCTATTGCGCATGTGCGTAGAATTGAGTATTAGTCGAACAGGGCACTCACGTGGGCCCGCTGGAACTAAGCCCATGCTCCGTCTATTAGCATTAGGTCTACTGACCTTGCATTAGTTTACCAAGTACCAACATAATAAGTAAGAGTTAATAAATACTTACCTATACTGATGGTATCTAAATTGTACCTATGCAATCTCTTTTTAACGATGTCGATCCTCTATTTGTTTATTTTGTTGGTCCATTTCTGTAATATAGGTTTATATTTGTCTAACGGCGCCCTGGATAGGCAACACAGCTGTATAGCTGTAGTGGGTGCATTTTTCTGGTATCTCATTACAGTACAATTTTATAGTCTTAATTTTAACAATATTCAAATGTAAGAGTTGCATGGCAACATATCACAATATTATTATTATTAAGGTTTCAATGGTGCGGCTGAAACGGTTTTTTTAATTTTTGCATTATTAAAGAGGGGCTCACACAAGGGTTTGGTTAATCACGAAAAACGAATATTATTTTGTTTTAATTGGGTTGTCATAGGTTACAGAAAATTAACTAGGTAGTTAATATAATTGGATATAATTTTATATTTGGCGAAAAAAACACCCGAATGACTGTTTAAAATACGTCTGGCTTATATTTTACGGACTTTAAGACAGGGTAAATCCACTGGCATTATTATTAATTTGTCACGGACAACGTCGCACAGGATCTGCTATAATTAATAAATATATCCACTATATAAAGTAAAAGGCATAAAATGGATGACTCTGAACGTGGCTCAGGACTTTTATTCGATTCAACCTCCTATGATAATATAATATTATCATATATAATAATATATTTATAACGTATTTATAATATAAAACCAATATTATATTATTTGGTCAAGACGTACCTATAATATTATCCAACGGCATAAATGTCGTCATTTCTACCAATGCCTCCAATCGGTCATAATATGCTTCTCGCACGATTTAGACTTTTTCAGCTAACCCATATAGGTTAGGTTAGGCTCCTGGTACATAGATGTATAATACATATGGGTCTGCTCCAAGCTTTTTATCCTAGTTGCTTAGAGCACTGTGTGACCTTTCCACTCGCAACCACTCACTAGCATCTCTGACAAGTCTGCTGATTCAACAGTTTTTTTAGTTTTTCACTTAATAAAATAAAATATGTAGGTATGTATAAAAATAAAATAAAACATGCCGACTGTTTTGGGAGTTTCCGGTAATAATACATCACTAGCCGGCTTCGGTCGGAGGAAAAGTTTCTCGATTATTAGGCAGTTTTTCCCCCTCGCACGAGTTGTTCATTATTATAAATTATAATTTTTGTTTTTTTTTTCGAATTTTCCCGACCCAGTCAAAAAGCAACAATATGGCGATCGAGCAGTGTATAGGTACGTAATATATACTCGCATTAAAAAAAAAAACTCCGCGTAATCATCTTCAACGACCCGTGAAATCGATTTTCGTTTTTCCGAAATCTCACGCGTGTATTACTTTGTACGGGGCGCGAAACACACGGTTGTCAGACCACGAAATATAAAAATCATTAATAAATCTCGTCGTTCATGAAAATTATGATTGATGTCCTCTTATACGGGTTTTCCGGATTAAATACCAACCCGTTCTCCCATTTTCCCGTTTCCGGCGTTGTGTGCGATGTGCACTGCAGCCTTATCGACAAATTGTTATTCGCCCCTGCACGCTGAAACCCTTTTGGTCCTTCCTATATTATATTTTCTAATAGGTACTATATAAACTCTTGCGTAAACGTGTCACATAATAATATATAAGGGCCACACACTTTTTCGCGGAAACGGACGGGATAAAAACGTTTTCGTGTGTGCGTGCGCGTGAACCAGAAGGGGTTCTCTCTCTTACCCTAAATAAATGCTGAATGCAGAAATCATGGCGTGCCACTCACTGTCATGATATTATGGAGATCTGCGCTGTTAAATAAGGAAAATATCGGCTGATTGCCAATGGTATACCGATGGGAAATCTCACGAATAATAGATATTATTTATTGTATATTAGGAAAACCGACCGTAATCGTCATCGATGACCTCGGTCCCGATTGTATTGTTTATTTAGCTGTTTCTGATGTGCTGGACATATAATAATATAGGTATTAAATTATGCACAGGCCAGGACACAGGGGTTCCCAAACTTTTTAAACAATCAAAATCATAATATTATTATACAGACAAGTGAAACGCTTCGATCGAGCCAAAACCGTACAAACATATCATTATGATTAAATGTAAGTATTTTTTAATAATTGTATTTTTGATACGCACTACGAACATAAACAGATGATTGCAATATTTAACAAAATATTTGTATTTTTATATTTTACATGAATAAGACTTATTATTATTACGTCTTATACTTAGTATAATCAACTCTACTAATCGAAACTTCTGATAGTCGTTTCCCTGGAGATAATTTTGATTTTAAATACCATTTTGTGGTCTTATGGATGAATAGTGTAGTAATATAAACAATCATTGTGACCAGCTAGTTAATAATATACCTATACTATTATGATTCTAATACAGACGCAGTTGGAAGTTGGACCTAAAATTCCGTCCACTATAATAGAGCATTAAAGACGTTGGGTGTAAATATCGCTGAAATTGTATTATATTTGAATGGATTGTAATTATAGAGATACCTATTATACCTAGTTTTAAAATAGAAAAAATTGCACTGCAAAATTTGAAAAGAGTTATTTCACTGGTACGCGGTGTCATTTGTATAGCTTAGTGATTACTGCAAACGCACTACAGCGGTGTATTCACTACCAATCGTGGTGACCACACAACCATTATTATAGGTTTGCCGTTTTCAATTATTTTTAATCAGCCAACTGTTGGTAGATCGCAACAAATCTTTGCTTTTCCACCATCGACGTTGGCCCAGTACAATTGAATAACGTTTTACTTTATTCGTTTTTCATGGTAATATTGTATTATTTACGGTAACGACCATATAATGCAAAACAGACCTACATATACGAATAGCAGTGTTGTAGTACCTAGTTGTATTATTTAACATAAGTGGTATGATATCGGTGTCAGTATTTACAATTATTGTGTTTGTGAACAACAGAATTATAATAATATTGTAATAACGAAATCTCGTCATAATATGTATATATTAATATATAATTCAGAAGAAAAAAATATTTTCACAGCGGTGTATCCACACGATTATTTTCACTTCTAAATTATTTATAAAACAAGCAAATATGCGCCTCTAGTTTATCAATATCCAAGAAGCACAGTTGGGCATTGGCACTAGTAACTATTGAACTAAACCTGTTTTAATTTCCTAAAAAAATAACAATTAATAATGTGCAAATATAAAATGAATAATAAAAAAAGAAATTAAGCAAATAGATGAATACCTCCTTGTTTATGTACTTTACACATAAATTATTTATATTTTTGTCCATTGGTCTGAAGAACGTTGTTCAATCGAAAGAAGAAATAAATTACCGAAATATCGACGATGAAGTATATGACGTACAACCAATATTGACATATTTTACTTGCACTACAATGTTATTACTTATTATGAAAGTGGATTACATTACACGTTTGTGATAGAATATTATTGGGAAAGTATGTTACACTGCTAGTATACTGGTTTATAAATTATTGTTTTTACGATTGTATTTATATCACTGTGGAATATTTAATGTCGTTCGGTCATTAGTAATTTACAAACTATTTACCTATTTTTTGGTTACAAAGTGTCTTAAATGTGTTTTTAAAAATTCTTCCAGTTAAACCCAATACATTTATACATTTGGTTGACTTGATTGGTTTGCTTTTTTCATTGAATAGCTTCGAATGAGTAAGTAATCCAAGTTATGTGAAATGTGGTGATCAATCTTGTTTCTTGTGTATTTTTTGATGTTTGGCTTTATATGATATGTTGACTGAAACAATTACTCCACCCAGGTTTATAATATACTTATTTCATTTTTAATGCTATTAAATTTTTAATTTCGTTTATATCCCAAATATTTTGCAATTTATCATATTAATGATATCATTAGGGTAGTTTCACCATCATCGTAAAAAGTGTGTTCAATTAGTGGAATTTCAGTCATTTATTTATTTTACATTGCATCTGAATGTTATTATTTTTAATAAACTAGATTGCTGAAAATATAAGACAATCTAACGAATAATATAGGTAGAAATTGTTATCATTTATAGCGCTATAATGAGATATTATAATATTGTTATTTTACAAATAATTGTAAATACCAACTGCTCTAATTAGTAATTACTCTACGTCGGTTTTGCATTGTTATATGCTCGTAACCGTAAATAATACAATATTACCATGAACAACGAATAAAATGAAAACGTTATTCAATTCCTGTGAGAACGTAGATAGTAGAAAATTGAACATTTGTTTAATTAGCGTTTGTGTTAAATAATAATTGGGGTTGGTATAATTTTTGTTATAGATATTACATCCCCCGCGTTAAATATTCAATATATTCGTTTACATTACAAAATTGTATCTTATTAAAATAATTTATTATAAACATGTAATATTAACATAATAATAATAATTATTATGCTGTGTTCTGTGTAATATTATATTGGAGAAACTAAACTGTTAATAATAAAATTATTCAAATCAGTTACAGTCTTACGGTTTCAAAATATAATACCGGATAGTCGACGGCATAATACATTAACTAAAATAAAAACGTTCTCTTAACATGTGCGTGCAATATACGTATATTGTAATATTTGCAAAGTTATAAAACAGTAACGCCGACGACGTCGCTGTTAAAATACCGGATTCTCGGGGTTAATTCTATTTGTTCGTCCTGGATTTCAAAAATAAACGGCTCGTCAAACGTTATACCTACTCGCTTGGTTGCGTGTGCATACTTATTTTTTAACACCTCCGCTCGTTTAAACGTATCACAGAATAAGAATAAATCACGTACCTACCCTCCCCATTTGCCCCCCCAACCACATCCCGTCATTCCCCGAGAGAGTCAGCTTCGTCACTAGTCCTCTCACACTATAATGGTGGCCACGTGTAGTGGCAGGTAGTATAATATAATGTGCGCGAAGCGATTCGAGTTTCATCCTTATACGGAGCTCTATTTACGAAACAGAACGCAAACGACCAAATCTATTTTCGAAACTCTAAATGCAAATCGAGTTTAATGTTCAGCCATCAAAACCTAAAAATAATGTAAAACGTACCCCGTAGCTACGGGTAAAACATAAATCCATTTTTTTTCCTCAGAGAGTGCCGAAAAATATAAAATATATTAATATAATGTGATGCTTACAATGACGTGCAATAATATTATACTTATGATGTACGAGATGTGTGTCAAACCGAACCTGAACCAAATTTACTTGAAATCCGAAATAGAATATCGAGGACGTCTATTGTGTGCACAAAAATACGAAATAAGATAAAATATCGATCTTATATTATGTAAACCTAAAATCACTTTAGGGATAGTTATTAAATTGAATGGATTTTTATTTTATTTTTCAACACATTATAATAATTTATTAAACTTTAAGTTAACAAACGACAATTATTAAACCATGGTTTAAAACGCATTATAAAACCGAACACCGAGCAAGGAATAATACAATTATAAATTAATTCAAATGTTTATTTTTCAGATTTTCCAATAGTTCAATGCCAAAGTTTGAGCTTATCGTATGAGCTCGTTTATATTGTATGATGTTTGGAGTTCACTTGGAAATATCAAATAATACAGAGGGTTTTGAAAAGAATGTACCAATTTTGAACGACTCTTTATTGAAAAATCGTACAGAAAAAGTAAATAAATATTATAATATTAATGAATCCTTACATTTTTATAAATGTTTAGTGTGGCCACCACCCGTTATACGGACAATATTGAGGTGATGTTTGAACTCCTCCACATTGTCACTGCATTGTCTTTACAGTTTCCTAAATCGCCACGATCCTCAACACTGGATAGTTTATGCAGGTAACCAGAACCAGCATCTCAATTCCAGCTCACCAAGGGGCCAATTCTTCCAAATTAGTGAAAAATTATAGGAATAATTATACCACAAATTATACCAGTGATCCAGCAGTGACGCTAACGTGAAAAAAATTTGGAAATTATTTACAGTACTGCCCACGTTGCCACTCACTCGCTACGCTGCGCTCGAACAAAAATATCGAAAATATCTCTCGATTTGCTATGCAAAACCACCGAGGTTTCACAAAGTAACCACCGTATAACCACTCTTATCATTTTTTCGGACAAGTCACTTGCTTTTTTATTTGGATTTTGGAAGAAGTGTTTTTATCTTCCTAACAACTTACTTGTATAATAAAACACAAACCTCAAATCGTTGCATTCTTTTTGAAACTTTCTGTATAATACATGTCGGTTGTATAGGTATGTACCTCTACCAATCATTTTCTCCCTATCGTCCTTCGTACGACATGATGTACACTCGTATAACACATTATTCGACGCTATATAATGCAAAGTGCAATAGTTTATAATATTAATATGATATTATTATGTACGCGATCTGCTACGAAACTATTATCCTGACGTAAACCTCGTTACCGGATAATATAATATATATTATTATTATATGTCCCCGCACAATAAACACTTCATGTTTACAACCAGGCCCGTCATATCGATAATAATGATTCCTTTTGACAAATGTACAAACACCGATATCGCGTCCCAATCGTGTTATAATTGTGTGTGTGTATAATTATTATTAATCACGCCAAGTAAATCTCTAGAGAATCGATTGAAAGCATGTCCACAGCATTAAAGATAAAATACAGTAATTCGTACCAACGGATTAGACGTTTGACGAGCATTCGGAGTCGCACGATGGTCTATACACTATCTATAATGCGTGGGTATTCATACTGAATAATTTAGAGAAATTGAAATCCCCTTAGACATCGGGGACATGCACTAGGCCATAGAGATGGGCATATAAACTATCCACAGTGGTTGTTTAATATATGTGAACGATATATACTATCGGGATCTAGGACACAGTATAGGTAGTTGGGCCAAAAACTTTTCCTCACAGATAGTTGAGACTTGAGATAGTTGATCAAAAAACAATTTTGTCAATATTACACTTTTTGTCAAAGTACTTTTCATTAAAAATACAAATATATTACGTACTTACATAATATTTTGAATATATTATAATAGCGTGGATATATATTTAACGCGATAAAATTTTAATCATATCATCCCAAAAATACAAAGCTTTTATATTGTCTTTTACGACGAATGTACCGGATATAAACCGATCGAATTTATATTACATTATGTTTGTACACAAATCGCCTATCTGTTGGTTTCACAATAATAACGTGGCATTGAAACAAGAACCGTGTCGTTGATGACTTCAGAATAATTTTGTTCAGTAGTTAAGTTTTTTCTACATAATATATTATATTATACCAATTAATGGGTTCTAACTTATAATACAAGAGAAAGGTCGCTATATTGCTTTAAGCGCGGAATTACGGAATTTGCATTTATACTGACGTTATCGATTAACAGGCCGTTTATTTTTTTTTTTTTGCAATCATAAATTTACTTTTCACAGACGGTGTTATATTATGTGACAGGCACTTGGGGCTCTTATTTCGCTGGCGTACGTACAACAATTCTATAATATGTTAAAATATGCGAAAATAAACATAAATATCGAAATGTTTAAATTAAAGTGTCATTACGCAAACAAATCTTCAATATTGCTAAATGCACATCGCGACTTCTGGTCGAAGACTGTATAAAATATACCGATTTTTAAATACCTATTATAATGTAATGCAAAAATTATTATGATAAATATTTTACTGTAAATTTTGTGCGTTGACATTGCCTGGAACGAACTATAGATGCCTTTGATAAAATTAACCATTAAGTAGATTGGGACATTGATACTTTTTTGATGTATTGAATGAAATTAAAACGTGGGAACACATAAAATCAGCACCTATAGGATATATTATAATCGTTGACTGGCGAAACGGTAGAATTCGTATGCAGTATTTGTTATGAATTCAATACCTATTTCTCACTTGTTTCTTAAAAAAAGAAAAACGATGATATCATGTATATGTTATGGTTATAAAGAACAAGAACAGAAAAATCCTACGTAGGTCAGATTCCATTTTTTCGGTTATTAATATATTATTATAAAAAAACTGAACGAAAAAAAATAAAAACTATTACAGTTTTCGAATATTTTTAGTAATGGCTTTTATCGCACATGTAGACTTCTGGCACCAAAGACAATCAAAAGTCTAACTCTTCTGGTATCGCATACATGTTTAACGTGTGCAATACAAATATTACTTATATACGCGTATATATGGACCTGAGAACGAACATCCGGTGACCGTCGTTTCGGATACGAGTGCATTTAATGGGTCTCTATTGTTTGGGCAGACATAAGTTCGGTTTTTTCGGCTTGATTCATAATTGAACGATTGAGAAATGAATCCGTTGGAGAGCAACTGACAAAATCAATGTTCGCGTGGACCGTCTTTTTCACAACCATAATATCCATTGTCACAGATTTTTTTGTTTCTTGTTTTGTATAGCACGATACGATTTATTATTAATTTGTTGAAATAATACAAACATTTAAATCCGGAAATATCGAAAAACGAAGAACAAAATCTTTAATAAAAGCGCGTGGCAGCGTGTGCATTGATGATTGTTTAGTTTAACAGTGTACATTTCCTGAATGTTTTAAACTACCTGTAATGTACCTAGTATGATGTAGTTATCACTAATAATAACCGTGGTATTCTAGTGGCCTATGACGTTTATTAATCCGGATAAATATAATCCAAGCAATTTATACTGTATACTCATTACCCACACGCATCCATCACTAGACGGTGGGCCGACTAAATTGTGTTTGACAATAATAATATATTATAATATATTATAACAGTACTACGTGACATTACCATAACGACGAAACTTCGCACTTTGAATATTTATTGATAACTAAAGAAAGGGTTAAGGAGCGGCGTGAGGGTGCGGGGGGGTGCATTTGTGGACGTCGTACTATGCTTTTTGGGCGTGAAAATGATGGGGGTGTTGAACAGGTAATCAGTGGCGGGGACATGGCAGGGGAACAGGTGGTGACGGTGGTGGTGGCGGTGGTGGTGGCAATATTATGGTGAATGGCACATCGTTTCTAATTACCTGCCGCAGTGGAAGTGGCGGTGGCGGTGCGGTGACTGGAAGAACACGAGGCGGACATTTAATTTTTTGTTTAATGAATATTCAGAGGTCAAGATGGTTTGTTTGCGTTAATTAATCGTTCCCGCGCGGCGAACGATTGTTTCTGACATTCGAAAATGTCTCAACGAATCAACAAAGAAAAAAACAATCTACCGGTCTCCGTTCAATATACGTACATAATATTATAATAATATTATCGTCTCTTTCTTGGCGCGTGCGACTTGGTATTTATTTTATCGTCGTTGTTTGGAATTTATTCGATTACGACGACGATATCGTGTGGATTTCGTACGCAGACACGTGGTGTAATAAAAACGTTATAATCGGTCTTCCGACTTGGTGGGTGGTTGGCACGTGGAAGGACGGGGTACCCACCTTCTGAAAAAATATATACCAGCGTTATAGGTACTCTTTTTAATTATATAAATCGATAGTTCTTAGAAGAAAGAAATAGAAACTCAAATGGTTGGTAGGTATATTCTTGAGTCCTTTCGCTAATTGTTCTCTCCGTGATCCAAGCAGGGCTCTATAATATACAATTGTATTAAAAGTTATAACTTATAACATATATTTAAAACCTAAAGGGGCGGAGAATAATTGGCAACCATAATAATATGTCACCACGTTTCGTCATTATTTAAGACAAATTGTTTAATCCAAACAATTTTCTTTTGTTTTTTCAACGACTTTGGGCATGTATAGGTACGTTTAAAAAAAAAAAATTCTTTTTGTTTAAAATATCGATATAAGTATACGTGAATTTATATTGTGATAGTTATCTGATGAAAAATTAAATATAACGCCCAACATTTTGTTAATGGTTTTAAGCCACTAGGCCAGAATTGTACTATTTTAGTCGTTTCTAGTTAGTTATTAAATATAAACGTTTCCAGTGACACAATTATCGTACTCAATCAACATTTCCCGGTAGTTTATCATTTAAAGCAATACAGTCTTGGAGGTTTCCCCTCGAGATTATATCAACAGTATAATGAGCAAACCAAAATGTTTCTTCTCGTCCGGTTACAACCATATAAGTGCAGGTTATGCGTATACCTATATACCAGCTATACCTTCATAACGGTTTATTAATTAATTTCCAAAAACCTTTTTAACATTATTGCTTTTTCCAAGGACAAGAAAACCTCCTCCTGAAAATTCCATTACGCCATACGTTGAATTATTAAAGCATAAATGATTATACCACCGGAAAACACGATTGCAAATTTGATATTACACTTTATCGTTCTAGGTATCTTGATGTTTAATAAAACCGTCGACTTAAAGTGATTTAGCGAAATACGTACATTATATTACACTACGTGAAAAAACTTAAGGCCGAAAAAAAATACGTTTACGCAGGTGGAAAAAAAGTGAAAAAAAAATTTTTGATATTATATGATATTATATATTAATAAAATGTATTAAAATGCGTAGGTAGGTACAAATAATATGAACGAGTAATTTTTTAATTGAAATCCGATGGGCCTGAATAATTATATTACACGAGCGGTAATACTAATAACACCAATAATAATAATAAATCAAACGTAAAATTAATTATACACCGCGTAATAAAAATATAATAATACATTAACAATGATGAACATGTAGTTTAGGTGTACAATCGTTATGACGTGTTTTTAAAATAAATTACGTTATTGATATTCAGGTACACGAAGTAGGTATACCTAAATTTTTTTGCGATGTGGGCACTTAACTTTTTAATCAAATGTAGGTGAATATTATAATCATTTTTTAATTTCTCAATTGTTCACACAAATTAGTTCGGAAAACCGTATGGCACAATGAATACTATTTCAGGGGGGAGGGGGAAATACGTACATAATACTACGCATACTGCGTAATCAAAATACTTTACATAATATTATCCAGACATTGTTTGACTAATTAATACGCCACAGTAAATTTAAATTTCCCAAATGTATTAAAAATCTTTGATGTATTTAGCATAAATTGTTCACGTGATTGTATCTATAATGTGCCAAACAATATCGATGTATACATATATATTATAGGGTGTCCCACCGCGGCAGAGATTATCCATTATTTCATAAAGCTGAAGTAGTACGTAATGCAAAATCCATTAACACCACCACTTTAAATTAGTTTTATCCTCGTGGGAGATCGTCGTTTTATTGGAGGGGGTCAATCGAAAAAAAAGTATTAATATTTTTCGGATAAAGGGAAAATGTCCGTAAGACCGTAACACGAATCGTGAATATAAAATCAAAAGAAAATTTAATTATATTATTACTATTAAATGTTTTCAGCGTGTACATAGTATAATTAATATACGTTTTATATTTTGTTGTATTTTGGGGGAAGCCTATGAAAATGTGATTAATATGAAGTCGGTTAGACTGAAACGATGAAAGTCAAATTCAACATTTAAAATATAGTTTAAATCGTTTCATAATATTATATTCTACATACAAACTACCTATCCCCAAATTATTACAATTTAAACACTAATGCTAGTTGCTCACACGATTTATATCAAAGTAAAATATCGTTATGTAGACACTCGAGGGGAGCAGAAATAAGTTCGAGATTACATGTATTGAGTTTTATTTTAATGATAATTTATTATTATTTCAGAGGGGTTTCAATTGAGTTCGAGATTACGAAAAAATTGAAATATCGGCGTTCGACATAGTAAGAATCTACTTTATAATATTAACTCGTTGTTTTACTATAATTGTTGTCGACAATGAATATTATATTGATTGATCGAGAGTTATTTGTTTAACTTTTATTCGTACCAGTTTACGTACCTATCATTATGTCATCCGAGTCAATTTTAAAGCAGTCGACAGCGATTGCGTAACATGCAGTGCACCAAACAACGGAAGAAGTCGTTAATTATTTCGGACGTACAATAAGTTATAAAACTTTTTCGTTTAAAACGCGAAGGCTAACAATCGAGGATCGTAATCCGATTACATTTTAATAACATATAATATGATTATTTTGTCACGTTCGTTCACGCACATAATATTATAAATTATAGGGGTGAAAATTTATAGTCTTTAAAATATTCCCAAAAATTCGCTAAAAGTTAAAAATAATGTTTAAAACTAATATTTTTTTTATAAAAATTGAAAATTTCTTATGTCTAAAAAAGCTCAAAATTAGAAAAAATATTAATTTTATAGTGTATAGAAAATGCTAATATCAACATTCAGTGAAAATTTCATGTTTCTATCTACGGTATTTTCATTTAAAGTTACGCCAGAAACCAAAATCGATTTTTTCGAAAACCGATTTTGTGTTTTAATTCCCGATTTTTTTCTTTTTACCTTCGCATTTGAAAATTGCTTGGAATTTTGAATTTTGAACTATAATAAATACATTCATCGCTTCGTTCATAATCTAAAAATAAGATTTTAGTGTTATAAATGGTCTAAAAACCCTGAAATGCGCTAAAAAAATTAATAAAAATGAGCTGAGGATTATTGTAAAAAATTACATAAAACGATTCTTATTTAAAAATACATAAAACGTATACCTATGTTATAAAACGATCATCGCGTAGCTAACGCAAAATGCATCGAAATATCCGACCCAGTTACAACACTATAGTTTAATATCCACCACCATGAAAAGTATGTTTCGAAAAATCACTAAAAAATGTGTGACTTCAAACAAATCTCGTCAGGTAGCGAATATTACAATCTCTTCACAATGTTTCGCGTCAAAGACAGTAATATCGTCGTGGCACTTGATACAATACACGTGTAGGTGGGTATTATAGAGATCGCACAAAGCACTGTTCACGAGCAAATTGGTTATATATTACGGCTCGTAGGGGGTAAATGTTCGTAGTCGTTTGGTGTGTGTGTTTTCGCTGTCCGTAAACGTATTTTATCGATCAAGGTTTATTTTTTTTTTACGCACTCGCAAATCTTCCGGAACAAAACGTTTCCGGGACACGCAATATTTTACTGGAGCATCACAAGACTCGTGCATTACTACAATAGGACCGGACGGTATTATTATACCTACACACTTTTGTCCGCCGGTGCAATATTATTTTTATCGTTATTATTTTTTAATCTAAAGTTGGACGTACGAGAGCAGACGCGCACGCAACACAGGTAGACACATCACATAACCACACGTGAGAGGCACCTATCATACCCAAAGATTATAAAAACGCGCGTTTTTCTGTCATTCAATGGTGGGACAAACACACACACACACACACACAAATCATATTTTTTATTTATTGCTACTTAATATATTATATTGTATATCATAATAATAGCCAGACGGTTTATTTATGAAACGCTCACCGATCAATCCCGCAGATGATAAATCGGTTGTCATTTCATACGTAGTGTCGCTCTTGTTAGACGGGATTGAAAATCACGTATCTTGTACATCCGTCGTATCGAATTATTATTAAAATATCGCATCAACGACCCGTTGTATTAGCGACGAGAAATTATTGCCAAACGGTACAGATAAAATATGTGGGTTAGTGTTTAATATAAAACCACAGAGTACGTAAATACAATACAAAAACTATAAATTGTGTTTCTGTCGCAAACATTTGTCTACTCGTCACTTTCAATTTTGTTTTTTCTTCCTTTCGGCCATCAAGGAATTTATTTTAGATAAAAAATTCTCGTCGCGACTCGTCTGTATTCCATTTATTTCGGGAATTTCTAGATTTCCACACGAAAAACATGAAGGTACGATTAAGTACAATGTATATACCTATAGTGTAAGCAAAATGTGTTTCTATATAATATAATAATATAAAACTGTAAGTACCTACATATAATAATGCTGTGGTGTAAATGGAAACACGTATAATATGATCTTTACCTACTTTTGAGATTATTATAAAATGAGACATTGATAAAAATTTACTCAGAAACTATTTTATCTTCCCATGATGCCCATATGTATAAACGATCGGTTTCTAAATATTTTAAGCTAATAGCATGAATATCGAATTTTTTACTTATCCCTCTTTTGCCTAACACCACACACATTGTATGGTTTCGGACTCGGCTACATCATCGTTGGACCGTAACGTTTGTCCCGAATTCGTTCGAACGCATTGTAATCGTATCCGAGCGTAGGTATTATGTATATGTATATGTATAACGCAAAACATATCGCGTCGTTAAGTATGCAAAACCAAAGTACACAATCGATTTAAAACCCTTGTAAGAATTACCATATACTTTAGACTGCCATAGACATTGTTGTTCGATAATAATAAGAGTATGGTCCGTGGGCGCGGATGTTTCGCACATTGTGCACAAATCACCTCGTGCGGTAGAACGTTGCCAATAACGCGGTTAAACAATACCGGCTGCGATTGTAAACTGTTTGGTCGTGTATTGTTTTTTTTTTTTTTTTTAAACAAAGCCGGAATTCCTTTATTGTCTTTTATCTTAATAAAAAACGTATGGGTACATTGAATAAATGGGACGATAAAATATTATTAACATCATAATATTGTAATTATCAATCAAATATAAATATTAACCTATTCCTATACTATCATTACAGCAAATTAATTTCAAACCATTTTATTATAGGACAACTTTAATGGGTGCCCCGACTTCAAAATATACATTTGTTTCGTGATGCCTGCAATTAATTGGAACATTTAATATTTAATTTTGTTGAATTGGAAAACTTTAAAGCGCGTTTTCGTGCAGCATTTTCAAAACCTTCAAGTCAATTTATACGTTTATTAGTACAGTTTTGGTTAATTTAAAAACATTGTTTTTCATTTACGGTTTGCTGTACGCGGTGTTTCAGCATAATAAGTATTTCATAAAACCAAACGTTGATGTAATTAGTACTCAATAATTTATTACGAAGATGTATGATTGTTTGTTTTTCTTAGTGAATAAAACTTTGGTATATTTTAATATTTAAATAAACCTCAAAATACTTTGTTTTTTTTTTAATCCTGATCGAAACAAAAATTGTATAAAATTTAACCCCGTGTGGGATTTTATATGATACATTTTTCAATATATGGAGTAATCCGATTTTAGAAAGCTGGCCCTGTAATACATTTCTAATTTTTAAAATGCTCCAATATGTACCTAAGTGTCATAAGAAAACCAGTTTTCAAAAACATGTTGGTGTTGTTTGTTTTAATTTTAAAAAACATCGATGATAGAGACTAGAAACTATTACAAATTATATTTAAATGAGATAACATTTAATTATAATTTGAACATTATTCAGAATAATTTGTTTGGCATTTTTTTAATAATTTCAAATATTTAAATATTTTTACGTGTTTCGTTTTTTAGACAAGTTTTGTAAAGAATTGTATGTTTTTGTAAAAATGAATTTTTGAAATTAACTCAGCAATGGTAACGGATGATTAATGTGCCAATGGTATATTATACAGCTATAGGCATGTATAAATAATGAAAACTTTGATGAAAACCTAACGATATAAATCCAAATTTATATTTTATATATGAATTAAAATATGATAAACATACATAAACAGTTTGCATATTACGAAAAGAATATTATGTACTACCTACCTATAATATACTTAAATGTTTCTTCAGTAAGCGAAATCCATATTCATTAAATATTACAAATGAATTGTTTTATTATTTTTACAATAGTGATTTTTATATTTTGGTGATTAATACAATATTCTTGTTTTATAACCTATACAAAAGTGTTTTTTTTTTTTTTTTTAAATTAATTTTCTCATATCTTTTCTCATTTCTAATTTTTAGAGTATTTATATTGCCTAAAAAATATTAGCTCAATTCTTCAGATTTCATGACTATTATCATATTATGAAACAAAGGAAACAAACGTATCTATGATTTAAATTACTATGTTTATATATTAACGATATTGTATGAAATAATTGAATTATACAAATTTAAGAAGCTTAATAACATGTTCGTGCATACCTACTACCTATGTAAATTGTAATATAATAAATATAAATATGTACATAAAGTATGTTGGTAATTTGTTTAAAGTATAATAAAAAGTTTTATATTTGTTTATTATAATATATTCACGCAGAGCACCTGTTTTAAAAACTTTCCATTTGCACTTATCTCAACACAAGTTTCCCCTCAACCAAAGGACTTTGCGGTTGTACTGACCTCGTGGTATGTCTACCGTAAAAACTGGTAAACCGCTTTATAATTATTTTCTGGTTGAATTTGTCCTTTTTTCATAACTCATAACTGTTGTTGTCCAGTTATAATAATTTGTCAAAACTTTTAGAAAACGATGGTGACAAACGTTGCTAGCTGTTATAAAAATTATTATTCCTGCGTGTTACCTATTGTAGTGAATACAAAAAAATATATCTGCCCACTCTATTATACGGTTGTCATTTGTTTTCACAAATTAAAATATATTCTATGGTAAGGTATGTGAGTGTCAAGACTGTCACCAAAACGTCCGATCGCTGTCTGATTTGTATATTTTATTATAGTTGAAATAGTGTTTTTATGCTGATTTGAATTCTTATAAGTTTAAGGATGCTTAGGTTATCCCTTCATCTTTATCAAACATATTATAACTATGCTGACTTTGATATGATTTCGAGTTATAAAAAACTTAGGCTAAGGTTTATAGAAGGTACCGGAAATGTTTTTCAAGACTAACCAAAAAATGTCTGAATCTATAGATTTTAAATTCAACGCTCGAACAATGGGGTTATATAATATTCATTATTCAGAAGGTATGCTGCATTTTGTCCTCAATTGTGAGTAATTATTATCGGTATTCAATCACTTTGAGTGTAAAAATTAAAACTATATATTATGTTAATGAAGAGTCCAACAATATTTAAACACTCGTTTTGGTTTAACAAAAATCATAAATAATTTTTTTTTTTACAAATTTTTTCTCTGTTTTTTCAAAGAAAGTTACAAATTAGTCATTATTGATTTAAAATTATTAATCGGATAATAAAAACGGGGTTTTTATGATTCGTGGTGTAAATAGCTTACAATATTTTTTTTTTACTGAAACGCGTCAGTCAATTTTTAATCTCCGTAAACATGACAATTTGTATTGTTTTACTTTATAACAAAACGGGGTGTGTGTTGGTTAGTCGAGTAGATTCCGGCGGACAAGTCTGACACGACTATCGCGAAGGTGTTGAAACTAGAATAATATTATTTGATGGTCATAATCATTTTATTGTTATTATAATCATCGAACGTAGACAAGTCTTCTTCGGGTGCTTTTGGTTTTTCGGAATTGCCGGGTGTGATGTACGCACACCAGCACAATTTAAATAATTATTATTCTTATCATGAATACAAATTGCAGCAGTCTACTATTAACGATGGCCGAGCGTTATCGGTCCGGTTTATCGGCGTCGAAATGGCGTTTTATAACGTAGTTGCCTTTATGCCGGGCAGTGCTCATTACACGAGGTGTTATATTATTAAAACTCTGACACACATATATACGAATTATAATATTTATACGCACACTACTTGGGTAGGTACTATAATATTTTAATACGCCTTCTGTATATTTCATAAAACCCACCCGCACTCGTCCTCGTCACCGTATCGTGCCGCGCGTGCATCGTAGTCGTCGGACGCGGATAAAAAGCGATGATTTAAATACACTACCTGCCCGTTGGCCGACGAAGACCGACGGCAGTGGTCGCGGGTCGTCGGTGTGTGTCAGTGTCGGAGGTTAATAATTATTATTACACGGGGCTGTATATATATATATATAGTATATATGCACGCGGCAGTGGCGTTTGGGGACAGGGATGATCGCCGTTTTCGAGATAAGAGAACGGAAAATTAATTTTAATGAGTGTATGTATATATACCTACCCACCAATTATTATTATTATTATTATACGACGTGTATATACGTATGATGAATACGCGCGTTTATTTATGGCGGTGGTGGGTCGGTGACCGTGGCAGACGTTCGGCATACGTCACACACACCGTGTCGGCCGAGTCCGGGGAGAGTCCTCCGTGGGGTGGGTTAGGTCGTGGGCACCATACACCTGGCTTATCTATAATTAAATCCAGTCCTTAATTATTGCCGGCTGATATGACCCACTCGATTGCCCGTGTTTCCCGGGCGGCCCCGAGAACGGTCCGCTCGCCGGTCGGCCGGTGGTGTTGCGTGTGAGTGTTGGTGTGCGGGTGATGGGTTGTGCTGGCGAGGGCTTAGGGGAGGCGCGTGATTTGTTTTGCGCCTGCCGCGCGTATCGGTAATTTTCCGGTTAGGCCGCAGTCATACGTTTCCACCGACAGAGGAGAGCGGTAGGTGTAGGAATTATATTATTCGAATGCCGCCAGAGATGAGTGTATGCGATAGGCGTCGTATTGGCGGGCCGAGGGGAGAGATCGTTCAGGCGTGCGATCCGGAAACGTTTGGCCAACCGTATACGTCATAAATATCATATAATGTACCTATATATATATATATATATATTATGGTATGTATTATTTGTACTCAACCGATGAGCGAGGTACGACGACCGCGTGATTCAAATAACGAGCGTATTATCATTACATAGTATTAATTATTATGCACGATCGTCGGGCTTTCCGGCACAAAGTGTACCTGTTGTAATTTGTAATGTCATTATATTATACATGTGCATATAGGGCGTATAATACGACTGCAGGGAGATCGCTTTCTACGATCGCAGTCCCCAACAGACGTCTTCAAATGGCGGATTGTAGCAGCGGTGGTAATTCGAGCAATGGAAGTAATCGTGAGAAGAAGACGATTTTTTTTTTTAAATGCACACGAAAAAAATGTCATAACATGTTTGAAATCTGCGGGGACCTTGTCGTGACACCGCATTTCCATGAAACGTCCGCAGAATAATTGTTTTCAGTTGTCTAAAATGCTGACGGAACATATTATGTAGCACGCCACGTGAATGTGTCTGACTCGACGAGCATCGTACAACTCTAAATAATTTGAGTTGGTTAGATAGTTAACGCCAGTGTTCGGATTAGTTAAGTATTTTTTTTTATCTGAATGCAACTCAAATGTATCTAGATAGATATAAAAGATAACTTAACTCATATTCATCTAGATAAAGATAAAGATAAATACTTTTTTATCTGGATAAAAAAAAAAAATACAATTATTTTTTGAATGGTTTTAAAGTTAGGTATATTTTAGTTCAGTGCTAGGAGCATAATAATAATAATGATATAAATAAAAATAATGACATTATTTATAAGCCATAAACTTTGTTTGATTATCTGTATAAATATTTAAAAATACGTTAGTACAGTTTCGCGATTTTTTTCAATAAAAAATGTATCTGGATGAATTAATTAAGATTAGTAAAACAATTATCTAAGATGAACGTTTAGATAACTTGTAACTGTTTATCTAGATAAGATAAAAGATGAACAGATAATTATCTAGATCCATTTATCTACATTAGTCCGAACACTGGTTATCGCATTACTACTGCAACGATTTTCGGATATCGACGTGCGGTGTGATGAGTTGTCGCATGTTTCAAACACACATGCATTTTTTGTCGAAATTATGAAGTCTAAATCAAATGTGTATTATATGTATAATATATATAGTTAAGCATAGAATGCATTTATGATACAAAATCTAACACATGACACTTAAATCCTATATATTTCAACCATCGTTAACAGATATCGTTTCACTGGTGTTTGCTTTTCAAATTTCCCAAGATACACGTTGTTCCTGACAAAATATGATCTCACACAATGTGTGTCATGTCATGTCATGACAACCATGTACACTCACGTTTGATAAAACTCATCCCAACGTTCATAATAATTTGTTAGAGGTAGTAATAGATTTCTAACAATTTTCCAACAAAAAACTTTTTTTATTTCTGATTTAAGTTGGGCACATATTGGTTAAACATCGTAAAGTTAATCGGTGTTAAATAGCAGTTTTTAATATCAGTAAAAATCATTAAAAACCAAAATCAATATGGAAAAATATTACATCGAAATCAGAAAAATAAATACCAGTAGGTATGAACTTCATGAAAACCAAAATCGAAATCGAAAAAAATCAATACCATTACACGAATTCAAAATTGATATTATAAAATATAAATATTGGTGTTTAAAACCTAATATTAAAAATAAGAAAATTTATTCGGTTTCAGGCCTAGTAAAAATATTTTAATACCCACATTTACATCTATACTGATATTTTTAAATACAATATATTTTATATTTTAACTATAAAATAAATGTATAATATACTTAATCTGACTCTAAAATAAAAACTGTTAATAAAAACTATTAACAGTCTAATAATAAAAAATAATAACGATGGTAGTAATTTAGACAAATTTTACCAACTTACGTTTAAAACTAAACGGCATAAACAATTTTAGCCATATATTTTATTAAAATCAGTTTGAAGGTATTTCTACACTTGTTTTTTATTATAATTATGAACCCATTCCTTTATAATACTAAAATGTGTGTTAATTTTACTGCAGTATCATATGCATAGTATAATATAATATCGTTTTAAAAACTTGCCATTCCCCTCACAAAAAAAGAAAAAACAAATTCTAAATCTTGCGTCTCCACACCCTATATTAAACAATGACAGACGTAGGTACCTGTTAACGTAAACGTGGTTACATTTGTAATTTTTTTAAAACAAATATATTACATTGCTGGTGACATGTACTTGCAAAAATAATTGTACTTAATGTCAGCAGAATAATATCGTAAAGGGTGTATTACTGGTTGTTTTCTTATTTTGGTTGTTCTCCAAATATATTCATTTGGTACGTATAAAGGGGACGTTGATTAAAATTCTTTTACTTTTTCTCCCCTTTTTATTCGTCTCTGTGATATTGATTAAAAATGAGAATGAAAACATTCAACTATACTATAATTACTGGATCAAAAACTTGGTGAGGGTTTTAATCGAACATTAACGACTTAAAAAAAAGCGAGACACTCAAAGACGCATCGACCCTGTGATTTTTTTTCTTTATAATATTATCAAAAAGTTAATGTGCTTTAGTGTTTTTTATACTTTTACCGTGCATTTACACATTAATCGTTATTTTAGACCTCCATACGTGAACGTGTATATTTAAAAATACCATCAACATTGTGCACATATTGCATTAAGTGAAACGAAGAACATTTAAATAACAAATATAAAACGTATATTATAGCATTTCCATTACGAATTTTATCAACACATAATAATATCCAAAATTAAATTATTGTTTTATATTTTCTCTCCAACTGTTTGTAGTTTGTATATATATGTATATACGTGTATATATAGCAAGTGTGTACACTAAATAATAAAAAAATACTATGTATATACAATGTATATATAATATATATTATTATATACGGATAAAAAATCTCGGTAAACAATAAAGCAACGATAAATAATAATAAAATGAAAAAAAAATAATGCATTTCGAAAAACTTTTCGGGTTGATTGTAGAAATGTGAAAAAATGAAAAATACGAGACTATAATTTAAAGTCCGTGTAGCGTTTTCGATGAAACGGGTATTGGTTGGATTATAAGCTCGAAAGAAAAAAAATCTATCGCTATTTCATTGAAATATAAATTTTTATTATTTTAAAAACTTTAGTTAATCCAATATTTTCTTGACTTTCTTTTTTATCCCCTCGTATAATTTAAAAACCGACGATACACCGAACGAAACAATAAAGCAAGTTTACGATTTTCAATAAGTTACAAATTGAATTTATTCGAGATTCTTTAATTTAGGATTTAATGTAAAAAATTATGAAAATGTCGAGTTGGAAAAAAAATGAGAGTAAAAAAAGAAAAGATAAATAGAGTTCATGAAAAATGTTAATAAAAACTTTTTTAATCACATAAATAAATTACTAATTTACATCATTTTAACTCACGTGTCTACACAATATGCGTATAGTAGTTTGATATAACCATTTGTTATGAAAGTTATTTTCTCGGCAGTTGGTATAATAATATGTTTATACGGTATATGGTTTATTAAAAACAATTCAAACGTATCGAGCCCATACCAAGATTTTATGGAACATAAACAGTTATGGCCCGGGTACGTATATAAATGCATGTAAAATTGCACTTGTAGAGATGTAAATGTTGTACATTTTATGGGCAAAGAAATTTTTCAGTACCTTCCTAGCAGTATTGTAGGTACACCGTACAAATTCACCGACATGTTTTTGTTTTCCTAGTAAATATTTCGTATTCACATTTTTTGTGCCGTTGTTCCTAAACGCGTTTTTATATTATTACATCATGTTCACTGTGATAAAAATAATAATATTCCGTTTCTTGTTCAGCTTATCAATAATTTATTGAGAAAAGTATTTTTTTTTATTGTTTAAAATGCGAATTGACATTTAAAACGCTTCACAAGCCATTCGTATGAACTTCTTTAACAGGGCAAACAATTTTACATTTCACATACATATAATACGAATATAATATGGGTACTCAGTTTGTCTGAATGCGATTCGTTAACACGCTGCCTAAGGATCGATTTTAATACATTTTCACCATATGTAATCTCGGCCAATTTCAAAAAAACTTTTATACAAAAAAAAGTATTCATAAATTTAATATTGAATTGTATAATAGTTATGTTGTTAATCGTAAGATTACACTATTATTATAGGACTATTGACCTGAAACACTTAACTGTGAAAACTGAGTGAGAACAAATTGCAAGAAGAGGAAACTGCAGCCCTTCGCTTGCCCACCTCCTTCCCCACCACTAACTGCTTGTGGAAGTCATTGAGTGCTTTGATACTACTATCTATATTCAACCGTATTGATTAAATATTGAAAACCACTAGATGAGTGGAAAAAATTCAGGGCTTAAAGCGGGAAGAAATTTAAGGGGGAGGGGGGGGCTATATAATGTTTCCATGTAATTTAAAGCGTTCCATAGATAATGTATAATGCCTAATGTATAAACAGTGATAGTGTAAGTCTCATACTCATCTCACTTTTAACACTGATCATATGAATAATGTTCAAGTATGTAGTTTCTTTTAAATAAAATTCAAATCAAAAATAATACTACATTTTTAAAAGGGAGGTTAAATGTACGCTTTTTAACCACCGCAAGAGGTATAGGTGGACTGCGTCCCCTTGCGTCCCCCCCACCTTAACCCTGAACCCCTGATAATATTAATGTGTTTAAAGTCAATGTTAAAACAGAAAATTCTAACAGTGGGCCTGATTTTACAGCGCGCCTTCGTCGTTTTAATATAATCGGGCTGGACGAAAAAAAACTTAAATGTTGTTCGTCCGGAGGAAATACGAAATTATTTTAAAACGTTAACAAGGAAATTAAATACTATTTTTGTTGACCGGCGGATGTGTATAATTAATCAAAATTAGCTTAATGCCTGGACCGAGAACAGGACAAATTAATTAAATAAGCAGGACGAACTGAAAATATAACACCAAGCACGTCCACGTAAACTGTTTGAGTGAAATTCAAAATTTGATAAAAAATTTATAAAAAAAAAAAAAACGAAAAAAATGGCATGCAATAAAACGATTCGCGTCGCTATACCTTATAACTATGGGTAAATAATAATATTATTATTATATGGCACCTAATGTTACGCGGGTTGGTCACTCGGTTATTGTAGGTCAGGTGAATAACGAACGCGCGTGCGACGTGTAAATAGCAATCAATTTCGCGTAATTAGTTCAATCTAGTTATACACACTATAATATAATACACCTACCTCTGCATACGCGTGTATAATACTGCTGCAGAATAATAGGTGCACCGTCGTGGGTATAACGATTAATATTATTATTATTATTACTACTACAACAACCAGCCCTGTGTGTACACCACTCACAGGTGTAAATACTAAACAATATTATAATATTATTATTATTATTGTCATACAATGGCGGTGAATTGAAAATCCACTCCGTCCTCGAGGTCGCGCGGTAGAATTACGGTGATAATAATATATTATATTATTTTGTAAGTACACAGCTACTACAGTGTGGGCGTGTTTTACGTATAAACCATATTATATTGTATAATAATAATAATAACAATATGTGATAATAACAATGTTGAACGTTGTACGATTAGATCTTAAGAGGGCGCAACACCCGCATCTGACGTTTATATTATTATATGTTTATCCCATCACGCCCTCCGAACGCCACGAAACTATCACCTTCTAGTAATATTCCAAGAAGTATTATAGTACCTACCCTAAGAGCTGTGACACGACAATATAATATAATAATGACATAGGCACACCGCACACGTCATGTTATTATCACACGTTATTATCGTTAATTATTATTAGGGGCCGCGGATTTCAATGCGAAGTGCATTCTATTCTGTTCTATTCTAGAACAATGCACTCCAAGTACATAATTCGTTTCGTGTAACAGATACTTCAGAGGTGCAACTTTTATTTTTCATTTTTTAGAATTTTCAGGTCATTTTACTTATGTTTAGTGCATATATTATATTGAAACATATTGTACCAACGAGCTTTTGGTGTGAATTAGAAAATTAAAAATATTATATTATCAAGAAAATATATTGTTTCCATAATATTTGCTTTAATGGTTTTAAGGTGATATAATCAGTACCAAAATGTAATGTCAATCGTTCTATATATTATGAAAGCGATGGAAGTCTTCGTCTACCTCCAGCGAATATTAGGGCAGTGTCACCGGGACTCAAACAAATGAGGATTCTAATAATAATTGGTCATAAAATCGCGATACCAATTATTTCGATTACATTGTTAATGTATTGTGTGTTCCTAAGTTTTGTATTACGTTTTTGTATTATTATTAGTTTAGTTAAGATAAAGAAGCATTAAAAATGTCGGAAGCTATACTGTTGTTTTCTTATGCGGAGTTTCATACCTAACAACATAAATGTAGTCATTTTTAAGGATATTATTGAGTTGCAAAGACATTTTTCGTTTATTTCTAGAGTATTTTTTGATAATTTTTGAACAATTTAAATTCGAGCCAATTAATATATTATTTGACGAAAAACGGTGGTCGGAGAAAAAATGATACAATAATATCGTTATAAGGACGGAAGTTCATTTCGAAATTTAAAATAATATTATACTTAAAAAATGTCTTTAAAATATTTTTTTTGATATTAAAGCGGTGTCTAAGACCTAATTTCAAGAATTTTTCTCGGCATTACGAACGTATCTAGAGTATTATAATAAGATCAGATTAAAACCCAATTCAAAAAATTTAAAACAAAAACTCAATACCTCTGGAGGATTACTAGCATATTTTTAGAAACTGCTGAAAATGTATCAGAATACGTTGAGAGATTGTCTTGTGATGCCGAGAAAGAAAATTAAAAATATTGATTTTTATAAAATTTTACGAGTTTCTGTCATAATTTTTATTTTATTATCAATATCGGTTTATTTAATATACTGACTTAGGGTTTATAATATTATTTTATCGCATTTATATCAACTACCTTTATTAGTTGTCAAGTTATTACGGTGATTTTTTAACCTATTTATCTTAAATATGTATTATTTCTATGCAATACCGTTTAATTGAGTTGGTGTATTTTTGTATTTTTTCCGTCTACAATTATACACATTTTTATACTTTTTTGATACCTTCTGAAATAGTTACCGATTTTTAGTATTTGTGTAGACATTGCTGGAACAGATAGGTTAAGAAATTCTGTTTATGTAATTTGGGTGAGTCATATTTCGACATTTTTAGTGTACATTTCATGATATTTAACTATTTAAGACCGTATTATACCACATTTTTTTATGATTTTAAATGCTATAAAATCCTATCCCTGGAAATAAAATATAGTATGTTAGCATTTCAACCTAGGTACTATCAATATCGATATTATAACCACGGGTATATAACACTTCTTTGTATCTTGTACTTCCATTCAAAGTATACTTAACTTTACATCAAATAATTGATCAATAAGATGAATAATCTTATATTATAATATTTATAATATATTTTGTATTAAATTTATTTTAAATATTAAAAGTAGACTATTATAAATTGTCCTTATTGAAACGCCGGTGAAACCATTTTCACATAATGGTTTATAGGTAAATGCCGATAACAATATTTTATTTATTATTTAATATATAGAATGTATAACATTTTAAAAGGGGGGCTAAATCCCCTTAGAATCCCCCCCCTAGAATCCGTCCCAGGGTACCGCCATTGTCGGTGGTGAAATTCTTTTTTTATTTTTTGAGTCATAGTTACGTGCCATTATCTGAACTATAAATTATGTCGTTATTACCAAAGCCTCATCACAAAGAGTTACCGTCTGTGGTTGGCGGCGGGTTGGAATCAAAACGTACTTGTATTGTTCATCCTACATAAATTGACTTTTGCGTGCGCACGGCGATGGCAGTGCAGGCGGGCAAAAGGATATATGCGCAGCCAGCCCGGACCCGGCAAGTGTATCTGCGTGTGTGTCTTTGTGTATATAGAGTACCCTTTTTGTATTTATAACACAAAATATTATTATTATTATTGCGTTTAATGGAGTTTTCGTGTTGTCGTCGCATATAATAATATCATATTATCGTAACGCGAACGACGATTTTGGCGTCTCTAATGAAGAAATAATTCTGACGGGCATACTTCACTGGTACAGTGTTATACTGTCGTGTGCACGGGGCACGCGCCCCTTCTCTGTTACAGACCACAATGTGCGTCTATGTTTGTATGGGAGAGTGTATCTCTGAGGGGGTAGAGAGTCGGTTGATTTATCACCTCAGGTGTGAGCTTTTCGGCCAAAAAAAAAAAAAAATAGTTATAATAACAACGTTGTCGTCGAATTTTCGCGGGGGGTGCGGCCCACGCGAGACGACGAGATGAGCCGGCGCGAGCAAATGGTTTTCGTTGTAAGTTACACCTCCATCCCTATATTATATACATGTATATTATATTCCCCTACTATACATACATATATAATATACCAACACTACTTATAATATTCTCCACTCGCTTCACCTCTGCCGCGTCGTGTACTCTCTGGACACCCTATTTTCGTGGTATTTTATTTTTTGTCCAAACCACAATAAACCATCCCCCAAGGTGCAATTATTACTGTCACGAAATTATTATATTACACCAATATATATGTATATATATATTTATATTATTATATTATAATATATTATAATGTACCGTTCCACGCATGACGATATTTTTCACCCTCCCTTCCCCGCGCCACCAAAAAAACAAACAAATAACTAACGAACCTGCAGTGACGATACAATTTTATTTTGTTATTATCCATTTTTTTATTTATGTGCTGCCACTGCGACATCGACTCATATGATATGGTGAGCGTTGAGGTCAGAGTGGTCTTTGAGCCGGGTGAAAGGTGCGAGGTGTTCCGACTTTCAAAAAAGTGGAAAAGCGGGCGTGCAACAACGTGAATAATTATTATTTACCGATTTTCCGGTATGTATTACAATTATTCCGACCGTTCCCATCGATTTTTATTTAAAACAATACGAACAATTTTTTTTTCGTTTTTCCACTTTTCCATCCTCTTGAAAAACCATACATCCACTACCTATGCGCACGACGTATTAAAATATATTTTATATATTATATTGGGAATTATTCAATATCCATATTATAGAGGGTGTGATATAGAAGCGTACGATTATTATAATATTATATTGTAAACGCCTGTGGATTTTGTATTGTTACGGGGCTACAAATATTTAAAATTTTTTGATGTCGTTATTTTATTTTATTGTAATTGCTGCAGCACAAGTACAAATGCACATTATTGCATTGAAGGTATACGTACATAATATATTTTTTTTAATTGTCACGTGTTGAACACCACTGGGTTCATTGTTGTTCGATAAAAAATAATACGTACAACAATGGTGCAAACTCGAACATCTGCGGCTGTACGATGAAATGATGAATATCCCCACGGTAGCTATATATACATTGTACGTTGTACTAATGTAGATGCCGATATTTTATATTAAAAAACATTTCGTACGGTTGATGTAAAAATATATGAACAGCGTTTCGATGAATAATTAATAATAACATCGCGGACCATAATAGTAATAATCGCTGATTGTCGTTTGGCACTCATCTTATACGCACACAAAACGTAATTATATATTATTTTGCGTAATACTATAAAAATAGGACAAATATCTTTTTATCGATTTTATTTTACGAAAGCTTATAATTATTTCCTTGTTGATATCGATACACTTGGGCGTAATATGTATTATTGTAAAGCAAGCGTAAGACTACTCTGCAAATGCCGAACAGAAAATAATATAGGAGTTTTTGGTTACACTTTTTTTGGTATTATTATTCAAATTAAACATCGACGTCACAAACGTTGAAATATATATCAGTAACCGTAAAATGTCAGGTAACCAAATATTATCATAATATTTACACAATAACATTTCTCCTATTTTGTTTTTATTTTTTAAGTGCAATTTGTTGATCATTAATTGATGTAAGAATAATAAAACAATAACAATATATTAGTAATTATAATATTATTAATACTTAAAAGCATTAATATTTTACGATTACCTCCCGGCGACACGAAACCTGTATTTATACGTGCCTAGATGCATTAAAAATTAAAGCCCGAGAAATTGTTTTTATATTTATAAAGTTCGTGTCTACCTTAAAACTGAGAAAGAACAAACTGATAGTTTACTTCGGACCTACAGTGTACACATGTAACTATATACACATAAAGTGTTGGCGACCCGACACCAAAGTATATTTTATTCAAAAAAATGTAAATTATTTTACTCAACAGAAATAACTAAACTTTAAAAGGTTTATACCCAAAGCATAAAAAAAAAAATTATAGTAAAAAACAAGTGTGTATACTCTTTTACACCTACATAACGCGTTCAATCCACGGAAAACTATATTTAACAGTTTTTATAAATATTAATTATATGTAAGTAAATATTATGATAATATTTCGTTTTACTTATTATTATTTTCAGTAAGAGCGGTCAGCGATAACGTGGCAAGCGGTCCTCTATACGGCCATTAATTGAAAAAATGACTTGTAAAAATTGAAGAAAAAAATCGCGTTTCGATGAAATTAATGCCGTTTTGGAGAAAGTCAAGTGGTAAGTGGCGGTAATGCACTCAAATAACGTATTTTAAAGCGAATTCAATCAAACGGGTTCATCACTGTTCAATCATAACAACGATTAAAAATGTTTAATTGAAAAATCTTCGAGAAACAATAATTTTCTTTTCTATACACCTACCACGTCGGAAACGTCGGCTTATAATTACGTGGGTGTTTAATTAAAATAAAAAATAATAATAATAGTATAGGTATCGATGCACGGCGAGCGGTTGAATTCCTTTAGTGGGTAATTATATTACTACAAAGTTGGATTGCTTAACCGAGCGTACAATGCGATGGGACGTGAAGGTCATAATATATACTACGATAGGTTATTACTCTAAGACTAGAGAGTTTGTATGTTTTCTAATGTTCATCCAACATTCCAACACATAGCTCGGTGATATAGTAATTTATTTTATAATAACAAGACTACAAGAGTCTGTATAGTAATTTTTTTTGGTTTTTGCATATTTTGCATATTAGTTAACTCTTTTTTTCCGTGTTAGTTCATAATTCGTTACGTTTGAATTTTATGTCCACATTTCACATATCTAAATTTTTTAATAAGTATTTCATTTTTCTTTAAAATTGGTGGAAAAAATTGGAGAATTTAACGATACCCTGAATGAATATTCGATTTATATCCATTTATAGTTGAAATAGTGTTATGAACCGCCGATATTAACTTTTATCTATACCCAGAATTGTATAAATCTTACATACGGGTCACAGAATATTTCAATCAATCGGTGTTGTATCGTAAATATATTATATCTTTTAATTTGTATGATTTATGTTTATTGCTGTACGTTCTATAGTTTTCACCAACCTAAGTTGAAATTTACCGTGGCATGTTTTTATCAACAAATATTTTTTTACTGTATATACCAACATACCATAGGTAATTAAAGTGTTTTAGCTTTTATGCATATTTTAAAGATATATTTAATGATTTATTATAACCAAAATAAATTCATAATTATTTCAAGATTTTTCAGGAAACAAAGTCCTTCCCTACAGTTAAAACTTGTTACTATTTTTGACAAGATTGAAAAAAAAAAAATGCGAAATTATCCAATTTAATTGTATGTGCGTGTTTGTGTAAAATACAAACTGTATAAGTACTTGTCAATCCCGCGTTAAACCTAAACGATTTTCAAAGAACGATTTCAAAAACGTTTTTTATTATTCCTCATATGTTATTTTGTACTCGGCAGTAAATCCGTAATATATAACCGCCGTGGTCTCGACGAAAGACGGTATCCTGTGTATATAAATTCCAAATGTGTGACAACGTTGTATTTTAATGCTCTTTAGAAAAGGAAATAAGGAACCGTTCTTTTTTTTCTATGGTCCGTCGAACAAACAACGCATCACTTTATATCTATATGGTAGTGATCAATTTTATCGTTTCACAACATCTTTTTTGTTTACCGTTTATCACCTTTTACATAATATATTATGACTATCGATATGTCTATCCGTCTATCTACATATACATATTAATTCGCTATATGTGGAGAAAAAAATGAACATTTGATATTTTGATGTATCTGTCAAGTCAAATATTCTCGTGATCTTAGTCATGCGTTTTTACAAAGTTAAATATATCGGAATTGGATTTTTGACGTCTTCAGCATAAATGCAATATATCTTGTATCACTGTATTATCACTATATATTGTATACGGTGGTAAAAGTTTTCCAATTTCGACATTTGCATTACGTTGCAATATGTAAATTTTTAGTCCGTATATTTAATTAAAACATTTATTTATAGCCAAAAAATATTCATTTCAAAATGCCTAAAAAAATAATCAAGTACTTTTCTGTACAAATTTGACACTTTCATTACCTAAACAATGCATATTATAATATAAAAATATAATATATAATAAATAGAGAGTGTGCTTACAACAGTAAGACGAGGCAATTTATCAAATTGATCTTAACTTTGATCTAAGCACACATTTCGCAGTATTTCACATGCCAGTTTTGTTATTTATGGAGCAATAATAATTAAAAATATTCATATTGAAAGTTCAAGAATTTGTTAGTGCTAAACTTGGTAAATTGTTTAGCTATAATAAAATAAAACAAAGTAAGCTATTATCTTTTGTCGTACATAACATCTAACAGTGCCGATATTATAGCTCAAAGGAGCTGAAGTACGACCTCAACATTTTATTTGTTTCAAGTTAAATAATTAAATTGAAATATTAGATCCTAGGTATTTTATAATAGGCAACAATCGCTGATGAAAAAACATATTATTTCAAAATTAAAACAACTGTATGTCATCACAAGTAACTTATTAAAAGGTTTGCATATTACAAAGAAAGACCCTTTTTGTTTTACTTAGTGCGTGTTATAATAATATATATTTTCTCGTTTAATTTGCTGTTGTTTTTTCAAGCAGAAAATAATATTATACATTCAATGAAGAATCTACGTAATGTACATTATTGTACCTTAACATTTATAGCAAAAAGCAGTTTTTCTCTAAAACAACTTCGATATCTTGTATGGTTGTACATAATTCTATAAGTATTAAGTGCCTAGTTGTGGCAGTGTGTCATATAAAAATTGTACGCGTATTAGAGATATAAAACTGTTTCAAGTTAAATAATTAAATTGAAATATTCAATCCAAAGTATATAGTAATAGAAAGCAATCGGAGATGGAAGAACATTTTACCTCATAACTAAAACGACACTATGAATATCACAATTAACTATCAAAAGGTTCACATCTTACAAAGAATAAAGACACTTTTTGGTTTTACTTAATGCGTGTTGTAAATAATATATATTTTCTTGTTTAATTTTCCGTTGCTTTTAAGCATTTAATAATGTTATTTACGAAATGAAGAACCCACGTAGTATACGATAATTTACCTAAATATTTATAAAAGCAAAAAGCAGTTTTTTCTAAAATAATTTTAATATCCACTATGCCAGAACATCATTCAATACCTGACATAAGGTTTGTGCCTATTTGTGATATAACTTAATATACGAAATCAATAATAATAAAAACAAATCATGATAATATATTATAAAAGGTATTCTATCTCTATCTGTTACTCGAATATAAATAAATCCATTTGAAATCTTCGATCTGTATACACTTCAATAATGTCTATGTATTATTGAATACGTTTTTTGATCACTTGAATTTGTTTTTTTTTCTCTTGAACTTTTATACTATAATATAGATGCCGTGTTTCTATACTGTTCAGTGAACAGTGTTGACCCACATTATATGTATAAGATACATATAAATGCATTTATATATGTTTTACCTTAAGTAAAAACCGTGTTCTTTAGTACGAAAAAAACTTTTTACACGAAAAACATATTTATGGCCTGGACAAATTTTACCTATTGTTTGTTTTAGTTTTATAAAAACGTCGTTTTCAGTTTTTTTTTTTTACATATTTTTCCTCGAAAAATACATTTGACCACCGACCGCGTCGTACTTTAGTTTGTTAGGGTCTTGTCCCAATATCCAACAAGCTGTCACGAAAATTGACTTTGCGTAGTCCTCGTTTAATCTTCTTCTCTTTTTTACAAGGAAAAAATAAATAAGAAGAAAAGTACACAATTCGTGACTAGATAAACCCGAATACGTTCGCCGTGGACCGTAATACGCAAATAATATTTCCTACTGGGGTCCGATCGAAATTACATTTTCTGACAGATTTCCGAATTGTTTTTGTATTTAGAAAAGACAAATCAGCAGTGGCAGTCGGTAGACCGATCACGTATTTTTAGGCAAATAAGTTTCCGTACAATTTAAAACATAATTTTATTGAGCTGAATAATTGACTGTTTTACGTTGAACAAACGTGTCGGACTTATTGCTTGTTTTCGACATCTACACCGCACAGCCACCGTCCCGACTCCCTAGTAATTAGAACAATTAGCACACCTCGGAAAATGTGCTCTCTTGATTTTGATTTTTTCACGGGCTCAAAATATTAATAATATAAATAATAATAAAACTTCACAATGTACGGAAATATGCTTAATGCTACTTTTCACGATTTTAAAGGTACCTATACATACGTATACAACGCGCATATATTATATTGTGCGCATTTCAAACTTACAGGTTTAATTAGTAGGTAGGTAAAGTGAAAAAAAATCCAAACGAGTCTAAAACGTTTGACACAAATTAGTTTGCGTTTGAGTTTTAATGCTGTCGGCTTTGATTATTTACGCGCGGGTCCGTTTCGTTTAACGTTGTATGTTTTTCTTTTTCAATTAATACTGATTTTTTTTTGTTTTTCGTTTTTAATTTTCGTACCTACCTACCTACCTACCTACCTACCTGACTAACTATCCTACCTACCTAAC
This sequence comes from Acyrthosiphon pisum, assembly GCF_005508785.2. Classification (NCBI taxonomy): domain Eukaryota; kingdom Metazoa; phylum Arthropoda; class Insecta; order Hemiptera; family Aphididae; genus Acyrthosiphon; species Acyrthosiphon pisum. The sequence continues at coordinate 50,341,373 of NC_042493.1, forward strand.
TGACTACTGCGTCTTTGATCCACGGGATCGACCGATGTTGTTAATTTTTCATTACAATATACTGCACAGACGGCTCCACGGTTTCGGTAGTTTGTTTGTTTGTGTACCAGGTAACAGGTATATATATATACCTGGTACCCGGTACTGTATAATAATATGTGTGTTTGAAATTTTTTTTTGCCACCCAGACATGTAAAAAAAGACCTCTTGGAATACATCATAAACGGGAATTAAGCATACAATAATTATTATTTACCGCGTTTGCCGTAATATATACATTTTCATTACGTACGCGCCGTTGAATCTACTCTCGGGGGACTAAATATATAAGTATATATATATATGTACGTAGGTATATATAGCAAATGCCTTTGATCGGATCATATACCGTGTATACAGTATATACCTACGACTTCGAACGAACCACTATCTATACCGTGCCGATGTAAAGGTTAACTTCCGTGGATATTATGTAGGACGTAGTATTGACACCGCTGAGAGTAAATAATACGCGCGAATTAATATTATAGACTGCAAGATTGGGGAAACGTATAATTTGCGTGCAGAGATACCGCGTTGGTTCTCCGGCGGATATCAATAAATTATAACATTATATAGCTGGTACTTCGATTTCATTTGCCTACTGTTTAACCGGATAAAGCAAGTGGCGGAGAAAAAAAACGCTACTATATATTATGTATACCTACTCCGACGCATTTCAAACATCTGTACATAAAATATTTTATTATATTATTATCATGTTTGAAACCTTTTGAACGGATTTCGTTTGAATTATTGAATCGCCGTTTCGGTATACGACCCGCGTCGACCGGCGACTACAGACTTTTCGGAGACGAGAAGCTCAGTTTTCAGTGATATGCGCACGATTTATTAGTTTTATTATATTTCATCGTGAAGAATCGCTAGGACCGAATAATTCATAAATATAATATTATACACAGAGTTACTCGGGAAAACACATAATGTTTCCTGTCGCTATATAGACACGATCGACATTTTGGTAGAGTGAATCAGGTACTTCAGCTGATTGGGAGGAAAAAATAGCGAGAGGAAAGTTGAAGATTTCTTTCTGAATAATTTTTTAACCGATGTTATTTATTTATTTCCATCGGCTCACGTGCACAGGTAATATAATTAGCTATCGTTAAAAATAATATGACAAGAAATAGATATATTAAATGCAATAAGAATAATTTGTAATGCATATTCATTTGTTCATATTGTGATTTATAACTGAAAATAAAATTTGGGGTAAGGGAAGAAGTCCACTTTTTTAAATATATATATACATACAGTGAACAGTGGACATTCATAATTTGTACTTTCAAAATATAAAAACTTTTTATTCTCGTTATTATTGCTTTAATGAAAATATACAATCATTCATAATACAGTATTCACAGTTAAAACATTTCAAGGAAAGACCCAGACCCTCCCAGACCCAGACCCAGACCCAGAACCTTCCCCCTCATAGGTTGCGGCCTAGCAAGCAAGGAAGTAGCAAGGAAGTAGGTAAAAAAATATATATTATGTAAAATTGACTTAATGATAAATTATTTTTGACAATAATTCAATAAAATTATCTGTTACCGTATAAGTATTGATCGGTCATAACACTATCACAATTTAATAATAAAAACATAATAATAATCCAATAATAACAATTATTTTCAATAAAATATTACGATGTTCATTGTGAAACTTCCATCATGCGTAAATAAACTTACTAAAATTAAACAATATTTACTGTGTTCGTACACGAAAACAATTTACTAATTATATAGGTATAGGTAGGTATATATTCGTATTTTAAGAAGTTTATTAAAATAACGTTAAAACAAAAGATTTATTTTTATGTATAATATTATCCATTTTATTTATTTACAATGATGTAGCTGATAAAGAAACTGACAAAAGTATAAGACGATTGTAAAATATACAGAAATGTAATGCGCTTAAATTATTTCGGTACAAATCGGCAAAAACGTTATTTCTATAGACAACTTATTATGCCCGGGAAGATGATTATACATCTATATTATAAATCTGACAGCACATTAAATTTTAAATTGTTTAGGGGAAGGAGCCCCTGGATAAACAGTTGACAATGCGATTGTATCGTATGATGCAGGTTTTTCAATATTTATTCAGACGATTAAGTCTAAAAACGATGGAATATACGCGGTGGACATGACGTTGGTGACGGTCGTATAATATAATAATATTATTTTATATTTAACGAGATACAATGCGGTTCAAAAAAAAAAAAAAAAAGAAAAAAAGAAGAGCTCACGTCTTTATACGATCAACGTAAGGTTTGTGTAGTAGACGTCTAACGGCGTATATAAAGTGAAGATTATTATTAAATTGATCATCTCGGCGGGACGTCGGCGGTGCGTGAAAATCGGCAGAACGTTCTGGCCGTCGAATAGTATACCATAGTTACCGGACGACGAGGGTCGACCAATATTTTCGACGTCTCAGGTGTTCACTGGTGCACGCCACCATTTTTGGAATTTGGACACAAAAATAATATTCGTTTCGCAGCGCGGTAGCATGACAAACTTGAGGTTTAACATATCGCCATTAGACTATTGTGTGCAGGTTCCACGTTGTCCTAGATCGCTAGCACCACATAATATTATATTGAATGTGTTAGAATTTAATTAGAATAAAAAATATTTAATTGGATAGGAATATTTTTGTTATGAGTGGTGTGAAAAATGTATTGATTTTACGATGACGTGAGTTTCTTTAGTGTCTGTAGAAAAATTTTCAGATTGTGCTGACAGTGTTTATGATCATAAACGTCGATAATTTCTTGTGGAAATTTTGATTCAGTTGGTACTTTTAGGAGGTTAACGTTTAAAATAATCGATAAAAATAAAAAATTTACAAAGTTTACAAAATTTGTCAAAATTGTGAAACTGTTATCAAAACAATTGTTTAATAATACCATTTTGACAAAAAAGTTAGACCTTCTTTGCACGTAATGGTTTTTTCATCGTATACAATAATTTATCATTGAACTCAATTTTAAGTATTTAACACATTTATTAAAGTATCTACTTAATGAAGATTTAAGAGGTACACTCAACTCCAACAACTGTACAATCATTCAGTTTTTTATTCAATTTTTGATTTTTGATTTAAAAGCATAATATATTTTGAATCACAAAAATTATAAAAATCAATAAATCATCAGCCAATATACATCATTGAGTAAGGACCTTTAAAAATCCTTGGCCTGGGTCCAATATTTTTTGATTTAACTATGGAAATGCGGAAACTTCAGTAATTGTTGTAGTATATAGTTAAATAAGAAGTATTTTTTTTTTTAAATGCACAATATAGTATTTGTACAAAAAATATTATTATCTCCTGTGAGCGAAACCTTAACCTAACAATATATTTAAAAATAATTAAATTAAATATCAGATGGTTTTTATTCTACATATTTTTATATAAGTACATGATTTAAATTATATTGAAAATGTCACTTGTAGTTAATGTTTATAAATAACATATAAACAACAATAAAACCGGAAATGAAATATCGCACTTGCAGTTACTTTTGATTTAATATCAAATGCATTAAAATTTAAAATAATAAATAATAACAAAATTGTGATATAATAATATTATACGTACCGTTGCAGTCGGGCAGAGATCGTAGAATAATAAGTAATAACACTCAATGACCTATATATTTCGTTTCTCCACGAGTTATTGTAATGTATTTAGCAGAAAATAAGGCGCTATTGTAATTGTAGGCACTCGGTCGTCGTTGTCGAAACTTCGGGGAAAAATTACTTTTCACTCGGAAATACTTAATAATAATAACGCACCATATTCGCCCGATAATATCATATTTTATTGGTTAGGTTACATTCGTTTTTATATTACCTAAGGGTGTGTTTGTGTGTGTGTGTGTGTGTGTGTGTGTGTGTGTGTGTTTTGTTATTATATTAAACGTATATAGTAGGCCCCCGATAACCAAATAATAATAATATAGTATAAGTATTAAATACGCATTTGACGATATTTTATTGGCACATTTTACGATATTACATTAAATTAAAATAATGTTATTTCCGATATCATTTCGCGTCTGTGCCCGGAATCAAAATGTTTATGGCTTTTGGTCGTCCAACGCTGGAGCGGTAATAGCTGGTTGGTCGGTGAGGGATGATGAGGAGGTGGTCGCCGTGCAGGGTAGTTCATGTGGCAGCGTGGAAATACAGAAAATGTTGAACAATCACCCCTTCACAAGCCCAGAGCAATACGCTGATCGGCATCTACGTACAGTCACTTAATTTTACAAATAAACACGATAAAATAATGATCGTAATAATGACATTATTTCCGGATCGTTTGATAATTTCAACATTAAATTGAAGTGAACCCAAATACATTAACTTATGATCAAAAGACAAAAATATTTTTTTATGTACATAAGTACTGTGAAGACGTGTACTGTACGCAACTTCTGCTATTCTGAATAATTTGTATTTTATAAGACCAATGGACCAGTGATTTGCCGTCAATCGTTTATTGATTGGAATAGTCCGTGCAATGTAATTATACTGAGGATACTCTATGACACAACTATTTTGATTGATTTTAACAGTAAATATGTTTCTTTTTAGGTTTAAAAACGCAGTGGCATGCTGAAATAGAGGATATGAATTGTTGACTATTTTCAGACCACGTCATGTAACGGTAAATATACTTTTCTTGCTTTATCGTATATTTTATATGAAAAAAAATAATCCAAAGAGGCTTAAGAAATTCACCTATAGTAATGAACTTATGTAATGTAATATTATATTCCTAACTCATTTTAATATTGTATTGTACGATTAAAAAAATTAAATATACTATAGTTTTATATACGCGGCATCATAAACAGTTAATACTTCAATGTTCCTTCAGAAGAGGGAGGGAGGTCTCTGGGTATAAATCGAAGACCAAATAATCAAGAAGCCCCATTTCCCTTAAATATATTTATGTATATAACGATAATTTTTTAACATTTAATATTATGGAAGTATTAATTGACTATGTTGTTTTCAACACATCGCGTCGAGTGCAACGTATCGACAACGGCCTGGTGTATCCTCTGAGGCCAAATAGATAGATAGTCGGTCGATAGATAGTCAAAAATAAGTATAGGCATATTTATTATTTATGGATTTATAATTCACTCAGATATCGGGACAATGCTTCTGTTCTCATTCGTTATTGTTCAGTGAAATGTCTAATTTTGAACGGTGTATTTGATTTGGGTTGTCGTATATTTTTAGTGAAAATACCTTACATGTTTTTTTTCCCCAGGAAACGATATCGACGACGACAATTAAGAAGGTACCAATATATTATAGCTATATATACAGTGTTATTTCAGACTTATCAAACTTATTTCATTTTTATAATTATATTAGAAGATAAATTAATTAATACAATTTACTTACTAATAACTAATAATTTTCATACCTATAAATACATTAAAATGTCGGTCTACTTTTCTATTTCTTTGTTATTTATAGAAAGCCACATTAGGTAACAGCTATATCACATATTATATTAAAACAGATTGTGTTCTTAGATGTAAACATGATTTAAGATACACAGATTACTCAACGCCATATTATCATAGGAATTGGTCTCCAGAGACGTGATGCTCACAGTTTATCACCAAAAATCATCATGTGGTCACACTGATGTTGGCGGAGATCAATTAAAGCACCGTATTCATTTTTTCTTTTGATTTATAGGAAGTGCGCTATCTGTCTTCATAATATCAACTGTGACTTTACGAGCTAGCACGTTTAAAAGCATTAATAAAAGGTATGAAATATATTATATAACTATATTGTATGTGTAAGTAAATCATTATAGACATAATAGGACAATCAAGAATTTCTTTAAAACTCACAATATAAAATATGTAATGTGCGCAATCGTGTTGTGCTTTCTCAAATATAAAAAGGTAAAAATTGTACGATCGTGTTGGGTTTTTCTGCAGTTAAACAACTAAAAAGTGCGCAATTGCGTTATACTAGATTGCATATTATGCAGAAAGCTTATCGCAAGCAATAGTGATAATATTTAGTGGTCGTACGAGAATCGGCACACCGCTGTTGTAGATAATTGGCTACTTGAATTACCAAAATAGCGAAATGGCGTAAGTATCACAAGATTTCAGGAAGAATAAATACATTAAATAACCTGCTAGATAACTGGTACTTTTTGATCAAATTAATTTATTTAGTTATCAAATCAAAAAAAAAATTCTGTTAACAGGCTTGTAAATATGCTTGAGAAAATTAAGAATTATAACGGCGCAATATGTTTCATGTTCGACTCTTGTAATCTTGTCAATGCTTAAAATGCTTATAATATTAATAAAATCTACTTTTGCTCCAGAGTTCAACAACATTTTATATAATTATTCTCCAACAACTAATTTGTTATTAAATGGTGGGAAAAAAGCATGCACAATATATCAATACATTATTCAGAGTTTAAAAGGACTCACTACGAGTAAAACAAAATAGGTAAGCAAAATAAATATCGATTAAGTACAACAAAAACCACTATAATTATCATACATAATAAATTACATAAAATGGACAAAAATAGTACCTATTTAATTAAAATATTTTCAGTTATAACTGTTGGTGCGTGACACGAAAAAAGTAATCAAAATGTACACAATAATAATAATATTATACATTTTTATTGAAAAATCGAACGAATTTTTTTTAGACCATTGTTGCAGACCTGATTATCTGAATAAAACTTTTCATATTTATTCCACGAATTTCCATTATAACATTACTATTACTATTATACACGTTTAATCAATTGCGTATGATATAATATGTTTATAGGTGTATGGGAGGATAATTGCAGTTATAGTATTATTTTGCGATATTGAAACGACTATTTTTAAATCACGAGAGTATGCGAAAACTATTTAATAATCATTATTTGCAGCACTTCGTCGTGTATCGTATGAATGAATGGTAGTACGTTGGATTGTGAGGTATATGCATACTTTTTTTTTTAATAACACCCAATTTCACGGTTTGAGTGCACGCAATAAAAAGTATTATCGAATAAATCATTCGATTTAACACTTCATATATATTAAGTTAGTACAATTATAATGTTCATGCGCTGTAAATACATTGTCTACGTACAATATATAATACTCTACATATTATTGATAACGTCATTTTTTTCACCGTGAAATTCAACCGTAAAAATGTTCCATTCTATTATGAATATCACCTATTATTTTTGATACGTTAAATAAAAACCAAAAATATTGGCAATATCGATATCAAAAACCAACAATTTTTATAAAACGAAGTAGATTTGTATTATTTTAGTAATTTTCAACAATAACAGATAAGCCTATAAAAATAATAATATTTCAAAAACTGTGATCAAGATATATTACACATTACATTTTGTGTTTTAAATTGCTTAAAAATTATAGTCAGTCATTAATTTATGGCCATCGTTACTCTGTAACATTTCCTTTAAAGAATATCGAAGCAATTCAATTGTTTAATTTAAATTAGAAATATTTTTCTAATGGCATTGCAACGTATAAAAGCAGTAGTAACAAGATTAACACGTGATGGTATCGATTGGTTGGTCAAAAGTGAACCGAGTAACCGTTAAACGATGAATCATTAACATAACATAACGATAGAAAATTATTCCTATATGCAATGAGACTCTGCTCAGTAAAGCCTTTGACTTTGAATGGTTAAAACATGTATGAAGTTCATAGTAAGTTGTTAAGAACAAAACTCAAAATAACAAATGGAGGTTACCTAGTACCAAAAAGTGCAACAATTATAAACTATATGAAACAACATTGTGTGTTGAAATTCAAATAAAAAACTTAAAATATAAGTTAAAAGTATGTGAAAATGTACGCAATAGTTTTATTTGGTTAAACTTATTGAAAACGATTTGTTATAACTTATAAGCAAGACAAAAACATAACTTTTTAAAAAAATAGCCGGAATACGTATTTGTCGACGGTAAATATTATAATAAAATAATATCAATGAAAACACCATTAGAATTGGCCAATAATATTGTTTATGTTCCAATTGTATCGTAATCGTCATAATATAATAATCAAACAGAAATGACAATTATTTTAACGAGTCAACAAACTTAATAATTACATTATCTAGTAAACTTTATGTTATACAAAAGCTCGAATAATGTATAGTTTATATTTTACTTTATTTACTTTTGTGTATATAATATGTTATATAACCATTGTAATTTGTAAAGTAGATTGTTGTTGTTGTTCAGTTATTATTTGCTATTTGAATCGTATATGAAAACCTTTTAATTTTGAAATGTATTATTTATGTGAGTCTTAGGTATTGTTTTAGTTTTCTCTTTATATATATTTTATACTTGACAAATTATATAAGTTAACTCTCATCAGGGTAATCATCGTTTTAATCGATTATATTGTTTTTATGTTCGCAGGTATAATGCTTATATGAATTATAATAAAACGTCAATATCTTTCACACTGACTTTATCTTAAGAATTAAATAGAAATATTATTTAATTATATCAGGTATATTACCTATATACTATATAAATACTAACATTTTATGAAAATGGAATCATTTTAAAATTTAAAATTTTGGGATAGTGCATTGGTCCAACACTATAATTTATTAAAACTGCAGTTTCTATACGTTGCACACAGTGAATGTGAATAAAAAATTGTAATAAACAAATTGTTTTTGCTTAATAAAATATGGATCTTAGTTATAAAATCATGATTACTGACTAGTATAACAGCAGTATTTTTCAATCGTAAGTATTGAGGGTTCAATTATTATTCAATACGCAACGACGGTTAGTGTTATTTCTATATAAAATAATTAAAAGTAAAAATATTGAAATATAAATGTATACACATGTATACAACTTTATTCAATTTTTTGAAGAGTTGTTCGTATGAGTATTAAGTAGCACTTACCTACACGAATAATAAAATTATATTTAAAACCGCATACATCAAATAGCTAGCAATTATATGGTACCATTATGTTATTATATTACTTAAGAAATATTATTGATTTGGTTAGGTATATGCTTTTAATATTGTTCATTTGGATTATATATATATTATGTTTTTCCTTTTAATAACTACATTTATATTTATTTTTTTGTAATATTATTCATTTTTATATTTATTTTCCAATAACTTTTGAATTTAATCTAAAATTAGAACTTTGAAATTCCTTAAAACCATTTACATTGTGAATCGAAACAATTTTTTAATGTAACGATTATTTCAATAAATATATTACAAGTTTCTTCAACATTCCCGTGCAATAATAACGGACAAAATAATAATAAAAATACAAGTATTCAATGAAGTAGTATTGAAATGGAAATAAATGTTATTGGTTTTGGCTTTTATCAATCACTCTTGACGATATCAACGAGACGCACAGTTTTCCCTTCGAGAATTCCATAAATGATTTATTTATTTTTTTTATTTTGCTCACCTCCCATTATTAATATTTTTGGCGTTACTGTATGGATTTTGTTCATAAATCTGTTGAGTTGGTAAGCCCGTGACCTGTGACCGTTATTATTATTTAAAAGTCAAAGAATAATGAAAAAAAATATTCAAAAGTGCCTCGGATTTTATTTAAGTAAATACCAATAAGGAAAGAACCTTCACATCAAAGAAGGCTTATATTATATATAATATCAGTATGCCAGTATGTATATGCATCCATTTGGTGACATATTAAATAGAAAGCAAAATCCGAACGCATTATAGATACACCTAATCGAGCTGACATTGAAGGGGAGTGAGTAGATATAGAAAGAACTCACTTTATAATTTTTCTTTTTTTAAATAAATGTATTTATTTATTTTTCTCTTATACTTTATTATAGAACTATAGCTGTCAAGTCTGAAAAAAACCATTCAAATCGACCACTGCGATTGATTGGTGTCTGGTGGAGAATTTACTGGAGCATACTCTATATAGTTTCAGATAAGTATATACACAGTGGAAACGAGGGAAACGACAAATGTTGTAAGCCCACCTACATGACTAAATCGTGATTTTTGTGTATGCCACAAGCAGAATAGTGCCACTATATGGATGTGCGGAAAACTTACTAAAAATTATGCACACGATTTAACGGCAAAAAGATGGGGTGACGTGAAAATGATAAATCTTAGATGATGCGAATACATCGCCACGGCACTGGCTCAATACAGGGTGAGTGAACACTATGTTACAACGATTTATTAACGATCAACTGCAGTTGAGCAAGATTAGGTCGGTGGGTACTATATATATATTTACGCGTTCGCGGGTTAAGTCCCTTACGGCTATCTCGGAATTGGATGCACAATTCTGCCAGCGTTTGTTATACTGATCCCGTTGGCTTACTAAAAAAAAAAAGAGTCAACAAACCGCAATAAAATAATCTTCGCTGAAAAAAAAGAAATGGCTCAACGTAAATTTATCACCGACCCTTGTACCGACGGTATTTTATATGTAAAAAAAAATTGTATCGTTTACAGTAAACCGTTGTCGGAAAGACGTTTGGAAAACGCGTGCGCATTATACTGATGCAGTTTAGAACTGCTTAGTTATTAGAATGAGAAAATCAATTTAAAACAATACTTTTTATACAATTAGCCTGATTGGGTAATACAAGATTCACCAAGCATGCTTGACTCCATTAGTTCTTACTTTGATAATGAATTTATTCAAATTCTAAGTGTTTACATTTTTAAATATTTAAGACTGCTATTATTAATATTTTGACGCTACTTTTTCAAACAAGATCCAACCCTCTTCATTGTAAATTGATAATTAGATAATTAATTTTGACGGTTCTAAACTGAAATGTGAATTATTAGTTTCTGAGTTACTAAAATGAATACCAAGTGATCAAATTTTAATGTCTACACTTCTTTATTAAACAATTTTGATTTTTCGTCGTAAAAAAATGTTTGAAATGAAAATTATATTTTTTAGTTAAAACTTTTCGAAATAATAAACGTGGACACTTAAAATGGATCACCTTCTTTACTCAGACGTATAAATGTATAATAGTCTTTAAAAATGGATTCGAAAAAAACATAAAATAAATGTAAAATTAGTTCTAGTATTTATTATATTCGCGAGGAAGATGAGATCACCGTTTCATTATTATTGATTATGTATGTACAAAACTTGATTGTTTTAATATAATATCGTCATTATTAAAATAATTTGGGAACTCAAAATGGTATAACTCTGGCTTTCATTAACTTATCGATAAAATTGTTAACCTTTAATTTTTTTTCCTTCAGTGTTGTGGGTGAATTATTATAATATAGAGGTTATTGGATGGAGCAGACATCATATATCGAACAAATAAAAGGTGTTTTGATTCATTATTGTGGTTTATTGTGACAAATAATCACATAGTTTGATCGGTTCATCAGTGGGCATAGATTTGGCATAAGATTTTAGCGAATGACTCCATGATATCGTATTACTATTTTCATACTGTGCGTACAATCAACTAATAATCGAACCGTATAGTATAATACTTCAGTCTCCAACTGCATGCACACGTTGAACCTTATTTCGTGTAATACAATTAGGATAAAATTGCATAAATGTGTGTCGCATTGTTGCCTTGTGTCAATGTGTAAAAATTTAAAAATATTATAACATAGCGAGAAACATAATGCATGCGTAATTCTTGAAATAGAAACAGGAAAGACGAGTGACAATAAATTAAAAATATAAAGTTGGAATTGAATTAAAAGCGTAGCTGTAACTCGATTCTACGGGTCGGCACGTCATGATTATTTTTTTGTTTTTGTTTTTAATTCGATTATTAATTAATATCCCAGTCACGACGCGTACAAAAGTACCTTCCTACAAATATTGTCCACGTAGGAGATCTTAGAACAAAACAATTATTATTTTAGTCATTTTACTCATTTTGGGTAATCTAACAATGATTGGGCCAAACCACGACTTCAAAACGCATTAGAATATAAATCGTATTATAATATATAAGTATTAATATTATTAATAAAATATATATATATATATATATATATATATTACATAAATCAACAAACCAAAGACCTAAGCGAAAATATTTGAATACACATTATAATTGGAAAAATGACAATAATATTTTTTGACAAAAATGTATATAGTATTTTGTTTTGGTTTTTTTTTTCGCAAACGATCTTCAAAATCGCATAAATATAACAATTGTAAAAAAAACATATTATAGGTACTTACTATAATATTTATTATCTACCTACGACTATCTAAAACGACCTGAGCGATATTTCAATAATTATTGTATAATATTTCATATAAAAGGCACGCGTAACAGTTGTTTGGAGTAGTTATAATAGTCGGTAGGTACCTAAATGTTGTTTAAATTACGGTAAATTATGTTTATTAATTTAATAATATTTATAAATTATAATAATAACAATATATACAATTGAAAATTAATAGTTTTGCCGAGGGGCAGCTTCGTAAAGTGTAATAATAATAATAATATTACATAAAATGTAAATTGATTAGTTCTTTTACATTAAAAAACAATGAATAATTCCCGTAAAATTGTTTGAAATAACAACGAAATAACTTTTTTTTTTCAACACCCGCAGCCGCCGAATGCTAATTAACCGCGCATTGTGATGTTGTTTCAAAGTTTTAACAATAATGACAAATGGGCTGCGGAGTGCGGGTGCTAATTATATAATAATAATATGGGCAAACGGTATTGGAAAATTAATAGGTCATAACGGGCGATGATAATATCAATAATATTATACCGACCACCTAAATAGTCGAATAGTGTACTCGTGGACTTGGACGAGTGCAGGACCCGCGTAAAACAATATATGATGATGATGATGATAATTAAAATGATTCAGGTACAAGTGCGGCAGAAATTCAGTTATTTTGGAGTATATGTGGTAAAAAAAAAACGCATTTGTCGGGACGCTACGTGTGTATACAACTACAACGGGCAACAGCAATAACAACTCGTAATAATTATGTTTATTTTATAAATTTCGACGCAGCCGATTGTCCGGGGCCATTTCTGCTGCTTTTTCGGCCAAAAACAAAACAAACACGGAACGTGCTAGTAAAGTATGTCCGCAGACTGTATAAATAAAATTTATAATAATAATATTATAATGCCGCCATTCCCATCGGGTTCAGCGTTCGTTCAAATTGTGTAATTTTTAACGAACTCGCCCGTACAACGCTATGAGGCCGCAGTGATTAACAACCGATTTTGCGTCGACGGCCTGTGCGATTCCCACTCACCCTCATCCACTACGGCTGCATAGAACGTGAAAAAAATTTAGCAATGTAATTTCCTAGCATAGATAGAGTCTCGACGCTCGGTATCCAAAGCGTCTTTTGGTCTTTGTCCACGCCATCAATATTATAATTTAATATAATAATGAACAAAAAAAAACAAAACATGGTATCTTCTTCTTACTCTAAATATAAGACAATAAAACGTAACAATGGCCAGAGCCATGACGTATTTGTGATATTTTTAAACTGCTTTACGATAAGTTAAAATATATCAGCCAAATTGTCATAATGTTCAATTGTTTTCACTGGGTCGAAATGCTTGATTTTTTTTTTATAAGTATTAAAAATCAAAATATTGACAAATTCATTAAAAATCAAAATATTGACAAATTCATTAAAATCTCAACAATTTGCAAATTAGTTTGTAGTTAAAATGTTATAAAAGGCTCAATTTGTGTAGTTAAGAATTGAAAATTTAAAATAAAATAAATAATAATTCATACCGCTGTAACTAGTAATTTAAAACTTTTATAAACACATCTTTTATTATAAACATATTTTTAAGTTTGAATTTGAACGAAATTAGATATTTAGACGAAGAATAACTATTTTAGTTATTTTGTTGTAATTTAGTTATATTATTTGTGGTTACTTGATACTTTTAAAGTGTATTATTATATTTTAAGCGCACAATGACGTTTTAAAATGAAATTTTTTTGGGAAAAATTAATTCAATCTACTGTATTATTAATGTCTAATAAGTAATAATAAAATGAATTAATAAATTAATAGCAATTATATTTACGTGGTAAAAGCTAACTAAAAATTTATAAATATTTAAATTATTTTTGTGGGTTGTCGAAAATTATTATTGATGACAATTGATTTTTAAGACTGTGTTTTTGTCGTAATTTTATTATTTTTTCGAACTTATTTTTGTTGAGCTTGGTGAATTTTATTCATTCAAAAAATTAATAAATTGGTACTTGTTAACGATTATATAAGAAAGAGATTAGAAGATAATTAAATTATATATTTAAAGGACCCAATTTGTGTGTAGGTATATAATATACCGTAATATATGTTAATACTAAAAACAATTGTTTCACATCTATTTTACTACTACGAGAAATAGATCAATAATGAATAACAATCAAGGTGACCGACTTAACATAATTTAAAAAAATAAAAACAAAAACATAATATTTATTTTTTAGTACATCGAAAACCGAGAGTGTGCTATGAACGGAAAACTCTAATAAACACTTCTCCAAACGTCAAGTTTTCGGACGGAAGAGAGGAACAAAACAATCTTTGTATAAAATCATTCCAATACGGAAAAAAAAAATGGTGTTAGAAGTCTGTGAAAGTATAGTATGAAATCATCATACACTTCAAGATATCGACTCTATTGCGGTACACATAATTTACATAAGTGTTATCCATGAATGGGAAGTGAATTATCGTTAAAAATAATTACGTATTATGTAAAATGGTTCTCACTCGAATCACGGTCCTATAAATGTAACGATTAAAAATAAAAAACACCCTTCAAACGCACGTGTAGTATTGGTACTCTCAGAAATTCTCGGAAAGGAATATTTCCGTTCGTGGGAAATTCTGAAAAGTTCAGCAAGTTCCCGTAAATAACAATAACTATTAAATATGACGGTTTTTTTCAGTTATGATTATTTTTTGTTTTACTATAGAAAGTCACGTACGTATTTTTTACATACGTGGCCTTAGTAATTTTATAGTACTGGATTAATATAGTTAATGTTTTTTAGCAGAAAAAAATAGTTATTTTGTCCAGAGTAAAGTACCTTCATGGCTATAGAATATGATACTCAACTATTGGGAAACTTTTTTAAGAAGTTTTTAGGCTCTGAGAGAAATGAGTAAAATATAAAAAGTCACTCAAAAGACTCAATTGTACTACTAGGAAGTAGGAACGCTGAAATAATATTCATATGTCATCTACCTAGTATCTAGTATATATTATATCCTCACATCCCAAATTTATTTGACCTATTTGCCTTGGTTCCAACGAGCAGTTATACATTTGACCTTGAGTTTTGTTTATTTTAGGCATCACTTAAATTAATATGTATTAAAGCCTTGAGTGTCTATAGATTTTGAGTGCTTAAAATGTTGAATTAATAAAAAGGTTGATTTATTTGATAAATTGTTATCAATTTAAATGTAATAAAACATTTCTTAAAATTAATTTGTTATTTAGTAACTATAATGCTAATTTTTAGTTTATTTACTTTTTTGGATTAATTTTAAATTTTCATACAAATTAGATAAAAAAAAAAAAACAAATAATAGGATCCGTTGATTTCACCAATATAGCATCGATTCTATCAGTACACAATATGTCAATATCCATAGATCCCAATCGATATCTAATTTTTGTTGTATTTCTTAGCAATATACTTAGGGGCTTTTTAAATTTTAACTTATCAAAAAACTTGAATATTTAAATGAAATACAACGTTATTAGCCTTAGGGTACGTTAACTATTATTTGTTCCCAAAGTTTATGTAATGATTCTTCTGAATTTCCACGTTTTCCCAGGAATTCCCGTCACACTGTTCCAGGGAATTTTCCATCCCCTAGACACGCAAGAGTCGATTATTTTTCTGTTGAATTGATATGGATAAATGTTTATACAATAATTTATAGTTTATCACGCATATGGCATTTTATAACACCATCGTAAAAAATAGGAACCGACCTAAATATGTACCTACATTATAATATTATGATATTAAAATAATTTCCCGGACAACAAATAACTTTCGGAAGTCAATAATAACACCAAATTTTACACGAATGTGTATGGAAAAAGGGGAAGTTATATACCAAACCCGTATAGTAATTAAATACTCGGTCACCGCCGACGTCACAACCCCAATAGAAAGTTGATTCTCCTCGCGACGCGCTGCTATATAATTATAATACAATAGTACGCACTCATCGGGGGCGTTTTTATGGGTGTAGGTAGTATATATATGCTGAGAGAAAATTGTTTTATAAAACAGCCATAAATGGTGTTATATTATTATATTCTGCTACAGGACTCGGTTCGTTGTCTAGTTTCTTAAATTCTAGGGAAAACTTACATCAGTGAGACACGGGGGGAAAATCCCACTTCACCAACAAAAAAAACTGACTTTAAATAGTATACCATGACTGTAGGGGTGTATTCGTGTACGCGGTCATCGTTGAACGGAAATAGACTCGCTGTGGAAGTCGGCGTGGTGATAGTATCTATTTAGTAGAACCAGACCTTTTTCGAGCATCAAAAACGTGGTTTTTTTTAGAATATTTAATATAATTATCGGGTGTTTACGTATTATGATATATAGGTAGGTACACGCCCCGGTGTGACGTGTCCTTCGCCGTACCTTCGTCAGCTAGGCCTATGGAATTTCGTAGTTTTCTACGATTTATAACGACGGTAACGGTTAATATAACGATGGTAATAATAATTATATAATAACAACAAACATAAGATAGGGGTAGATGTGTAAACGTCGAGGAGGGGCTAAATGAATTTCACTTTTGACGCTCGTTGGCACGACGTCGACGGTTTTAGTTTTTGACGAAATAATGAGACCGCTTGGAAGTTTCAGGGACTAATAATAACAATACCGAGAAGTTTGCTTTTGTACAAAAATATTATAAAAGCTTCGTTGTTATTATTACTATTATACGTCTGTAAGACGCATGCGCACTCGGCGCTGATCAGTATGATAATAGTGTAATAATAATATTAGGGTGGACTTTTGCGCGCATATGGGCACGATAAGTAGACAAGTCAGTGGACACTGTATCGTAGATTGAACGCAATGACGTGTCCTGATTCGTAAAATGGTACAAGGGGGTGCAGATCTGCGATTATTCAACTCAAAGACAAATTAGAAGATAATATAAATTTATTTTGCTTACAATAGTTTATTACGATTTCCCAAAACGCTGTTATTAGGTTTACTAGTAAGACTTTCGATTAAGCATTAATAACTTCGTATCAGCCTTCTGTATAAACATTAAACAGTAATACGCAATATAAAGAGGGATCCAACAATTATTTTAGGGTGCATAAACTCCTCCCGATACCGAACCAATCACTGCGGGTAAACTTTTCGCTATTATTGCTTATTGGACGTGTAATGGGTTTAAGAAAATACGGTCTTAAATCTTGATTAATTTCCAAATTGATTCTATACGATATCACCTCGAAAATCGGAATACACTGGCATTGAAAGTTTTAATTTACGCGAGCCCTAAATAAAATAGTATAATTTAGTCGGACGTTATAGCGAAAAAAAGTACGTAAATTAAGTTACGTTTTCGTCGCTCTAGGTGCGTCTTGCGCACCGGTCGAAGGTATTATATGGGCGACTGAGTGTGTATAATAATATTACATATTGTGCAATATTGCACACGGGAAAGTATGACATTACGAATTTATCTCCACCGGACCTGTGTGTAGTGGCACCCGAAATAAGCCCCTTTGGAGACGAAACCGTTTTAATAATATATATATAATATAATCTTCATGACCAAGAAGGTATAACGAGTTTATTCTACCGGCCAGGCGATCGACGCCGGTATAGCGTCATCTCGGAGCTGACGGACGAAGAAGATTTTACTACCCGAGAGATACTTCCATAATGTCGTACGATACTTATATATATATATACCGTTATTACGCACGTCTACCGATCACTATATTACCCCTGCGAACGTACTCATCCCCCGAAAAAAAAACCATCCCCTTCTGCCACACCCCACACCGCACCCATCACCCATCCATGCGCAGGTCCCTCGTGCCGAAACGAGACGAAAGACGCGATAGTTATTAAAGAAAGAGGCGCGTGTAACGACGTGTCAAAGCCACTAGACGAGACGGTGGCGGCGGAGGCATATATATTGGATTTTTCGGAAATTGAGCGAACGAAATTCACCGGCACCCCACACCGTTTCCGGCCGGAAGTGGATTAAAGGTCTTTTGCACGCGCTCCCGCAAAACGTGGGCGGCGACGAGGGGAATGTATAGTACTATATGATATAAGTATATATATATATTTCAGGTATAAGTATAATATGTGTGCATACTGTATATATATATACTAAAGCCATAGTACATACTATTCACACACAACACATACACACACACGCACACACTGACGCGGTACTGACAAATCGACGCGTGTGCGGGATACCTATACTATATAATATACTATATTTATATATTATGCGAGTTAAGTGAGATTTTCGTGTCGTCGTCGGCTCTGAAACGATTTCGGCGGAATCTACCGTCGTATACTCCGGAAACACTATACGCGTAAGCCTAAGTATATAAAGTTTTTATTCACTAATACAGCACAAGTGTATACAGTATTTAGGTATGTACATATTATATTATTATATAGGTACGACCGAGTGAGTGATACGATGACTTTGTTATTACACGGTTAAAATATAGCAGACAACCGGCGGCTTATATACTGGACCAGTGAATTTGCGAATTTACGAATTGTAACGTTTCAATTTGACGGCCACGCAATATACCTATATAGTACATACTATTATGTATAATTTGTAGTGATGTATATTAGTGTTGTATCGGGTGGCAGGTTACATGACCTTATAATATTACATTGATAAACTGTTATAATTATAAAAAAATCCAACTAAAATTGTTCAATAGTTAAACAATCAACTATATATTTAATAATATTTAATTACCTATTTAATTTGCCTAAATGTCAGAATGTTTTACTCCACCTTTACTTTTTTTTACCAATTTAAGTTAAATTGTATTAACATTCAAATATTTTGTTTAAATACAAATAAATGCATAGTTGATATTTAATGAGACTATTGATTTAAAAATAACACTTTTAGTGATATCCCTACACGAACCTGTTCAGTGGGTCCCATTATCTTTTCGAAGAAATAAACAACAATAAACAATACAGTTATCCTGTAATATGGAAACTGATATATTATATTCCTTAGATGTACTTGGTAGGAATTTAAAATGTATCCACATACTTCTTTAAAGGTCAATCAAAAATGCTTACATTTTAATAAACATATTATTTTAAAAACAAACATTTATTTATGAAGGTTATTTTTTCTTTTTACGTTAGTAAATATTACAACTTAACAATTAATTAAGCAAACAATTAATAACGAAAAACAAAAATTGTCATGATTGGCCAACATAATTTATGGTATGCCAAATATAACTTGTATATACACCACCCTCCTTTTTTTAAGTTGAGAAAAATATCAAATTAAAAATCCATTGGAGGAATTTAATCTCAACAGAATTGAATGTGGTTATTTAAGACTATTTAAGTGAATTTATATAATAATATTATCAAATAAATTCTGAAATTTGTAAAAACCAATATTGTTGTTATAATAATTTTGAATTTTAATCTACGATATAAAAGCGAAAAATAGTTTGAGTAAAGCAATATTAATATTATAAAAATACTTAGATGCATTACTTATTCGAATTGTCGTTAAAAACAGTGAAGTCCAATATTATTTGTAGATTTGAAACGTTATTAACTGGATTCAAAAATATTACCTGAAACAAAAAATAAATACACAATCAGTTGAGAAAATAATCATTTTTAATAACTTACTATTGTAATATTGTTCATTGTATAAGAATTTTAGGTAGGTACTTAAATTATACTATACATTAAAGTTATTTATGAAATTACAATAATTTGGAGCAAAACATAGTTTTACTGACGGAAATTTAATGATGGTTTGATATAATTGTATATAATTGTGCACAATCAGTGGTTTTAACTTTTTAAATATCTATAATATGCATAATATTACGATACTAATAACCAATTATGCGTTTTGTGCAAGCTTATGATATTTATTATACAAGCCAACATATAATTTTATAGTAGGTATTTTTATTTTTAATGTTAGAGTATTATTGTGGTTAATATTATATAATTATTGATATATTTGAATTAACAATAATTTATATTGATACGAATGTTCTCAGAATTTGAACAAGGACGTAGAATGGCAAAAAAAAAAAAAAACAAATAGCAAGAGATTCGCACAATCAATTATAAACTATTCTTTAACATTAAATGTTTGAACAGGTGTGGTCACGGTTTGTTAAAAATTAAAATAGCACCTATTTTTCCAACGAGTCATAATATGTTCGCTTTTGTTTACATAAGTGAGAAAAAAATAAAACTCCGGCGTTCGGTGGTCTTATCAACAACAGAAATATGTATGTGATTACTGATTAGTAGGTCCAGTTTTCAAAGTAAAGAACATTATTTTTTTAGGTGCTCTAGGACAATATGCATCCAAACTCCCAAGTATCATGTAACAGATACCAACTAGTTCAAATATCGACACCTTATTTTTAGATGTTCTACATTTCTAATTTTTGAAAGTTTTTAGGTAATTTAAATCATAATTAGTCATAAGGAAATTCCTTTCCATCGTTCGGAAGCTGAAGTTTCTCCGGTGGCCAAGATGTCCACAATTAGTCCACGAGTTTCGTCTTACGTTGACACTCCGGACAAATATTAATAATAATTATCGTAATATTAAAATACTTTTCCGACATGCACTGCGGTATTGAAAAAATGGTAACGAAATAGATATGTGGATATATTAATAATATTGACTTATAATAACACTATATTACTATACAATAGCAAACATTTGACCGTCGGCGCCAACGACAGTGGTCATTATACGTATAACGTAAGCGCCACTACATAATATCATATGCCGCCCCCGTCTAGCTATTTTTTATTCGATAAACACGTTATATATACTAAAGTGCACGAGGAAAAACCTACCCGCCTATATAATAATGTTGTGTTCTAGTATAATATAATACTCGTGTGTGTATAATATAATAATAATATATACCTAGGCGTATAATATAGGTACACGCACTCGGCATTTCAGCGCAATCCTTTCAAATCGACATACTTTCACGGGAGACCCGGACTACGGGTGTACGCGGGGTTATATTATATGGGTATATTATAATACATCATAAGGATGATAATATAATAACAGACGACGAGTGGCAGAGGACGAGAAATAAACAAATTACAGCGACCGACCATGTGTACACGCACACTAATTTTGTACGATGCGCATAATACGCGTACTGAGATCACGACGACTACTATAGGTCAAGTGCATCGTCGTTGCTTTGTTATTAGGCCGTATACACTCCAGTATAGTATTATTTCGTATTATATTATTATATCTACGAATTAAATATTTAATATATGGTATTGTGTGGTGCAGGGAAAAAAAACAACCAGGAATGGCTCCGGCGATGCAGTTGTGAGACGTGTACCGAAGTCGTCTGCGGTGTATCGGTGCACCGGAGGAATGCAAATAATTAAGACGTTCGCATATTATAATATTAAATAATAATAATTTACACGGGTTCTCTTAGTCAGTTGAATAATAACCATCGTACATAACTATTATTATTATTATTAAGCGTAGACGCTGCAATGGGTCCGTGCCGTTCTTCATGTGTATATATTTGCATAGTTTCCAAAGAAACTGTATATAATATAATATTATGAACTTCGAGTACCTTACTTGCTTTCACCTGTACGAGGCACATTATATAGAGTTCGAGTGCAAATGCACATGGACTGCACACTGCGCTCGAAGTGCATAAAATAATATCATTAAGGCCAAAGTATGGAATCACACATTGTATATTATTATTATTGTGATCGATATAAGATGATATCAATGAAAAGTCAGTCAAACATCATTATCAATTTAATTAGCGTTTGCTTTAACAACTACCTACCTATAGAATGAAAAACATTTTTACTCGTGAGGTACCTATTCCGATATAATTTTATTTATATTCAATTATCACTGATCGAATGAAAATAATTTTTTAAAAATAAATCCCATACTTTCCTTCAGGTTCAGTATATTTTTTAGTCACTTTTCAGTCAATGTATTGGTGAAACTATAATATTATGATGTCAAGTAAACTGGCTTTTGATAAAACTCTATATCGGTTGGTTTATCGTTATTGTAGTGAGCTACATTATTGAAAAACAAATAATATGCCTGTATAGACTCGTCTAGCCAATTATTCATTCAAATATTGCATAGACGCAAATACAAATTTAAAGGAAAAAAAAATAACAATGTTAATTTAGAATATACAATTCAAAATATTCGGTGATTTTGAAGTTTTTTTCCGATTCGATTGTTACATAATTTGCATGAACAAATTAAATTTTAATTGTTACGTTGCCATGATTGAAATGTCACAAATCACAATACTTATACCACATTAAATTCAATAGAGTTTAATCTAATAATTTATTAACGCGTGTGGAACGTTGAAACTATTTGCGGATTTACGGCCGACCAATTCACAAAAATATCGTTTTGAACATTTGTTTTTTATTGTTGTTCTTTGACTAATACGCGAGGAACCAAAACAAATTATTTATCTCATACCCATATTATAATACATACGTGTTTTGAATAAAAACACGAATTTCAGTGCTCTACCGTCTTCTAAATTCATCAACGAAAACATTATTTTTTTTCCACGGGTTTCAAGATGAAATATTCAGAATCCAGAGGAAACATATCTCAAAACTTCAATTTGTTTCACAAAATAATATTATTTAGATAGGTAGCTAATATATATTATGTATACGTATATATTTGATGTAGAAAATATATAAAGAAACGGAATATTGTTTCGAGTCAGCCCCGTGAGATGGAAATAATAAATTAAAATTGGAGATCTGCCGAGTTCTATATAATGTATAATAAAAAAAGAACGAAATGACGCTGAAAGTAGGTTGGGACCTATATTGTCTTGTATTGCATATATAATGTGCTGTGTTGAGCTGGTGTTTTCATCCGCAATTCCTACTTGCCCCGGGCAGTCATCTTAAGACTAATTTTCGTCTGCAGTGTGTATATATATTACTCCGGCGCAGCTGAAATAGCCAATACATTTCTGCGCTTATTTAGCTCCGTCTCTACACCGTCATCACATTATATTATAATATATTCTGTATTGTCGCCATTTCGCGTGTAAAATAAAACTTATTTCATTCCAAACGGCGGAACACCGGCGGCACTAAAACCCGACGCGCTTCAGCCGCCGCCGCCGCCGCCACTTGTCAGGTGTACAAGAGCTTTTATTATTCACCCTCCGCCCATCGCCACTGCAGATGTATAAGTGACAATTGTTCGGTACACAAATAACAATTTAAAATATTCCTATAATGTTGTGTGTATACGCGACTCTACGCCGCCGCCGCCACCGTGGCAGACAATATTCGCATGCTAGACGTTTCAATTTTATTTGCATATTATCGCGCTCCAGTGGGTGGATGTGAGTCACAGGGCGGAAAAAAATGTTCCGACGGTCACTAAAAATATT
Organism: Acyrthosiphon pisum; assembly: GCF_005508785.2. Classification (NCBI taxonomy): domain Eukaryota; kingdom Metazoa; phylum Arthropoda; class Insecta; order Hemiptera; family Aphididae; genus Acyrthosiphon; species Acyrthosiphon pisum. The sequence continues at coordinate 50,365,265 of NC_042493.1, forward strand.
GCAATAAATGTTTCTTTTTTTGTTAGGTATGTATATGATTTGGTCTCCGGCGTACACATAATTGTATATTATTGTATAATATTACAAGTACATCTTCAATTGTTAGATTCATTTTTAGTTAGATATCTAATCTAACTATACTTTATTAAGACGCTATATAGCGCCATTTTGAGAAAATAATCGATATATAAAATACGTATACGTAAATCAATATGTTGAGGGCGATTTACCTATATAGAATGCTCAACATCCTTTTTAATTTTATGTATAATGAATTTATTCAATTTCTGATTTTTGGTATAGGTACTTGAAGACCATAACATTTTCAAATATTTTATTGGTACGTAGGTACCTACTTCAAAAGATTTTAGTAATTATAAATTATTATCATTCTTTATTAATGTCTATACAGTTAAAATAATCATGGACCTTATCTTTCACACTTATTATTATGGACCTGTAAACCTCAGTAAACTAAGTTAAATATCTCAAAAACTGCCAAATCGTTCGAATTAAAACTTACATACCTACATTGATAATTTTAAATAAGTCATCTGGTCAACATTTTCCAGCCAAAAAAGTTGTCTTGGATTTTCACAGGAGTCTTCTTGTAATACTATTTTTAGGTAGTATAGTTAGATAGTAAGTAAAATACTTTAATATTCCAATTACCCGAATAAGCTTAAATTCATCAGAAGAAGAAAAATGTAAGATGAACATGCTTGATGAAGCACCAGTGTATAATGTATATACGCGTTTTTTTGTGTAATTTATTATATGATTACTTTCACTTCGACGAGTCCAACTAATAGGTAGTCCAAAAGTCTTAAAATAAGCATACACGCGAGCTTGTTTGTGATATAATTATATTTTATAGTGTTTAGTGTTTACTTAATGTGTGTACACTTCTCGAATCATATAAATAATAATATATATCATTGTGTATATTTCATATGTCTCACCTTTAGTTTAAGCCCACCCGGCTATTTAAGTCTTATATAGGAGCAAAGACGCTCGTAGAACCACAGACACACACATACACACGACACACCACCACACAACGGATTTCCGAGCGATATAAGCAGCTCTTGTTACTCGGCACTGGGCCGGAAACAAAATTGACCATTATCCGAGATTACACCACAGGCTGTTTACCACGCAGTCACCGGCGTGGGTGCGTGAAGTGAATCTTTTGCGGCGTGTGACATAGTATATATAGATAATAGTAATAATAAAAGCGATATAATAATTCCCGACCAGGTATATGTTATATGGTAAGTATATTATAATATAACAAGTAATAAGGTTTTAGTTCCTAGAACACCGAAATGCGGAAAAAAAGCTATCACGTGTTTATAGTATAACGAAAAAGGGGACTCGCATAACCGACTACAATTACCCTCTGTACCTACCTTATATATATTACAATACGTGGGTACTCGTCGGCAACAAGGCAAATTTCAAGCCACTCTGATATTGATAAGCTTATTAGCGCGGTAGGTATCTCCTCTGTGTGTATATTATATATATATATATGTATATATTATATGCAGCAGCCCTCGGTTGCTCGACGACAACACTTTACCGGGATAATAGTGTTTTCGTAATAATAATAATAATAATAATAATAAGATTATACGGATGTGCAGCGAGTGTGAAAAGAACGCCGCGTGGAACAAGTTCCGTATAAAAGAAAACCACAGCAATTTCACCTTATTTATAATATGTATATTATATACAATGGACACTTAATATTAATTATTATTTTAGTTTAAGACCGTCGAGCGGCGGTGGCACTTTACTCGTGTATACAATAAATAATATAAACACGGGCACTTATATCAGTGGAATGGAGGACATGATACTCATGTGCTACCGTGGTATACCGAATCTAATCGAAACTTAAGCGACTAGTCAGTAAACCATACTATAGAAACTCTTTAAATCACTAGATAGCCCAAAAGTATATTATTAGCTTAAGTTTAACTTAGATTCGCTTTACCGAGATGGCACAACATAACGAGTGGGGACATCCAGAGTGCTTCCCACTTTTAATTTTTATCTTTCTCATAGTGAGTCCACATTGTTATCGCACATTTTATAGAATAGTCAAAGTGTGTTTTTTTTCCGGTCCACAGTTATTTAAGATAAGCTGATCAGCTAAACATTTTTCAGATACCTGCTACAAGTCTCGACGATCGACTATAATAATTGTTCAAATGTAAAAAATATTATAAATATAAGTACTACACTCACCCAAATAATGATAACTACATAATATTTAAGGTGTGTGCCAGACACTGTCAGTTCACTCTTCTTGGTCCACCATGGACCAATCTAAATTAACTAAGACGCACTCGGTCCACACCAATTTCTTGGGATGCACTCGGGTGATATTAGATTTCGGACGCACTTGGGATATTAAATGAAGATAATTTAGGGACGCACTTGGAAAATTTCGTTTTTGGGGTGTGGACTTGGCAGTGTATGTGCGAACAAAATCAGCACTCATTCGTTAAGATTCCACGCCACAGACAAAAAAACATACGTCGGAAACAGAAAATTACTTATTATACAATACATAATATAATATCTATATATAACTATTATAGATATAAGACTAACATTTTTAGTGACTTAAAAAATGGTACGTCAACGAAATATAACATGAGACGACGGATTATGTATAGCTCGTAATAATATATGTACTGAGAAGGTTTTTGGTCGGTCGTGTTTTAAAGATGGGATTTTCCTTCTCGTTTTTTCTTTTTTAATGAGACGTTCTTTTATTTTATTTTTTAACTCTTGTCGTCAGTGATCGAAAAATATAAGCAGAAACTTTGATTTTTTTCACCCTCGTCAAATCCACAACTTCATCTCAGTGACACGCTGAGAGCTTTAAGATTTACCAACTAATTGGTTGTACCGAAAGATTTGCTGCTGAAAGCTGAATTTTCACTCGATCCTTATAATATAGTAACGAAGTAGCTGATATATAATATATATTGATATATATCATATGTATTATATATTATGATATTTTTTCTTCAGTTGATATAATAAACTAGCAATTGAGATTTTTAACGATCGTATACACTTGCTAGAATTATTGATAAAAAAGTAATATTTTTTTTTACTAAATACATAATATTATGCACTTTTATACGCTTTTTCTAACTTCAAATATATATTTTTTTTTTTTCACTAAGAAATATATCTTACACTTTCTTTAGGTACACTAAACACAATAATTAATGTATTGTATAAACAAAAAAAATCATAAACAGGGCTTAATTGCAGTAGGTGTCCAATGTCCATTGACACTGCTTTAAATGTTGTAGTTTTTTATTTTTAGAGTTAATTTGTTTGTCTAGAAACAATGGGTTTTATAATTAAGATGGTCTCTTGGCGCTCGAGCCGGGTAAAATACTTTTAATAATATTATTATACAACATATTTAATAACTAAATAAAATATTACAATTATATAAACACTTTTAAAACGTATACGATAAAATGGTCGAATAAAATATTCATTATGGTATTTTACGTTACCTAACACAAATTTTTGACTATTTAGTGACCTGATTCACTTAAATTTAAAGTAATTATAGTAATATTATTTTTACCATTTTACAGTATGTTTAAAATCAAATAAAAACAATGCTTATTGTTATAGTATTAAGTATAGAAATCATAAAAAGCAATTATTTTTTTACTACATGCTTTCACATTATTTCAAACGCTCCACTCATTTGATTCGACTTGTTCATATTTTTAATTAATTTAAGGCTATTTTATTCGAATGAAATAATAATCCACGCACACGGCTAACAACTTACCTACACAAGTACAATACGCACATATACATCATGTTAGCCGTCAAGTTACACTCTTATTAATTGGTTTGGAAAAATAAAATAAATTAAAGGCAGTAGGAACCATTATTAAAAAAAAAATAAAAAAAAATAAAATAAAAATGTGCTTTAAGTTTTTATATTATTCAATGACGAGAACATAATATATTATTTACTACCTCACTTCATGACAAAATTATAACTTTTCCGTTTAAATCAGTCTAAAAATAATGTATTTTTGAAGTTTAAATTATTTTACAATATTTAGAAAACAACTTTGGAATTTTATTTTCCAATAACCTTATGATGATTCTTTTCAGATATGGTCTAAAAGCAAGGCATAAAATAATATTGTTTGTACTTTAGGGAGAGAGACAAAAGTCCTAACCTCGTTATTATAATAATAATTTTTTTTACCAAATCAATTTTCATTATTTCAAGACAAACGGTTTTTTTTTACCCAATAAAGTGTTTAGCAACCTTTTTTTAATTAATTTAATAGGTATACATTGTTTTTTAGTTTACAGCAAACAAAAGTGAACCGAAAAATTTATTGCCTTGACAGTATCAAGGTACTTTTTTATCGAGCGTCCTACACAGTATTATAAAAAAAAAAAAATATATAAGTGTGTGACCCAATACGCCAGCTATATTATAAATTCAAATATACCGTTTTTCGTTGCCGACCGTATGAAAACAAAACACTACACCGGTAGACCACGTCGAGTCGAGCTTTTTTTTTCTAGCGTGCCAATTATTACGTTTCCGTTCTTTTTTTACAACTCTCGTTTTCATTACACAATAATTATATACCTATCTAACTAAAAAAAACAGATGACATGTGTACTATTGTTTCGAGTACCCATTATAGGAACCTATCGTTCCGCCATCCGTGCATAGATTGTCATGCGTGTATTACTGCCGCCGCGTAATTATACCATCTACGTGGTCATTGTTCACAGCGCGTGGTAATATTATTATGACGGGTGGTAACGACGGTGGTAATAATAATAATATTTCTGCTTTTCAGGGTCGTTTAATGTGGCGGCGGTAGTGGCGTCGGCGGCGCGTAATTCACGCTCGTGCTAGAATCCTGCAGCTCCGGCGTCTCGCAATTATCAATATTAAAGTGGTCGGGTTTTCTTCTTTCAACCACGGCACACACACACACAGCACAAAACATAAATACGCGCAAACCACTTTTGGAATAATATTAAAATAGACGCCAATGAGATTTGCATTTATTCCGCGCTCCCGGTTTTCTACAAACGTCTCACGAACGGGTCGAGGGGGCCGCCGTCACTGCGTGTAGTATGACTTTGTGATACACATAATATAAATATTGTATATACATATAATGTGAGAGTGTGTGCGTATATATATATACACACACACACACTGGTAGTGCCCATCATCCTTCTCGTTCGGAATGAAAAAGGGAAAATGTACGAGGATATTATTATCGGGCTCGGTACATTGTCTGCATCAGACGACTAAAGCGCTCAGTGTCACAATACGAATGAACGTCTATCTGGTTTTTATTTCCCGAAACGGAAGTGTTTTCCATCTGGAAAATGACTCTGAAGGGAACTGTTACAACGCCGCCGCCGCCGCCGCCGCCGCCGCCGCCGCTGACTATACAACGACGCGATTGCATGTGTTCGCGTGAGATGTGTACTCATTCTCCCCCAAACCTCCGCCAACTGCCAACTCTCATTTCTCTACCCTACCACACACCCACACCAAAATTCCACTACACCCACTCAGCGTGTCCTGTTTTAACGAAAACGTCCACTTACAAAAAATACAAGGGGTAAACAATGCCGATGTATTTTTTCGATCAGGTTTTTTTTTTGTTATACACTCGCGGAGTGAATAGTATTTTCACGCGGAAGCGGACCGATCGCGATTGGAGACATTTCACCGATCACCTATATACCATGTACATTGTATAATATATACATGACTTTCGTATATTAAAATATGTTTAGTGCGTTCTGTAACGTTGGTTAACACTAAGTAAATAAATTATTATATTGAAACGAACCACCGTGACCGTAACCATAGGGTTATTGAATTAGATCAAATTCAACTGCCTTTGGTTTATTTGACTTTGGTCGGAACAAGACAGTAATTCAATTTCGAAACTAACCGATGCACGTTTCAATCACAGTAGATTTGTTTATCAATTATTTGTTGGTTTTCTTTTTTTTAGAAACTATCTATGGATTAAGCGAATTTGCAGAAAATAGCTGCATAGTACATTATATTATAGAATTTAATTGGATTCAAACGTAGATTAATCATAAATACAAAAGTTTCTAAAAATTAAACAATATTGAAATCATTTTAGTGTGTCGATCATTAATTTAATCTTATTTGTGGCAATAATATAAATCATAACTGTGTATTTATCACATAGGTGATGACTGCTTCAAATATTTCTTGTTTTTAACAAATATCTATATCTAATGGAAATAAATAATAATAAAACACGAAATAATGCAATTTATTATTTAAGAATGACGGCTAAAAAGTAAGTGATAATATTTAATAATGATAATAAAAACAAAATTGGCCCTTGTGTGGCCTGTTCGTAAAATAAATAATACGATGAATGATATTATTATTTGATAAAAAAATATCTTGTCAGCGTGTGGTACCTGAGATGTTATATGATATTTTTTACTGACCAGTTTTCAACTTTACATCGTTATTGCCTACTACCTAGTAATTAAAGTCTTAAAAAATACATACACTTTAATTCACTGATCATTTTTAAGTTATCATTATGCGTGCAGAACTATCAACAATATGATAACTAATGAGCATTAGTTATATTATAGCACTGTAATAGCACAAGCGTCGGCGTGCTAACTACACCTCAATATACTGTCTGGTAAGATAATAATAAACGGTTTGATGTTATGATTTAACAGGCGAGTGATATTAGAAGAAAAAAAATCGAGCACTTATTTCAGATATAATACCATTATATTTAGTGCATATAATATCACAATATATTTATATTTAAGACTTATATTCATGTCATTTATAATATGTATTACATTTACATAATTTTATTATGGCAATGTATTGGAAGTCTGTATTAATGAAAGTCCAAATATAAAATATTTAAATTTAATGGTACCGTGGCAAAGCCTGCCCACAAATGAAACTTCTTTGGAGAAGTGACTGGATACTACAAGTATGGCAAGTATGTATTGTATTATAATATTAAAGTTTATTGTAAGTAATTTTATCTTTTTTATTGTTATTATTATATTATTATTATTGATGACGATAATGATAATAATTATTTAGTCAGACGTTATATGAATGTGGCGGCGACGGCTGATCGAAGTCTGCGGGGAAATCTGTTTTCGCGGGCCGTCGCGTTCTCGCCATATTTACGCGTAGACGCGCCGCAACAACAATAATAATAATAATAACGCATTTGGCGGCATATCGACAGCCGGTCGCGGAGGCGGGCTGGGAGGTTATCTATTATATTATAGTGAATATAATAGTAATAATAATAATAATAATAATAATAATGATAATAATAATAATAATAATAATAATAATAATAATATAGAGACGATAATATTGTTGCCGCCGTAAAGTAAATCTATAATGTTATATTATAGTGTGTCGACTCCCACACGCATTATATAACATTAATAATGTATACAGCTAACTGCCTCGCGCGTATAATATAACACAATATAATATATAATACGTATAATATCATAACTCCTCTGCGCGATCGGTGCGAAACACGTTTGTGAGTGGGGGGGGGGGGGGGCATTAATGCAATAACGGGGTAATCCGCACGCAGTGGCGACCGGTGTGCGACGGCCCGCGGTTTTATCCGCCGCCGCCGCCGCGCGCGCACGGCAGATTAAACTGTCGGGTCGCCGCCGTAACAGATTGCGCGTCCGACGGTCAACTATGACACACACACACACACCCGAGTGGGGTTATGGGGTTGTTCCTCGTAATATATATATATATATATACACACCTAAGTACATGTGCACGCCGCAGGACACCCACATGCTCGCACGATATATAACGAGTATAACGATAATACATGATATTATGCACTTCGCATACGAGTCCGGGGTTATGGACGGCGGTCAAGTATGTGGGTGGGTGGTGGCAGTGCAGCGGGAGGGCGGATGAGCGAGATGACGATAGTAATAATAATAACGACTTGGGAACGGTGGCGAATCTTTGTCGTCCGCGAATAGCAATATTCGCGCCACCCTCTCCATTACAATAGCCTGTGCGTGTGTGTGCTGTATGTCACCTCCGTACTTTGACGTTTATTAGCTTTGCTGCAGTGACGAGCGGCTCTGGCTTGCAGGGTGCAAGACCCGCATGCTGTTGTTCAAACTATGTGAAGATTATTGACGCGTTATCGTTGTCCTCGCGACTGTAACCTTCAAATTTGACTTAAAACACTGCCTAAGAATAGCTGTCGTCTCTCGTCAATATACAAATGAAAGTGTGTGGACAAATGATGATTTAGAACGCTTGAGTGTTCAATTGTTGGAAAGTGGCCCACTATCACATAAGTCACTTAGTAAGAGATCAGTCGAGTTGGAATTATAACAAGTGATCATAATAATATAGTGTCTTATCATAATAAAATAATAAATTATTTTTTTTAATCGTTACAAAAATATACAAACTTAGTAACACCAGCAAATAGACGGGCGTGAAAAAGGTGTAGTTAAGTCGCCTATCCAGAACGCTGCGGCACCATACTTATCATTTTACTAGGGAATCACAAAAAATAAAATAATAACATGTCATGTTTGACGTGCAAAATGGATCAAATAAGTAATAACGTACAAATGTCGAGATGAAGAGGGGAACAATTGATCGACAATACTGCACACCTAAGCCAAAATACCATGAATAGAGGCATATTTTAATATACAGACTGATATACCAAAAATGCTCACCCCTGTTTTTCCTTTAATAATGAATTTATTCAAATTCATGATTTTTTTGTCGTACTAAAGGACACTCCTGTGGTGATAAAATGATTCTTTTTTTTCAAATGGGAACCCCCTTTTTCATTATGTAAATTATTAAATGGATAATTTTTAGAATATTTTGATGTGTCAATTTCAAAATTCGAACGAGTAGTTTCTCAGTTATTCAGATGTTTGCACTAAGAATAATATTCCTTAAAATTGATTTTAAAAAAATTGAAAATAGATTTAATATTGAACCTATTATTTATTATAATTGGACCATTTTCACAAATTATGTAGGGGGGGTAGATTATTATTAATCACTAAAATTTAAAAATCTCCATATCCCCATAAAACTAATTACCATAATGGACCTATTACTCTTAGTAGTTTAGTACACAAAGTAAAATAACTGAAAAAACAACTAGTTTAAATTTTGATTTTAATGCGTCATTATTTTTAGAAAGATTATCCGTTAAATAACTAACAGTGGAAAAGAGGGTTCTCATTAGAAAAAAAACAGTAGTTTGTGTCTCCACTAGACCTCCTTAAGTAGTACAAAAAAAATATCAATCACTTGAAGATAATATGCTCAATAACTAATAATTATATTTAATATTTGCAAAAATCTAATTGAGAGTAACCACATTTTTTTAAAAAAGGGGCGTGAGCATACTGTGAATATACCAGTATATATGAGACAATTTCACCATGACTTTATCAATCAAAAATTTTAAGTGCGGTGTAGTGCACCATTTTTTTTTTTTTTTTTTTTAATATTTGTTCATCTACTGTTCTACTCTATATCATAATCTATATTACAATTGATAACTGTGCTCGGAACAATTGCAATTTGACTGTTAAAATCAAATCAAGTAACAATACATAAAAAAATATAAAGCGGAAAATAAAGTTTGCGAACCAAATTTCACTTATTTACGATTATACAAAAATTGTTGGTCGCTTCTCTCGGCTCTCGCAGAAACTATTTTGATTATATGCTCGAAAAGTTTTAATACCACAGTGTTTTGGGCAATTTCTCTATTATACTGTAATTTTAATTGTATACTTGAATTTTTATTTGTAATTATTATAATATTTTTCGGGTCAGTTGACAAAGTTGTTATCGAACTCTGTATAAGTACAGATAGGCAATTTTCAAACCGAAGATCGGTAATGCGTTTTGCCGCTAGAACAATTCCCAAACTTAGGTAATTTGGAGCACACAAAGGGGATGACCAAAACTTAAATACAACATTTCTGGTTCATATATTATTGTTACCTATATTTGATGGATTTAGTGCGCATCACTTGTTTATCTAAATTTCATATTAATTTAGCATTTACGTACATTATGATGTCACGTATTTCACTATTGTAGCATTATATACCTAGGTATAATATTAAATCACTTGGTTATCACACTTACGGATGATGTGGTCACACATCAGCGTATTCATTGCGAACTATATTGATTAGTCTACAAACAATGCGTCTGTGTCTTCGTAGAATTCGTGTTTATATTAACACGATGTCGTTAATTAGATATCATTTATTACGAAATGTTGAAATGTATAATATTGTTTCTCGTGAATAATTGATAACACATTTTTACACAACAGACTAGAATAGCCTCAGATGTTCGGGTGGAGAGAAGTGTAAATTTGGCATCGGTGGATTGACCACAACATTAACTCGGTACGTACACGGATCTTTCAAAGTTTGCGTGAAATTATGGTCGGCGGTCGCATACGATATTAATGAAATAATTCTCATTAGTTTTTTTTTATGCGTACAACTAGTAAGCGACCTACCACAATATAAGAACGAGATATTATGACACTATATTTTAATACTATATCGCGAATAATCAAATAGTTGTGTCATCGAGTTATATTGGTGTTTGCGATTTGTATAAATTATATGGGCATGATACTAATGTAAAGGTAGATTACACTTAAGGTGTTTGTTGATACACGACATTCGAGCATTTCGATGATGATGTAGGTACCATGTCCCATTCAAACCTATATTATAATATTTATGAATGTGTCGATGTCCGCGATACGTCACGTATCGTTAATCGAGCGAAATCATATTACGCCTTTGTCTACAATTATGGATTGACGTGCTTGATACTCAATTTCTTTGTATACTCCGTAATCGGCTAATAACTAGTACCTGGGTGTTGTCCTTAGGATTTCCGATACTCGTAGACCAAAAATAAATTCGAAGCCTGACATAAATGTAGAATTACAATAATTTCAGTACACATACTTTTTTTAAAATTCACATTAGCTGTTTAGTAACTATAGTTAATACAATTAATGATCTTTGGGGGAATGGTACGCATCTTTCGGTAGAAGCGGAAAAAAATGCAATTGAATTGTACCTAAAAAAGTCATAGCAGCTGTAATGAACCATTATAATAGCTCCAAGAAAATCAAGGCTATCGTGAACAAGGCATGGAACAAAAAAAAGCTCTTGGGTTTTCTAAAAGTACTACTTCTGTAGGTACAACTCGATGGTTTTGTCCCGTTATATTTTTTCCATTGCGATAATAATATGCTTGACCGTAATAGTTGTTTACTTATTATCGGTACGGATTAAGTATATATTGATACTACATTTCTAAGATATACCTTCGTTATTTCTGTATAAAACATACAATTTTAAATTATTGAAATAGTATTAGTTTTTAAGTTTTCCTATTAGTTTTTTTTTGTTCTAATTCGAGAACCCTAGTCTAAGCGAAAAACACGAGACCTATAGGCTTTACCAGCTTCTCTTAAGAACGAAGCAAGTTATAATGACGTTGCGTACTTACATTAATTTATTGTGTGTCTATCGTCAACCTACGCCATTAATTAATAACGATCTATTTGGGGTACGGATACCGAATTTAATATTGACGAACAACCACTGTCGACTGGCACACAACCACGCGGCGTTCTTATCGTTATACTTGAATTAATATTATCTGATAACAGTCGTATTATATATGTCTGTTAAGTAGATATAAATTAATATATATATATTATCGTCGTGTACCTATAATACACGCTGATACGTTGCGAGTTTGTGTCGGTATCGTGTATAATAATAATAATAATAATATTATTAATAATAGTAATATATACGTATAACATACATCGTCGAGCAGGAACTCTAAAGCCGAAGCAGTGTCTGAGACCGCGATAGCGCGTGTTTACATTGATAAAGTATAGCGTACGCGCTATTGTTGTTGGTGCCGAGAAAGATAGAGAGAGAGTGAGCCGCACAGTAGTTAATCCTCTCGTACGCACGGTTAAACTTATTTAATTTGTATTCTGAATTTCCACAAAGCGAAAACAGAATATACACGCGTATAATAATTATTATATGTATATTAATATTATAATAATATGTCCGGGCGTTCATTATTATTAATATTATTGATAGCATCATCGTTATACGATCACAATATCACCGGATGATGGGTATTTTGTTCAATATTTGAGAAAAACTGCTGGAAAACTGCCCCGAAAGCCATCGGACAATATTGCAGCTACGCTTGTAATAATATCGTCGCGTCATTGGGAAAAGCTATATAGGTATGTGAAAAAAAATAAAATCGCAACACTCTTCGGGCTGGTTTGGACTTATTACGCGTCGGGTTATTTCATACACGAAAAGCCATCGCCAGCGTTTGTGCCGTGTAGGACTAGCTAGGTCGCAGTGTACATACTAATTTTCCAAAGACGTGAACGTTATATTTGTTCGAAAATTTTTGTTTGTAGACATACCGTTTTCAGCAAGCCGCTATAGTTATATGACTTATGAATATATTATGACGATCCTCGCCGGCGCTCAGTGCACGTATTAAATAAACGAAAATATTATTTTATTCGGCGCCAGGCGAACCATCCTGCCACCAGCACCACAACTTTTCCACGCACCGCTTTTCCGGCCTGCGGTGCGATCCAGCGCGTCTTAAACGTCGTAGGCCTTATATCGACCGTTGGCTACAATACGCTAGTCCAACAGCATAATATTATATGTCTTAACCGCGTGTAATATTATATTGTTTTACACGTAATGGTACATTACATAATCATAATATTATTATGCGTTTGCAAACCTCGAAACACTCGTGGCGAAATACGTTTTACACCAGGAGTCGTGCGTCGGAAAAGTGGAAAAATATTTAATAGATTTCCTCGACGGATTAGTAAATTAGTATATATATATAGTCATATGTGTGTGTGTGTGTGTATGTGTGTATGTGCGTGTAATACACCTTTAGATTTCATACGTAAATGTACGTACCAAGTACCTACCCGCGTATTATGTGGCCGAACCACGTGACGACGCGGTGGCCGGAGGGGCGGAGGACGAGGGACGAAAACCGCGACAAACGCAACGTCTGCGGCGAGGGTTGGCTGTGGGTTGGACTTTACTGGAAAATGCGCGAATGTCATATAATATTATAATGTCATTGTATATATTTTGGCATTAACGACCCGGCGGCGTGCGTTTGATGAGTAGGTAAACAAAATCGGCGTGCACCGTGGTAATTTCGTTACACCCACACACACTTATATATAATATATATGTATACACTATCAAACGCGCGTAATGATATATCTGTGCCCGTCTTCGTAAATTATCATGATTTGCAAACTCACAAATAGACACACACACACACACCACACACACACATCCATTGCACCCTCCACGCCATGGAAATCTTAAAGACTGCGACCCGACGGACGAGGGCTGGTGGTCGTAAAGGTGGAGGTGAAAGAACGGTGTGTGTGTGTATATAACAATAATATATATATATATATATATATATGCATACTAGCAGCAGAATTTGGGATGATGGGAGGGGGGAGGGTTTGAAGGGCGTGGACGTCGGATTATCATTGCGCGAATTCTCTCAGTAGCGGGCGAACAGTGCTTGCGGTGGAGGTGGTGATGCTAATGGTAAAAAATTAGGCCCCGCGACGGAGACGGAAAAAAACCTAACCGGGTGACGTGTCGACACTGAACGTACATAACGAGGAGTAATGACGCCATGGTGTGTGTGTGTGTGTGTGTCGCAATATTATTATTATTATTATTATTATCATCAACGTCGTCAACGCCACGCGCGCGCGCACTGTCCCGGTGCGAGGTCGATTTATAATATTATGGTTTTCCCGTCGTTCGTGTACAGACATAATTTACCATACACATATATACCACTCTTACGATATTAAAATGATATATTGTACTATAATAATATATATACATATAATACGTCTAAAGTTATCGTGACGATATATCGGTGACGCACAGCAGTTGAGCGCGTGAGGTTGTCAGGGGTAGGCCGCAGCAGTCAACCATAATAATATATACAAAGAGCGTTTAGGACCAATTTTTTTCCTACCCGTTCGGAATATGATTGAAAAGAGCTGTGAAATTGTATGTCAGCAGTTGTAGACGTTATGTAGTACACTGTGGACTTTATACACTATTACTACACACTATCCATCATATTATTATGAACGGCTCTATGCGTATTTAGTACCTGTGCACTGAGGCTACTTTGCGTTTCAAATTATAGGTAGTAGGCACCTATATAAAATAATATAATATACATGTATTATTTTATAATATAATATTTTACTTACCTAAATGCACTAGCAATATGTCATGGCGCCCCAGTGATCGGACAGGGGGAAAAAAGGTCCAAAAGGGTCATGCCTTTATTTTTGCAGACCAGTGTGTATATCTGCATGAATGTTTAATATATAAATTATGCGTGATATAATATGTAACGAACATCGATTATTGATATGATGAAACCTCCTCAATATTATGTTAAAATTATCAACAATTGATTATAATTTAAAAATACCCTCAAATAAGTACAACATACAGATTGGTTGAAAGTATCTATATGATTCCCGATGATGATATATTAAGTTGTACTATTGTAAAGTTACTATTTTTTTTAAAATTATATAATATAACATTGGTTTTAGAGTAAGTTATAATAGGAAAAAATGTATTCATATAATTTATATTATTAAATTGAATAAGTTACTATCTAAAAACATATCCTTCTATTGTCTTAAAGCTACACACAAAAATGTTTTCTATTTTAATATTTTTGTATTTTTATTTTTAACTTCTGTTATTATCATACGTCTTTTAAATAAGTAACTCTTGCTGTTTGATAGGATGTCTTACCTAAGTAGAAAGAGCAATTCTAGATTTTCCTTTTGTATCAATATATCTTACCGTATATAATGCAATATTTTACACTAAGTACTTAGCAATATATATTATATATAATATATAATATTATATTAAACATTATATTAAAATATATATTATACAACTACTTTTTAATAAAATCTAATTAAACATAATAATCTGAAATTTTAAACGAACAATAATTTATTTTAATAAATTAAAAATAATGATTTCTGTTCAAGTATTCAATAACATTTTTTCGATTCGGTGTAACCTAGCTATTATTATTATCAACGGTGTAACTGATTTTAGTCATACCTACGCATAATATAGTTTATTACCTACCGCTTTCTGGGGTGGCACAAGTAGATTTTATAGCATATTATACTATTATCACGTTGCTATATTATTATAATAGTGTTGGAATAATAATGTGGTGCGGCAGTGTGTCAGCGAGTGGCAAAAGTCATATAACTTATTTCATAAAGGTGTATTATACAAAACAATACACGTAAGCTCCAGAACGAGATAAGAACACCTTACGTGTAAATCCTATCGTACGTAACCGCCAACCATACGTATTAAATTATTATGAATTTTGACTAGGAAAATTCAGTAAAGACCGAATTGAGGACGGATTTCCCTATCGAGTCTGACGGAGTCGTCAATTCAGTCCGTGCAAAACGACTGATCGTTTTATCGTGTAGATATACCTATACAGCCAATACGACGTCTATATAATATATTGAGCGGTCCAAGAGTGTTGTGGAAAAATCTCTACGGTAAAAAATATCGTTTTTGGTGGAATGTTCGTCGTCGGGTCTTCCTAGCACTTAACGAAAATTTTTTTTTTACCGACTCCATCGTTCGATTACTTTCCGCGTACAGTGTGTGTTATAATGAATTTTTTTTTACCCGTTCCTGGCTTACGTGTCACCCTGCTCGGCGAGTGTGTGAGCGATATTATTATTATTATTATAACTATTATATGGAGCATTGTGGCGGAAAGTGGGGACAGAGGGGGTCGCCACTAACCCGCCGGCGGGTCCTATATTATATACCGGGAAAAGGTTACACAAGAGCGAGAGCGGAAGGATCGGAGGCGGCAGCGGCAGCAGTTGACGTATCGCCGCCACTCCTTGCACAGAGCCCGTATTATACCGCCGCCACCGCCACTGATATACAGCTATGTATCCTCGTGTCGAGGGAGCACCTAACCGGGTTTTAACGGTTTATCCCCGAGCCGCCGCACAAAAGGTTTTCTCCTCTCTCCGCGCCCCGGGCGCCACCACCCCAAAACGCCGACGATCCATTACCGTCGTCGTCGCAGTGCCCTCTCGACGGACTTACACACACATATATACACACACACACACATACACACACACACACACCGCACACGCAATGCCGGCGGTGGACGTGACTTTTCTACCTAGCCGCATATATATTCCCACCCACCGTACAACACTCTTGTGCGATGGACGAGAGTTGGCTTGGCGAGCGATTTTTAACGTCGACGATATAACGAGCCCACCTTCCCGCCGTTACTCGGCACACTCTTCGTCATAAACGCCGCGTGTCGTGGTTCGATCGTCGCCGAGAACGCGTAGGTCACTCAACGTCGTTTAATTTTTATTAATTTTTTTTTTTCACTTCAAACACAGCTCAACTACTCCTCCTTCGCAAACGACTTTCATGTACACTGTGGTACTATGGTGTGTGTGTGTGTGTGTGTGTTTGTGTGTAAAGCAGGTTCACGGTGTTTCGAATTACAGTTAATTAATAGACGAGTGGAACACGTAAGATGAGTAGTTTGGTGTGTAGGTGGTACTCAACGACTTGGCCGGAGTTGTTCGTGACGAGCGCAAAATGGAGGAAAAAAATAATAATGAAAACCATCTTGACGTAAAATTTCATCGAGCCTACTCAACTGTGGAATACTGCAATAATATATATATATATATAGATATACACAATAAAGGTACTCTTGAGTAAAACTGCCAACGAACACGCCGCCGTGTCGTCCAGAAAACGTGCCAATTATTAAAAACCGACGACAACGACTCTTTTATATCCATATTTCGAACAGGTCGACTGTCGACAGGCAACACAATATGCATTATAGTACATTGCTATTATAATACATTGTTCGTGTTCGTAAAAGTTATGTCCAGTGTGGGACACAGAAGTAACGGACCCACGAAATTAAAAGAATATATTTTATGATTAATGGAATAAATGTATTTTATAGTATTTAGATTGTATACATATTATTAAACAGCCATAATGAAATAGATTTTCGATTAAAACGTTTTATTATTGTTCATAATAGTTTATTTTAAAATAACAGTTTGGTCTTCTGTCTGGTTTGTATTGCATCAATGATCTAAATATTTCTAAAAATCAAAGCTTACAGTAAAAACAGTATCGATCCATCCAAACATTACGGAGAAATGTTCACAACTCGAATGAGATTTGTGACGCTCAATTTAGGAGATTCTTGTTTACTGTATTTGTAGTTAGTTTACTTTTTTTTATATATTTTGTTTCATTTCAAAATCAATAGGTATACAGTTATATAAATTATAAGAAGTCCTGACTGAATGATGTCTAATCAACGTACAGTCAAATTTATGATAGCTATCACAATACATATATAAGTTATAACTGTGATAGAGACTACATTTGCATGGTACCTTCGTACCACCATGTAGATGAGAACTAAGAAAGAATTTCCCAAAATTCATATTCGAGGTCCACATAGGTATTTTTCAAATTACGAAAAACGATTTTTTTTATATTTCACTGTGTTTATATAATATAATTGTGATAGGTTATAGAAAATAAAACCATTATTATGATATAACATAGTACTGGACATGTACTTTATTTTTGGTCAAAACCACCAAAATAATATTATGACCGTGTTAGAAATCTGTGTAAATTACATTTGAAGGAGTGTAAGACACTAAGACGGGGCCAATCCACTGGCAACGCCTTACGGGATCAGCTTGTAGAATATACAAGCTGATCCCGTAAGGCGTTATTATCACGATAGATTATAATACCACATAATTGTACGATCGTGCCACCAAGTCTTTCGATTTTATGCATAAACGATTTGATTTTACAGTAAACGAACTTGCATTTCTCATCGTCCCATCTCCACATGAAAACCATTCTTACAACATAATATGCGTATTAAGTACGGAAATAAGTTTTCATTAGGCCCGCCTAGCTATAGAATAATATATACGTGGTGGTCACAAGGCTTGTACAACAACAACAGCAACAGCAACAACAACAACAATGCACCAACTGTGTATGTCATAAGGTACTAGAGACGGGTGGCAGGTACGTATAAAATATAACATCATTGTGTTTGCAGTGTTCAGTTATAATATCACTGTCCTCGTACCCGTGACGTGGTGACGTTTACCGAAATGAAGTTTTCATGTC
This sequence comes from Acyrthosiphon pisum, assembly GCF_005508785.2. NCBI lineage: Eukaryota > Metazoa > Arthropoda > Insecta > Hemiptera > Aphididae > Acyrthosiphon > Acyrthosiphon pisum. The sequence continues at coordinate 50,383,796 of NC_042493.1, forward strand.
TCGGAACAAGTGTCGTGTACCGAGTGGAGTTGAGTCGACGACAAACGCTTGCAAAAGTTTGACAACGTAACCTCGACCGTGTTTTATAGTGTGTGGAGAAGGAGGGTGGTGGTGGAGGTGACTTAGGGTTACCGTTGGCCCCTGTGCAGCCGTCTCACTGTTCGTAGATGTATAAATTGCTGTTGTTAATTATTATTATGTTGCTATTGTAACATTAAAAGTTGGTATTTCGATTCTCTTGAAATCCTTTAATGGTTTAGAATAAAATATTAAATTGGTAGGTATATATGAATTATAAATTTCAAAATGTATTTTTATAGTCCATATAATTCGGCTTCCAAACACTTACTTTGCGAAAAAAAAAATAAATACAAATAAAAAGTTGAAATTCAGTAAAAATGTTATGGATCAAAATGTAGCTCTAGAAAACTCAATTTTACTACATGAATTGCGTTTTCAAATTGATCAAATCCTCCCAGAGTGAAATCTCATTCATTCCCGCTCGTACACTTATACGTATTATATTATAATAAAGTATTATATCATATAATGCCGTTAGGTACCTACCTCTATATTTAACGTCAAGTAAAGTATGTATTGCTGTAATTTATACAATAATATAATACATAATGGAAAAAGGAGAATTGCGATTAGTATTGTAGACGAACAAAGAAAAAAAGCCTCCGTTCAAAAATGAGTGTGTTCCGGAGCAAACCACACACAAATAACGATTTATAATTTATTATATTTTGACAAGCGTATTTCGGATGATGGGTCCATGACGAGATTTGGTTTGGTGGGTGCGGTGGGTTCGACGATCACAATGTATCGAATCGGTGTGAATAAAAAAATATAATAAAAAAAAAAAACCGCTTTTCCCATCTTATATAGTGCCGTTAAGGTGTATATTTTAAAATGGCGTGCGAGCATAGATAAAAAAAATGTATATGTTTATGTATAAAGTAATTTATTTGCTGTCGTCGTGGTGCGAGCGATGTGTGTGTGTGTGCACAATTGTGCGTTATACAATATCGTCATTTACATAAATCGAACTACAGTAATACGAGCTGCGTGCCTTTGCTAAATCGGCCAAGAAAATGACGGTCGGTGTGTGGATGAAAAGCTATCTGATAAATTGCGGTTTCTAAATCGTTTCGCGCGAGTTCGTTTTGACACGAGACGATAATAATATAACGTTGCTGTTTCTTCCAAGTTCTAATCAAATATATTAATGTCCGAGCCAAGGTTAGGAAAACATAATATCGTGCAGTGTATATTTCGTATAAGTACATAATATTATATAGCATATAGTTATATTATAATACCGACCAAGTACCTAATAACAGAGTGGCGGGTTCAGTGTGCCGGAAATCGTTAATGAACGACGCGGGAAATGACTTGTTCGCAAAAATAATGCGATTGAGAATTTTTTTTTGTTTGACAAATTATTCACCAACTTGACTTATCATCAGCGACGTCATTGGTTCGAACTTAATATGATGTGTGACGGTGTGAATATGAAAATATATTTTTTATTTTTATATAACAAAATTACATGTTGTCATTGAGACATAATAGAGCTGTAAATAAAATGTTTCTTGTCAACCGTACGAATAACTAATGATCTATTACAGTTATGAACAGAGCTATTTTAAAAATAGAAATTGGAACTTATATTATAATATATTATACTCATATATAGTTTCTACAAGTTATAAAATATTGATATATTAATGTAAAATACAATCATTTTTAAATATTCGACACATTATAGTACACAAAGTTAAATAACTGAAAAATCGTTGATTAGGATTTCGAATTAGAAACAAAATTATATTTATTTCTTATTTATATTATATTGATTATAATATTATAGTTGTGTTTTTTCCTTATATTTTTTTAGTGTACCTTTTCAAACACGTCATCTGATTATCAATTTACAGGGAAGAAGTGTGATTCCCATTTTTAAAAAAGTTGATATCGACACATTGTTACGTAATATAATAAACTCAAGTGTTTTGAAAAAAAGTTCCTTAAGTTCACTTATAAATTCCATAAATCAAAATGGGGCTGGGCATGATTGGTGAATCAACTTGATGATTTTGCCTTATTTGGAATAAAGCATATTTGATGACTCACATTCGACGCTTTAAAAATATACACGAAATTTGTTTTACAACTATTTAATATAATTATATATTCGGTTCACTCGAATTCAGGACCTGTGCTGCAATCGATATTTTGACGCAGCTTACCTATTATGAACGCATAAATCACTTGTATTATACATTTCATACTATTGTAGTAATATGAGTTTTTATAAGGTGTGGTCATGCATAATATTTTATTATGTATCACGAAACTACGAAAGTAATGTGTTTCACTCCATATTAGCTAATTTTTAAATTTGTAGACCTCATTGCACTACAGTAAGTTGGGAACAGTTGCTTATACATCTGTGCACTCAGTAATAGTAATTATGTCTCTCATGTATGAATATATCTCTCAGGAATCGCAATTATATAGTAAACTAGCTGACATGGCTATTGCTAGGTTTTTGTGATTATGCGAGCAGTATTATATAATCATGGAGGCAATCTACCTGCGGTAGATAGTGGACCCCGCGTGGTGGGTGCGTAAGTGTATAATTTAACTCTAAAGTATCAAAGTTATACAATCAATTAATACAAAATCCTAACTTAACCTAACCTAACCGTAGGTACTAAAATCCGATTAATAAAAAAAACAAACATTCGGTATAGATACAAAAGAAAAAAAAAAGGAAAAATAAGAAAAAAATATTGCAATTATTAATAATAGTAATTATAATTGTTAAAACCAATAGCAACCATTTATTAACAAACATTAAAAAAAAAAAAAAACAATGCGAACAATTTTTCCACTGAAATTTGTACACTAACTTCGAACTCGAGAACCATGTTTAAAAGCCTTGTTTGAGAACTTCCTCGGGTTGGACATCTCATTAAATTTAGATTTTTCGCAACAAAATGTAGACTATCTTCTTCCCTAAGGTCTAACCTATCTCTGTATCAAATTTTATAGAAATCGGATGAACCACTGTTTGTCTTTTATATATTATATTAGATTAATATATTTACAACTTTATACAATATAATATATAATATAATACAAAATGTAATCATCTGTTTTTACTAATTTCAAGCAACTTACTACCTAGTTTATTTATAGCTATGTATTATGTACATATCGATAACATAATATTATTGTAAAAAAAAAAAAATGGAAAATGGTAATAAAATACGCGTATGTCATCCATGAAGAAAACTGGGTATGATAATAACATACGACATCTTTTGTATATTTTCCAAGTAAAAAAAAAACAATCATGCGAAAACGAAACCAAATATTATAATGTACTAGTTTTCATTTAAACAATACTATTCATATGGTTAGTTGTTATTCTGTATAACATTTGTAATACCTACCAAATAATGTCACTATAATATTATAATTATTATATATATTTTAACTGGCGCGGTGTATATGCAATTTCGGTACATCGGCGTGTAGGTGGCTCACGTCTACGAACATAATATAATAATATACTGTTAGTTAGCTCTTGAATGTAAGTTAACGACGCAGTTGGCTCTGGAATTTATTATTAAATTCCGTAGGTAGCTGTTTTATCTACACGATACTCTTATACCCTACAGGGTGCACCATAGTAATTTATTAACATAATATTATATGAAATTGGAACAGGTGTTACTCATCGATGGGTGGTGATAAATGGATGGGCTTTTGACCGTTTTGTTGTGTTGGAAAACCAATGCAGTTACAGTTATCTTAGTCATGTCTTGGTCCAAGGCAAGGTTCGGCGTAGGGGTAAAGGGGACATTGAACCATGTCCCTGATTAACATTATAATATATGTTATTCGAACACTCAATTATTTAAATCACCGGTGGATTAGAATCTATAGAAAAAATAAAATAATGTTTGTGAAATATTTCTACGGCAGCCTTGGTCACCGAGTGTTAGCAGAATTTTTTTAAAACCATCAATAAGTCAATGGGAAATTCCACATCAGATGACTGCACGAGTATTCCAAAATTTCAGAAAATGTTTTAACAAGACGTCTACAAATCCGTGGAGATGGCCAGCATATAATTGATGGTGTATTCCATACATAAACTACACTTATTACAGAATCTTGTAAGCTCAATTAACATTTAATTTGAACAACTGTTTGATTTTTATTTTGTTTTTTAAATCCACCCCTTTGTAATGGCGCCCTCAGTATATAATATTTTGTGTCACGCGCACGATGACGTGTTACTGCGTAGGGAAATATTCGGTGGGTGTACCATCTTCAGATTATAACTTGCACATAAAATAATGTACGTGGCAAACAGTTCGAGGATCTATTATTATACAAGAAAAACACATATAACTTGTATAACGTATGTAATTTAATCAATTTAAATTGTATTTAAATGCCACACTCTAAAAACACTCAATACGCATCCGCATAACGTGTTTTACGTACCAAACAAACAATAATATGTGACAGTAAACATAACGAAATGTATTTATATTATAATATATCACATACCTAGTCTAGAAAATATTTTTACAAAGGTGAAACAAAAGTTTATTTTACATTTATTTATTTTTCTTATTGCTCTCGTCGAGTTATATACAAATATTATTTATGCACATTATAAACATCTGAGCATATTATTTACAGTCTGTGGTGAAATACAATATTATGTCTAACCACGAAAAATCATCGTACACGTATTTGTTTATATTTCGCTTACACAGACACTATTATAATATAAGAATACAATTATTATAATAATCACTACCTATAAAAATAAAATGTATACATGCTGAATTTTATAATTTGTAAACATTTTCTGTACTTTTATATCATTGATCCTTGACAAAAATATTACATTTTATTATTATTTTACTTTTTATATAGTGATAGTGATACCTATATAATATTCTAAATCAACTATTGTTGTTAACTATTATTTTTTTTTAATTTAGTTAAATAATTTAAGAACTACACGTTTAAATTTAAAATATTTTTAATGATACATCAACATTTTGAAAAAAAAATGAATTTCCAATTTACATCAAACAAAGGGCTTCTCATTTCAAAGGAAGTTTGTTCAGGACACTTCTTAAACTTCATTAAAAATCTAAGTATGATATTTAAACTTTACAATTTAATAAAAAAAATCAGAATTATTTGAATAAATGCATAATTAATGGATAAAATGGTAGGTGAGCATACTTGGTGAATCAACCTGCTGTATATTATGCAATATAATTTGTATTTTTTTACAGGGACATCGAAAAGTTCACCTAATATATATTTTATATACCTACTCTAAAACGACCCCCGGGAAGAGATTATTTTGTTACTTATCAACTAGTCTATCCTCGAAGTCTCGAACCGTGGCTAATCCTTCCAAATCACGTGTATACTTTTTCCCCAACTGTGTGTAGAAAAGCGCACGTTCTACTACCCTGCGGGGGTATTTGATTTTGTTCACGATAAAAATCACGTCTAGGTGGTATTACAAGGAAAAACCCATCAATATCTCATTACGTAAAATTGATTGTCCATTCCGTCTCTTGTGCGTGTTATAATAATATTATGGCGTATAAACACATTAATCGTCATAATTAAATGAAAAAGTAAATAATAATAATAAAAGATTTGTTGAAATCGAAATTGTGATTACTTAAAGACATAAATACATAATGTGGTTAGTTAATTATATATATTCTTTTTTGCCATCATGCACAGTATTATCACAAAAGCTGTGCATTTATTATGCATTAAATGCATGTTTTATATGTAACTTCGTAGAAGGAAATAAGCTTGGTCAGGATTTGATTCACATAATTTGTGCTTATACAAAATGCATTTGCATACATAAGGTTTTGTAAAAATACATTATAATGCTATTATACACAATAAGTAGGTAGATATTTATACACTGTGCAGTACAGCATAATATTTTCTTGAAAAATTCTTATTTAATCATATTTTAATATGTAATGCATTATTGAATTTGAAGAAAAAAAATATAATCTAATAGCAGGTCATATCAATAATGATAAGAAGACAATTATCTGAGTTAATGTTTTTATATATTTTAATAAATTTACACCTACGCTTTTAAAATTTGAAGTTTTGATGTTCTTGACAGTTTTGTTTTATGACGTATTTGTCAATTCTACACAAGTGTAGAATTATAGATTCTACACTTGTGTGTAATAGTGTGCATGAATATATTTTTTCCTGTTTACACATTTTTTATTACAGAGGGACAATTAAAAAAACTCGTCACAAAATTTCAACCCGACGTCTGTATATTGAAAATTGAATAAAGATTGTACTTTACCAAGTAGTAAAATAACGAGAATCCTCGTAAAAATATTATAGATTTGAATATTATGAAATATATATGCACATACACCTACGCCGTACATTCGAATTATATTGAACGCATACGTCTTGAACGATCAAATCTCCGGATGAATCGGTAACGTATTTAGTCCTTCATATTATTATTGTGATTATCACGTCGAGATTGAAAATGCAATAATACTGCGACAATATCACACGCATTGAGGACATCGAAACATGTCGCCATACGAATAAATAAAAATCGAAACGCGTGTAGAGTGAGGCGATTATGTTATGGATCTCATACAAATTTACATGTACCTAAAGAATAATCATTGTGGTCACCGACCATCCGACTGCAGTAAGTCCATAAGCAATATTTGGGGATGGGGTGGGTTACTCGGGGGCGCATTGCATATTTTTAATATCTTTGGCATAAAAAGTTATAACAATAGATTTTTTGAGATTTAGAGTGTGTATATTTTTTTTTAATCCCTACTTGGGTAATAGGTAGCTCATGCGATTTTTTTTGTTTATTTATAGGGTGGCCATTATCGGGTCACATATTATAGTACTATTATAATAGTTAGCAGATAATATTTATGGTATAAACATTTGTTTATAAATATATAGGGATCTTATAAAAAAAAATAAATCTCTGATACAGATAACCTAACCTATTGTGGGACAGTTAGTAAATAAAAAATACCAAACGAACACTATATCGGCCTGTAAGCCAAATATAGCTTATGTAATGAAAGTCTATGAAATTTGAGATTATGGGGGTCAGGGTGTTATGAATGACATTTACCCCAACTTGTGTCTACGATGTAAGTTGCAGTTTCGTCTCAAACCGCCATTAAATCGATTTCGTCGTTCTTAATATCGGTCCAGATACCGCGGCGGCGGCATCGTCGTCGTACTCGGATTTCGATGCAGGTGTGCGCGGGAAAAAAGAAAACGTCTGTGGTGCAAAAGTTAATCGTTCCGGACGTTTCTTTCACGTTTCGCATCGAATCACGCGATTAACAATGCGTATGCGATTTAAAATACGGACACGTATAAGCGCGTCATTAGCGTTCGGCAGACAATTCGAAACCGATTAGATGTGTGGGCTGTGTGTTATGAAGTGTCGAGCCTTGTGCAACGTGTTACCCCGTTCGCAGCAGTGTTTTCTCGGACCGCTAACGACCGTTTTCGATAGCCGTTAAATTCAATTGCTTCCCGAACGACTTTTCCGCTAACTTAAAGGTTTTCTTTTTAATTTATTTATTTTTCCCACCCCACGCCACGCCGACGGTCTAGGTACCTACGCAACATTATATTATTGTTATCCGGTGGCGCTACAGTGCCTTAATAATGGGTTCAGTTGTTGATATTTTGGTAAAATGTATTTATTTTCTAAATTACTTTTTTATTATTATTAAAATTACAAACGTACGTACTATATTATACAATATAAGTATAGGTAATATGATTTTAAATGGTTCTTGAATATTCAAATATAAAACTAAATTACAATCGAATTATTATTTTTTTTTCTCCAATTAATTGTATACTTTTGACAACTATCACGCAATACAAGTTCCAAGTTTGTTGTGTGGTATGTTAATATTTACGTAATATCACATTACGTGCAATCACATCGATTATATATCATCCAGTGACGCATAAATATAAAAACACATGTGTAATCGTCGCAAAATATTACTGATATATACCGAAACGTTTTCTACCACTCCAAAGAACTTACACTTATTATACAAAAAAAAAAAAAAAATGATAGATTGTGTAATAAACAATTTAAGCTAAAAAATAAATAAAATATACTTATTTAGTTTTTAGACTATTTAGTTAACTATTTTTCACAAGACACAAAGTATGATGTTATTGTGATACCACAGCGATCGAATTCGAATGACTGTTCATTTGATCGCAGACAATGACTTAATTCATTTGTTTATTGTATTTATTTATCTTATTAAATGACCAGGCAGTAGGAACCATAAATTAAATAATAATAATAATAATACTTTTTCTTTTCTCCTGAATACACTACTTTTTAGGACCCGATGACCACATAATAAATTTAAAATATTTCAATCCATCTATCTTGGGATACACATTTTTGTTTCCCTTGTTTTTAGCATAAACGCATAAACGCATCCTCGCAGCGCAGAGCTAGCTGTATCGGCAGTGGTACCTATCTACCTAATTTTGGGTTAGGTCTGACCAGTCTAAAATACTCTTATTTATTCGACCGACGCACGCTACGTGTATTATATAGTCATATTCAAATTAAAACAACGACTAATGGTATTATAATAAATTACTTTTTTCTCGGAAATAATGACTCCGAAAGTAAGTTAATACCAATAATTATTATTAAATACGTAGGTACTTGGACGTGGGCACGTGGTTACCGAACTCTGGAAACCCCAACTGTTTTAATGGTATTGCATTATTATAATAATCCAAACACAGGCACGAACAGAATAAGAACGTATAATCATAGGCGTCGTGCGTAACTAGACAATTATTATTACTCCATGGAAGTTGAAGGGCTAAATAATGGTGTTTTTTTCACCACTATTTTGTCAGCCATTAACGTGTTTAAAAAACACATAAATTGTTATAGGACGAGTATTTAGATATTATATTTTGGTGATTCACTACCAACTCCCCCCGACATCTTTGATTGGGCATATGCGCTTACGATTCCACGTTATCACATAAATGCAGTTTTATAATAATAATTATCGTCGATAAATATCTCCCGTAAACACTAAAATAAATACGGACATGTGTATTGAACATTTAATGTGGCGATAGTTATGATAGTTATATTAAAATGCCAACACACATACGCGTTTCGCAATAGAACTATATTATTATTAGTAGTAAACAATAGCATTATATATACTGTTACAATAATACATATTGTGTGCACGGTATAAATAATTGACGATGCCGATGGACAAATATCATCACGTGCGTTTGATGTAATTGTTTTAACGGCTCGCGTTTATTTTTATGGTCGCATGTGTTCGATATATTATTATTATTACTATAATACGAATCACCCACACTGATGCCGCCGTTGTTACAATACCTGCCAGATCGATAATAATGCTCAATGATATCCGTTAAATTTTGCTGTGGAAAAAATGTGAATTTTTCCTTAAACTTTCTTTAACCGGGCACGGAAACTTTGCAAGAGAAAGTCTCTACGACTAGTTGGAAACTCGACTAAAGTTTTCATTTTTAAGTCATTTGTAAATTCCGTATCGCAAACCACACAGCCGGGTTCGAACTTAGCGTAAGCCTCATTTCAGAGGTAGTTCAGTAATCCGACATTGAATGCATGGGAACACATTTCAGATCAAAGTGGAGCAAGGAAGCTATTGGTTTTAAAACGATGATTTATTTTTGTTCTCGTGTTCACGTTCCTGCGTAGAAAGTGTGCATGGACAATTATTATTAATAATACTTATACCCTCTCCATATTATTTATATAGTTGTATTGAAATAATTTTCTTTATGGTGGTCATATGGATGAAGCCACATACATTTCATAGACGATAATATATGGCATTATACTGTATATTTGCAATGTATATTTCACGATTTAAAAATATATATAATATGTATATTGATTAGCCTGCATGTTAGTGCATGAGTATGTAATTCGCATGTGAAGTGGTATTCCAACTTTCTACATTTCAATTGGTTAAAAATAATATTCTACGTAACTTGTATTGCTATTGAATAATATACATTATATTTTATTATAAAAAAGTATGTTTCAATGAAGTTATTCTTATGAAACTTTTAATTTTTGTATGAAAAACCTTAGGTAAATATAATATAGTTAGGTACTGAACAAGCATAATATAGTATTCATAGAAACTACCACATTTGATATACTTTAAAAATATCTACTCAAGTTTGCCTAATGCAATATTATGTATATTCTTACATTTTTCAAACAACGCACATTGCACCGAGCTCGATTCAGTTGTGCTACTGAAATTCGTAACGAAATTTCCGCTGTTTTCAGAATATATTACAATTAATAACATTTGTCTGTAGAAATGGAACTCCGCCTAGCGTAGTGTAGAGCGGATCAGTAAATATAATACGTTACAAATGCAGGCACGCTGACACATTTACAGTGATCAAACAAGTTGTAACTTCTGCATAACTAGTTTTTTTATTAATATTTAATTTTTAACTAATTTGCAACCATCGGATTATCAGAACTCGCTGCTCCCTAAACCGTGAAAATCGTTTCAAACGAACCACTGCATTTCATCCGATTAAACTCCAAATTAAAATATTTTGGCACCCCCATAAATAGATTAAGCCTAATCATGCGTTATGCGCCTATACAGGTTGTTATTGTAATAAACAATATAATATTATTTAATCAATTTATAACTTGTTATTGAAGACAACTTTTACTATGACGTGTTTACAAAATATAGGCATCTATATTCCATATACAAGAATGACTTCTATAAATTATAATACATAAACAAGGAATCCCTGAAGTTCAAATATATATAATTAAGTAAGCCCATAACATTACATCTAATCTAATATTCCAAATGTCAGGACTTTGTGTGTAGTTCCTCCAAGTGGTAACAATATTGCCACTGGCATAAGCACATACCCAATCCTTAGCTGCTAGTCCCATGAAAAATATTTCCATAATATTCTATCTTCATAATATTAATTGAGAAAAAACTTTATTATAATTTTATTTATATAATAAATTGTAATACCAGCAGTGCATTACATGTGCTATGCGTCATTCAAATAATTATGTAAATCAAATTTTATGTAAGCATGCAAAGTGTACACTAAACTACTGTTTACCATTTGTAACCTAGCAGGAGTGATTGACAGGGAGGGACGACAGTGGTAACCAATCCTAAATCTATAATCTCTTCTATCCTATGGTCCCTGTGGCGGGTCCACGGAAATGGGGGGGGGGGTCCAAGAGGGAATTTCCCTACCACCTCCAACACCGTAATTGCTTAGTATGTTTTAGACTTTGGTTTCCACTGTATAGTGTCGTAGTGTATGTAAACAGGTGTTTAGTGATGTTAAACTTTAATATCATTATTAAATATCATCAATACCTATTATAATAATTAGTTCTATAGTATTTACTGACGTTGTAAATTGTTTCGCATTTTGCCCCTCCTCCCCAAATTGAACACTGGATCCGTCATTTTGTGGTCTCCGTCTCTCTATACGTGTGTTGATTGTCCACTGCTCAGCGAGATAACACGCCGATTAGGTCCGACCTTTATATATAAATTAATACCCTGCCATCGAGTCCGGTTCCACTAAGGCATAATGTCGCTCGGAGATACGCAGAGGAAATGATTTTCGTCGGACCTCGGTTTGTTCTCTCGCCGGACAGAATAACGTTAAGTCGCAATTACCTATATAGTATATGGTATCGATATAATTGTATGTTAACGTTGCGTGCAGCTATACCTAATATAATTTTGAATTTGTTTTTAATTACTCTTTAAGAAGATATAATACTATAATGAGTATATAACAATAATTATAGCTATAATAACAGTAATAATAATGATATGTGCTTTGAAAATATTTTTATGCGATTCACACGTCTAAAACGTTTATTCATAAAACATAAATAATCAATTTCCGGTGTATGCGTATTACCCTTTTATTAGGAAACGTATAATATTATATACACATATTATACGTTTCCTGCTCGAGCAGCGTGCATTTTAAACGAACGCTTTACGATAAACGTCCTTTTTTCATCCGCGTTCACTGGCGCAAATTTTTAATTTTTTCACATAATATTTTACACCCATTCGTTACCACCGAGTAGTTCTTTTGTTCAATCTTTTTTAATTTTTTTTCATATAATACACACACAATATTAGATATTATTTATATCACCGTCAAAGACCCGAATCCGTTATTCTGTAAATTAACGGACTCATGTAGATAGCGTATAGTATTTGTATAAAAATTAAATAATTAATCTATCTAAAAAATATAAAATATGCTATAGCTAGTTATGAGTAGTATAATATTATATACAATTCCAAATTGTGAGTAAATGTATGTTTATTTAATAAAGTTTTGTTAATGTAGTATATTTTACTTTATTAATAAATTACAAAGATATGAAATATCGACATATGGAAATTTTTATTACTACATAGTATAATGTTAACAATATTAAATTGGGTAAAATATAAATTATTAGGATAATATCACGTATCAATATTATATTAAGTAAGTAGGTGCATATGGTTCGGTTATATATACAGTAGCACCTAAATATAACAGAATCGCTATGTAGGAAAAGCGAATTTGTTCGTTATAGAAGAGTTTCCGTTTTAGGAGATGTTATGCGAGACTGTTGTTATTTCCGTTGCAGAATGATTTATAGGGGGTCAGTTTTAAGGAGGTTTTACTGTAATCTATTTTTTTTAAAAACATTTTTAAATACAAAATTACAAAACACAAAAAAAAAAAAAAAGAAACAACCATAAACTATACCTAATCAAGTTTTATTATTGATGAGTTCCGGTCAGGTCGGTATAGGTATGATGATGGGTAAAAAAATCGTGTTTCCTAGTTTTCTGCTTTGAAAAATTAGCACGAATATTTAAAATTTGTACCGTCGAGAAATTTTCATCCTTAATCACAATGAAAAAATAAATAATTATAATGGAGTTATTACTTTTTAATAATATATAAATATGATAATATATTATGTAAAAATTACTGTAATAATTCATTGTACATAGGCAATTACATGGGCCCGATCTGAAGAATATGATTTCTGTCTTCGCCCAGTACGAAATAGTTAATAGTGTACTGCGGTCATGAAACAACATCATTTTATGCTAACACTTCATGTTATATAATATTATTACACATAATTCAATGATCGCACACTCTATAATATTGTTCGGACCCATTTTGTAAACGATACTTTGACGTGTTTCGTATACCTATACTTCGGTAATTGCATTTTTCAGCAACCACGAAGACGTGATACACTCGGTGGTTGATCGATTGTGGTGTGGGTGTGCATGTGTGTATGTGTGAACAATTCTCGGCGACAACCCATTTAAATGCACACGATAGGGATTTACCTAAAACGTAGCTGTAATGTAAATAATATTATAATTTCACTTATATCAAATTAACACACGCCTGTCTTTATTTATCTATTCGCACACATATCAAATTATTATAATTATTTATACATGCCAAATTATTATAATTATTTTTTTTTTTTACTCCTGAGTTCCGATACACCGCCGACGTGGTATATATGTATATTGATTGATCGTTCTGTTTATTTATTATTCACGTCGGAGTTTTTCGATAAAAAGTTCGAGTTAAAAATCCGCTAGTCACATCGTTTATTATATGTATATATTATGTATCCTCGTTGTTAAATTATATAGAAATTCTTCCGTCTCAGCAGGCGACCTTTAGGAGCTATTCTGAAGGTAGATATTAAATTTACTTTATACCTATATTTATATATAATACACGTGTATTGTGTGTATTCAGAGGTGCACCTCCTGCAGAGTTCAACGCAAATATTTGAATATTTCATATCGTTGTACACGCGTGACCGTATTAATATTTAGATAATTCGCGAATACATTTAGCCATAGTATACGCCATTGTACCTAACTCCTCGTGCTGTGTTCGTGCTATTTATATAGGTAAGGAGACGAACAAAATGTTAGTTGTCCACGTCCGGTCGTATTATTATTGTTTTTATTTTTCGCAAAGGTGTGTATGCATATAATTATTAATACAATGCGTCAACACGTTTTAAATTAACAACGACTACACCGGTTTTGTGATACCTATTGAAAATAAAAATCAATGTTATATACGACGATTAAATTTAATACCGAAAAAATGTTTGAATAAAAAGTCGTTATAGTTTAATAAAAAAATAACAATGAAGCAAAACTGTATTATAAATGCATTGGATTTGTTGAAATATGTTCGTGTACAGTCATCGATTTCAACAAACAGGATGGATAGACATATATATTATATTTTATTATTGTTATATAATATAATATATGCATGAAAATCGTCCGTCCCGCAGCAGTTATTATTATGAATTTGATTCTTCTCTGTACCATACGCGCGTATTTATTTACTTGTTTACCAAATTCATATTTTTTCCCCGATATAAGGGTAAACGGTATAGTTACGAGCAATAACGGTCGTGCGTTTATCAAGCAATTTGTTCGCATACGAAATACAAACAAATGCCAAAGCGACACAGGACATAATCGTATTACTGTTTGTTATCAATAATAATATTATTATCAATATTCGTCAGTTTCCCAAACTAGTTGTCCGATGATCGTGAAAATATATTCTTGTTGAGTAAACGTCCCGCAAATATTTTCTATAGGGTGGGACAGTATCATCGGTATAAGTATCCAAGATACAATATTGTATCTATTTTATCTCGAAGCTGGTATTATGGTAAGTATCTTTAGAGTTATTTTATATTGCGAATATTTTATATTTTAGTCGAGTATTTCATTTTTATTTTTTCAACAAAATATGATATTATAAAATATTCTATTTTTTCTTCTAAAGATTTACAATTTTCATTAATATAAATAGTAATATTTAGTTAAAACATATTTTTATCTACAGTGTCGTCGTAGTAGTTATTACTTATTACTGTTAATATCACAAGCTACACAATTCGTATACTCGACGAATGAATATTCGTCAACCGTTGTGCTTTACGATAATTCATGACAGTCAAGAGGTACCATACGCAATAGGTAGTATGTAAAGAATAACGATTATTTTCACTCGCCGAGTCACTCATGGTTTCGCATTTGATTCATTATGAGGTTCATATTTTTTACACACTTGACATTCACTGTAACTCTTAGTGTATGATGAACATTTTCATGTGTTTGTAGGTATTATTATCAGCAATACAAAATCGTTTTTTATCCCCTTAATTTTCTTTGAAACATATTTTAATATTGAAGAAATCGCTATAACTTTTATTATTATAATTAAATATTAATATAACATAATACAATTATAAGGAAACTAAATCAAATAATTAATCCAGATTTTTATATTAATTCAATATTATTACACATATTTTAACTACATAAATTATTATAAACGTATAATATGATATGGTGAAATTAATTAATTATTTTAAATATTTCTTTATATTAAAGTATCTACTTTCAAGAATTGAGTATCGATATCTAAATACAAATACCTAAGATGTAAGCATCTATAGTATCTTATATCATTATACTTACTCCATAGACTAGCGTATCTAGTATTACGACACTCCAAAGACAAGTATTTAGTATCTAATATCACGATATTGGTTTTAAACTTTTAAGTATCTTGGTCCATCCATCTCTGCCTTTATAATATTATTATTCTAAGTACCATAATAAGCAATTAAGACGAAAGCTTAATCTGTACTTTATAACCTAGCCGTGTAGTGGGATTTAAAAATGTATAAAATAAATCATGAGAAACGACTCAAAACCTTTGGAATTCATGGTTGTTATGGACTCGTGGACCTTTGAGCAAGTGGAGGCTACCCTCGCGGGAAACCGGCGCGGCGCGTTCCTCGGGACAATCGACCGAAAAGCCGTGGAGATAATATCTCTTAATCATCCACTGAGAAATTAATGCTCCTCCCCCCCCCCCAGTGCAGTGCGCCACCGTGGTATATATGGTTAGGCTCGGTGGTGGTGGTGGTGGTCAGCGTAAACTCCCTGCAGTGACACGGTCAGACCCAACTTTTCTGCCTTCCGACCTTCACCCCAACCACCTCCGCCGCTGCTGCCACAACACCGAAAACTAGTCCAATTTGTCGCGGTCTCCGGCCTTAATGCACAACTATGCCGGAACTCGCTCATTACGGTCAAAGCGTTTCGGTGTTATTGCCAGAATACAAGTTCGTATAATATACCACCCAGCCGTACCTAACCATTCCACCCTCGACGAGATTTTCGTTCCCGAGATTTTCATTTTATGCGAACCGTGCCCCAGAGTAACGGCTCCGCCGATCGATAAAATAATATTATCATCGTACACACATAATAATATTATGTGTGAATGTGCTCGCTCACGTTATTGTAATATTAATAAAATATTATTAAGTATACACGTCACTCATTTGCAGATTCGCTATATTGTCCTCCTTACTGTTGTGGCTCGCACACACAATAAATTACATGACATTATGTGCGCACCTATGTTGGCCGATATAAATTCTATGATATAAATGTGCGTGTATAAATATATCAAAAAATGAAACAGAGTCACAAATCATCGTCAACTTTATGGTATTATGTGCCCGAATATTCGCAATCGTTTGTATATTCGTATCACGTGTCGCCGTGGACACGCATTTCGTTTTACATAATAAAGTACGAAGGTTATAGGTTAGGTGAGGTTTCTTAGTATTATGGTTTATTATAATATACCTGTGTCTATATATAATACGATAGGTACCGACTAAACGAGTAAGTTTATACAATGATGTCCATGACGTAACTGTGTTAATTTTAAAATTAATCTAATTATTTATAAGACATTTTACATGTTACATCGTACATATGATAATAATATACATATAGGTACTCCTTCCTCAATTCCAGCACGGAAATTAATAAAACAACGCAAATATCTTGTTTTAATAATAATATTATGCAATATGCTGTTAGAAGTGTACAGTGTATTGTGTATATAAGGTGTTATAAGATAATAATATTACACACCATGACGTTAAACTTTTGGATTGAGTTTAATTGTGTAATAAACAAGAAAACAACAGGTATTAATAATATATACTCGATAAATATACGTTAAGTACGTAAGACAATTTTCGTAAACTGTAAACAACTGTAAACTGCACAATAAATTTGAAGATTGTTGTCTGACTCAAAAAATGTGTAAGCGATAAACCACGTTCGATACGATAAATCATCACATATAATAATCCATCGATACTGTTTGCCGAGTCCTTTTGATAGGAGCGATAGGAGTTAAAGACCGTTATAAGATCGTTAAGTAGAAAATTGTGGTGGAGTGGAGATTATTTTAGATTCTGAGTGAAACGATGAATGTATTGATTATACAATGATGTGTGTTTTTTTTTTGTATCTGTCGTCACGGTTTGAGGCAGTAAAACTGCATCGATTTCCTTCAACATTACCTTGTTTGAAGGAAAAGTGAATCTATAGTTGGCGCTTCGGAATGTCAAATTTTTGAATTTCCAAAATTTTTCAAAAACGACGGAAAAACAATATACAAATTAAGGAAAAACGGGAATTTATACGCAAAATCGGTTTTAGTTTAAATTTAAAACAAATTAACGTATATACATGAAATTTTCACTGGTTGTTAATATTTGTATTTTATATATACGATAACATTTTCAAAATATTTTGATGTGTTTACTTTAACTGTTTCGGAATATTTTCCGTTTCCAAAATTTTATTAGTCTTTTTTCCAATGAATGTCCATAAAACTTAATTTGCTGGCTAGACATTTCATCAAACGATGTTTAACATTTATTGTTACAACGATATTTGAAAAATATTAAAAATCCATATTAAGAGTTTTTTTTTTATAAGCTTCTAAAGTTCAAATCTTGAAAAAATACGAAAAAATCACAAAAATTAGCAAATTATTTTGAGTTGAGAATTCGTAAAAATGTTTCTTTTTAAATCTAAGATTTTAAAATGTAATACAAGATTATTCATAAGTTTGTCTACCTTTATAAAAAAAAATGTCTACAAGTTAATCAAATTAAATTTTTATGAGCGTTTGAAGTTTATATTTTTTCAAAATTGGATATTTACTCAATTTCTCGTGTAGCGGTTTTGTTATTTTATTTTTACATGAAAATTTTACTGAATGTTTATATTTTCATTATCTATACACCATAAAATTTTGAAAATAAATTGACTCTTTTTGATCTGTTTATGGATATTCTCAGCTTTAAATTTTTTTAGTTTTTTTTCTATAAATATCAATAAAATTTTATTTTTTGGGTAAAAAACGTGAAAATTTAATGCAAGGCTTCTGATATATTGTTACAATATCACTTAAAAAATATTATATATACATAGCCACGATTTTTTTTATAAGCATTTAAAATTCGAATTTTGACAAAATTTATCAAATTTAAAATTTAATAATTATTTTTTGGTTAAAAATGTATAAAATGTTCAACTTTTATAGCTAAGGATTGAAAATTTAAAACAAGGCTCCACGTAAATACGTTATATATAAATTATCTTATTCACAATAATAACATCAAATATACCTGGTAATATCATAGGTTGACTAACCGTTTTTGCTCAAAATCGTTTTTCTTATACAATGATATTATATCATTTAATTTCAATTTAACACCATTATTTACAGTTAACCCACTTTTAACCTACTGTACAGCAAAGCAACATCCACTTACCCACTTTTTTTTTTTCAAAACGTAAAAAAGAATTATTTTCCAATATGAAATCTATAACGACAACCGTTCGATACTGACACATACAATCGAGATAAGAGAGAAATATATAGAGAGAGAGAGAGAGAGAGAGAGAAATAGAGAGATGTATTTAATTAATTAGGCATGGTGTTATAGTATTATAGTGAACAAGTTACGTTTGCAAAGAGGTACCTAGGTGAAGTTGGCTGAGACACGTAGAGCACTAATCCCCTATGTATCAGTAATATTCAGTGCTTGATTAGTGCTTTCAGAGTATATCAAAATATTATAACTAGTGTTCAATCGGGAAACCAGAGTTTCCACTTCCAGTGAAACTCTGTACTAATAACTATACACGCCGCGCCGTGGGGACATGAATAGCACTAAATATTATGGTCGGTCGTAAAGTACGCAAGACTCAACTGACTTCCGCCACAAGCATAAATCTACCACCGTCTGTTCCATTTCAAGTATTAATTATATTGCATTATAGTTTGGCAGAAGTCAAATTCACGATCTCCGTCGGATTATTTGGTGATGGATTCGTTTACAATGGTGTTCATCTATTTAAGAAGAGTATAACAAACATAATATTATAAGTACATACTAATATTATACTACTACAAATATTATAAATTATTTTAAAAAGTATTTTGGGGATTTATTTAATTTTGACCCCCTCCACATCCCCAATTATCACTTACGACCGATTTATAATAGTGTATAACAAACATAATATTATAACTACATAATAATATTATACTACTACAAATATTATAAATTATTTTAAAAAGTACTTTGGGGATTTATTTAATTTTGACCCCCCCTCCTCCACATCCCCAATTACGACTTACTAACAGAAATCACCTTTTAAAGTCGACTGAGCCATTTTTTACTGCTTCAAAAGGTGAATATAGATTTAAAAAAAAAAATCGACAAACACATTATATTTTAACAATATACCAATATTACTATATAAGTTTAAAATATAAGTGTAGACCGGTTAACCATTGTAGTGTATGAGGTGTGAAAGAATCAAGGTCATATTAGTCAAACTCCACTGACTCCATTTATTATTTTTGATGTACAAAATTATGTTATTAATATTTTTAACTATCGATGGAATATAATACCTATACCTACGTCATGTAATTCAATATTACTTTTTGAGTTTCATAAGAACTGTAACATAATTTTAAAATATAAGTTTAATTTCAAGATATTTTTATACAACAAATATGGTAATATGTTTGTTTTATTAACTTATAAACAATACACGTATTAAATCCACTAACCAGACTTTATTACTTTGATTACAAATATAATATGCTTTTAGTTTTACCACGTCTAATATTTTATAATATATTGTACATGTGTATGTATTATTAGAGTAATGTCATATTTTAATATTATGTTATACGCACCATTACTGCTTAATTTACACGATATAATCACCTCGGACATGTTTAATAATTTGTCAGTGTATGTATTACGAGTGTAATTATAAATTACGAGAAAATAACGTAGGTACACAGGCATGGCGGACAGACGGCCAAAAAAAAACACATATAATTAATGTCATACATTAGGTAATGCGTCGGGGCCACGAGAAATGATGGGTGTCCCGCGGAGGTTATGGTTCGTGATCTCTATACGAGGTCGTGGAAAAGTCCTGCAACCAATGCACGCAAGTATTAATATTATAAATTTCAAATAAATTTATAATAATACGCCGCCCGTTCGCAATTTGCTTATAAAAAAATATAACGAACCTATTAATAATAATATATTATTTTGCGGTGTCGCCTCGTTTCCTATAAATAACATTGTATCTCGCGTCAACGATTAATCAACGATCCGATATTGCGTCTAGTGCAAACAGGTGCTAACGATAGAGTGGCGAATAATACCGAAAGGTTAGTTTTTCACCACCAGGCCAAAATGTCAAAACCACGTTCGCCGCTGCTAAAATTCTTCAATAAATCAATTTTCCACAGTTTTCCGGTTCTCTCCCGTGCGATTTAAACATCCAACCTATTTATATGAATTCGTAAATGCACTTTATGTGAGCCATGCTTTTTAGAGAATACCTAAAGGTAGTTTTGGCGGAAACAAATACCGTCAACAATAATATAGGTAGGAATTTTATTTTGTAGGTATTTGTATTATATTATTATACCGAGTGAAAACCTAATGTATTCATTGTTTGGATTTATTATAATATGATACCATATTGTATCAAAAAAAAAAAAAAAAATACAGTCCTACGATTATCGCACTGTCACCGATGTGACTACTCTTATAACATCATTGTATATACAAACAATAATAATTATGAAAACACTACAGTTTAAAGCGGGACGTATTGAAAACTTAAGTTTCATGTCAGTGTACTTAGACATCTCTAAGGCTAAGTAAATTGAATACCTAGATATTATATTACATTATTACAACGTATAATATTATTAGATACGATATTATTATCTAATGGCACAAACTTTTAAAATGTTCTTATAAAATATTATTGTTCTTATATATTATTACAAATGTGTTTATGTCGAATTTCAGTATTCAATAAAATCGGCCAGCAGTTTGTATAAACGAACATTATATGACACAAATATGTGTAGATTATCAACTTAACGCATAAGTGCGTAGGTGGGCAAAAATGGTCTACGATAAATCACTAATAATTTAATAGTTTATGGGGATCATAATTTATAATTTGAAATTCACACACTATAATCAATATGCGCTGATCATCGATACGTATATAGTGGATCAAAAAGTAATAAGCGGTCATAAAGTAATAATAATTAAAAATAGTTATACTTTATTATAAAAAAAAAACGAAGCTCAACGAAATTAATCATGGATGACAATGATTGAATTTTTGATTGTGGAGTATGATTAATTTCACAACTAGGTTTCTCCATAGTGAAATTGTGTTTATTTGAACATCAATAATGCATCAACAGAAGAGAATATAATAAAATAAAATCGCTGCAGGATAATATGAATATATTTTTATGAAATTTGGTTTAATACGCGTTTGAATAAAAAATATCTACCCGTTACATAATATTCTACCTATATTTTCACTCGTAAACACACCACCATGCATTGTAGTAATAATCTAATTCTAATAATAATTTATGTATACGGATGAATATAATATACACATAAAAACATTACCCATTGTTGTTTTTGGCCATGTTTTAGCGTTGTTGACGGTGGCACTAGGCATACTATAACTATATAATATTATATGTATAGATAAAACTCGATATTATACAGTATTTACACAGAGTGAATGAAAACAGAGAGTTCACTCGACCTAAAACAATAGACCGGTAATTAATGACATCTTGTCATTTGGCGAACACGAACGAGTATAGTCAGATAAAAGCATTTTAATATTGTTCAATTTTCAAACGGCCTTGTCATAATAGTATTATAAACATTTAGAACAAATTAATTATTTTAAAAACTCTACCTACAACAAAAAATAACAATTTTAATTAATTTCTTTGGTGATTGGTACTGTTTATTCCTATGACGGGTTTCCGAGTTATAAAAATGAAAAATATTACAATACACATTGACAAAGAATCAATGAGAGATCTTATTCAAAAACTCATATTAAGTTAATATGTGTACAAAATCATATTAAATCTAACTTCAAATTATTTCAATAATATCTCTTCTAAGTTTCAATAAACGGTATTTTCTCGTTGGATTATAAATATACAGTGTTGCCAATTTTTATTACAAAATTTACAAAAAGTTAATAAATATGAAAATAATATTATTTTGGTATTTGAAATAAATCCCACAAACTACGGGCCGATTTTTAATTTTATTAGAGCTATATTTTGTTTATTTTAAAAATTTTAGGAGCTCCAGGAGATTTTATGCCACGGTGCCCTAAAATTCAAGTTATGTCACAGTGGTGTGGTGGGGGGGGGGGGGGGTCGGTAATTAGAGAATGGGCAGATCGGTTTTGGCGTCACTGTGAACGTGTGACTGACCGACGGTCGAAAGGCGTGACCGACGCCCTAACAGGTGTGCTGACCCCGGGGACAAAGTATAGCGTGGCAGTGGCCTGCCACATATGTCTAATCATTATCGACTGGTTATAGGAAACCTATGAAAAATTCTTGGAGTACAATCATAGTGAGATTTCATATTAACAAATATTACTATGGCGGTCAACGTGTTGAAAATCATTATAATCGCAATAAAATTGAAATATCATAAACACGCTAACGTATACAAATACAGGTAGGTATTTAATGTTCTTAATTGTAAGTTTGACAAAACGTACAGTATGGCGTAGCCAGGGGTCAGATGGAATATAATATGAATATAATATGATGTTATTATAATACAGCGATAGAAATTGTATTTATTATATTTATTAATATTTTATATTTCCCCCTCCCCCTTTTAGAAGTTTAGTCTACGGCACTGAATACGTTTAAATTAACTCTAATATCAAAGTTAGCACCACAAGATTGGTTTTGTCAAACGAAAATTGCCTGTCAGTGGGTCAGTGATAGAAAACAAAAAGTACGTTTACATTCAATAGTATGCCTGTTATTAAAAATAATTAGTTTTTCGGTTATTCTGAAGAATAACTAAAACCAACTGGTGCACTGATACATGCGGAATACCTTATATTGATTATTTATATTATTTTTTATTTATATTCTGTGACGTTTAAAACGTTTAATACGAACAATTTAATGAAAATAAATTCAAGTGTAATGTATTAGGTATGCCATTCACGTCAACTTGCATCATTTCAACAGTATCTGATAATAAGCTTTTAACAGAAATACGCTTAAATAACTGTTACGAGAAGAAATGCGATACAGATAATAATATTATGCGCCTAGAGCTACAATTGGTGTGCCGGCGATGACAATTCAACAAGTGACAAGGCACTAATAGCAGATGCGAATTGGAACGAATGAAGTTAATATTCGGTTCGATGCGAGAAGAATTGGAATACATCAGCGAAGATTACATACTTTCTACTTGCGATAGTATGTCAAAAGCGTTTGGGAGTTTTCAGAAAACCTTTTTGTATTACATTTCAAACATTATTTCATTTCAAAAACATATTTTCTGAACAACAATGCGTTTGTTGCAAACAAATTCAAAGAATGCCTATTTATTAAAACCCGTGCGCAGGTATAAGCCGTATTAAACAGTGTCTGGGGAAAACGCCTCACAAGATTGACACTGTTCGCTAAATCAGTATAATATGAAATCGCGTACGACCGTTTCATCGGTGTCCGGCGGTTTTACGCATTCGCTTTAAACTTGTAGATGTTCATTGTAAGACACCGACCATGCATATTATAAATGGATGCGATCGAGCAGTGACAAAGCCGAAGAATCGATTGTGGTGATCGCGAATGTTGTTGACCGACCTCGTTTCGGATATTATAAGGCCTAGGAAGAAAAGTGGTGGAAGAGTTTCAAGTGACGACACAGGTGGTAGTACGGAAACCTGCACTTCGAGAAAGAAAGCGCCTGCGCTGCACGAAGAAATGGCAGCGTCGCGTGATGTGAATAGTATCGTGTGTCTATATATTACAACGTAACACCGCGGAAAATGTGGGGGGAAACGACCCTGGCCGGTGAAAAAAAAACAGTCGAAAATGTCTGTCTTCGGGAGGGGGTGCGTGAAAAGAAATCACTCTGAGGCGGAAGGCATTATGCAAATATTTCCACGTACCTGCTTCGAGGCCGACGAAATAAGAGACGTTTTATCCCTGTCCCGCGCAGTCATCGACATCGTCGTCGTCCAGCCATCAGCTATAGCATATTATGGTATATACCCGTAGTACTCTGGTCCTACACACATCGGTAATAGAGGCACCGTCGAGGTGCGTGTTGAAAGACGATTAGCTCCGTCTGGGGGCGATGATAAATCGTTGTGCGGGTGGAATGGCAGTGGGTCAGGAAGTTTTTACGGGTCTCCCGCTAGAATGGAAGAAAACGGCCGTGGGTGGGGGGGGGGGGCGGCCGATGGTTATTTGATTCTATCGTGTAAACGACGAAGGCAGCACCAGGGCACTACACAATAATATTTCACGCACTCTCCAACACACACTGACACTGTACACGCACGAACCTTCTCCTCAACCCACCACCTTTCACCCACCCCTTATCCATAGGTGACGTGTGTAGGGATGGTGAGCTGAAGACACTCGTCCCGCGTCTTACCCGCAACCCAATTAAAAAGTGACCTGAGAGCATTAAATTTTTCTTCTCTGCACTACGAGGTTACCCAGAGGCATACGACTCGTATAAGCTTCTTTGAGTCCTGTGAAGGTGTATAATTTTAATCAACGGACTATCGAAGACAATATGATCGCCTTGCTGGTCGTCTCGTTTCGCGAAACCGTGTTGTCGTATATCTGATTAAAAATTTTCAAAATAAAAAAATCATCACAGCGGTACCGCATGATCGTCCGGCGACCACTGACACAGTATTTAGTTTGTATTTGTCGTAAACACATTTTTTCGTTCTCGCAAATCGGGCCATTGTTTGAATGGTAAATCGCAACTAAGACAAGGCGTTCATAGTTTTCTATTGCCTCGACCCTTCGAAATTCAAAACAATGTTCGTAGAAGTTTACTAATCAAATAAGTCTTTGCCGCTGCCACCATCGTGTATCCTGACATGGGTGATGTTTCGCGGCGTGCGGTTGCGACCTCTCGTTTGGAGTCAAAAAGTTTTTCGTTATTTTTCCAAAACAATAATAATTATCCCTTTGTCTTCCGGTTCTATTATCCTGTTGGCACGTGCGCACGACCGCGGCCACCTCACCCACACCTATACACATAGACAATCAAAAAACAATAAGAACGTACTATGAACTATAGATACTAATACATTAATAATATTTCACCTATATAGTTACACAATATAATAATATAGGCGTATATTATAATGGGTGTGGTACCGTTTTTTTAGGCACTATGCGTGTAGACGAGCACAACCGACAACAGTTTACCGTTGATACGACAACGATGTACGGTTGGATCGCATCGTCGAACTATGCATGGAACAACGACCGCGGTGAAAACTATTTGGGGAAAATATAATTATCGTATAAAGATTAGTGGTTGTTGTTCAAGAAATGCGCACCAAGTATGTAAGACTGTAGAAGTATATGTTTGGCCGTGAGAAGAAAAAGGGCAAACAGCTTCCGCTTCTCAGGACGCGCGTACGGCCTGGCCGCGTTGTATTCCTGGTGGCAGTCCCAACTCCCATTTAATATTATTGTTATAGACAACGCGAAACAATTTAATTAGGTCCGAAACGTCTCTAAGGAATACTCCGCAAACTTCTCGGAAGCAATATTGCGTTCGCGCGCTCGGACTACTCCCTCTTCGCCATCTACCTCCTCGTCCTCGTTATCATAAAGCTCCACCGCCGCCGTACACACCTATGGGCTAGGACGCCGATACATAGGAAGAATGCATTATGATAGTATAATACAACTCTGAACATTATTTATGTATTATGTTATATATATATACATACACAAGTATATAATATGTATCGACCACATTAATTATTTACGTTTTCGATCGAACACATACGATCGTTATAACGCGCCACACGTACTAACGCGATAACAATATTACTATTTATACATAGTAGTTACACGCATACTTGTTCAAGTATGTTATAATGGCAGGATACTCGACAATTGTTTATTGTTAGCTAGACGATTTGCCATTATAATACTTATATATTATAATACGTACCTACATGCACATTATAATATAATAATAATAATATAGTACATATTGAATTGTTTTGGCCTTACTTTTTCGAAAAAAAAAACACTAACAATAGCCATGTGCAATGTGAATCATATTCTTTTTTTGCAACTTTTGATGTCAATTACCTGTATCAGACATCGTAACCATCCGATGGACGTTAATATGCGTATTATTGTTGTATATGTCTGTTGTTTAACTTAGTTTAGCGTGTAGCGTTCACATATTAAGTTTATAATATACTATTGAAATAATATATACTATTGAAATATCATAATTTGTTATATTATGCAGATTAAGGCTTGTATTTTTACCCGAAACAAAAAAAAGCAGCTGATTGTCTATAGGTATTTGTTTTTCAATTTCTATTTGCCGATATTTTATTTCATTGACTTCTTAGTTATTCAAGTTAGTATCTTACAGGTATTATGTACATTTTTCAAAATTAGGTAAAATAATAATAATCACATAATATAATTATTTTAGACCAAAGGGGACTGGTTGAACAATCATTAATTTAACTTAACTAAACGCTGAAAGGTGATTAGTATAATTATGTATGCTTACGTATTTCGATTTTCAGATTTGAGATTGCTGAGAAAATTAATTCTAATTTTCATAATGATAACCCATTTGCGTGAGGTAAAAACTTATTTGTTACCTAGTAAACTTTTTGTTTTTACTCCGTGAGTCGTAAATAAAGTTGTCATCATCAATAATGTCGTATTGTTTGTCACCTTAGGTTCAAAGTGTTTTTTTACACTCAACTTACTAGAGTTTGATACAACTTGGGTAGAGTGCGATGCAGAATTCGTATTTTGGTTAGTAAAACTTTGTTGTTTAAGATGTGGAAAAAAAGTCACGCTAACTTAACGACGAGTTTTCACGAACTTCAGTCCACTAATTTCTCAACACACTATTGTCGAGTTCAAACGTAAGTTTGTCTGGTTATAGAGCGTGAAACAATTGAAAGTAGTCTGTAAAATTGTTTCTATAATGTTGGTGATTTTATAAGAAAATACTTAAACGAATGTACACTTCCAGTTGATTAAGGTCAATAAAAAACACTATAAAGGTAACTTATATATTATTATTTTTTATGTTTTATGAAAAATAGATTTTCCTAGTCAGTTACAGTTGAAAATAAAAACATATTAATAGTGTTTAATCTATAAACTCCATCCAGAATTAACAATTACCGAGCATACTCATTCCCCTTATTTCAACGCATAAAAAAAAAAATATATTTTAACTTCAAAAATCGGCAATAAATCGCTTTATGTGAGAAAACTATTTTTTCAATAGTAAGCGTTAAACTCTGTTATTTAATAATTATATGTTTACAGACAAATTATCTGGACCTAGTGGTATAATACATATTCTATTATAATAAATATAAAATATTATGTAAAAAAAAATTTGATATAATTTGTATTTTAAATTCACGTAATTGTTTTTTTTTTTAAATAACTCAACACTTAAATTTAAAATATTTTGCGAGTTTAAGATCAAATTATAATTATGTCCGTGTTTCCACTGTTTCGGCAGTTTCAACAAAACCTAACGACAACTTTATTCACAATTCTATTCATAGGGGACCAAATGCGTTTGACACCCACGATTATTTTTCATTAATAAAATAATGAAGAAATGAACAATAGTTAAGTATTTAAAGTTTCTAGGATTATTATTGTCTGAATAACAGCAAAATAAACAAAATTCATAGTTTTCGTTTTGTAGCGAAACAGCTGGGTATACCTTCTAGGGTTAGGTTTACAAGTATTTATTAGCAATTTATCGGAAAGCCACTGGGAAATTTAAAAAATGACCTCTTCAAAGTACTAACCGTATTCAATTTCAGTTTTAATATATTGTTACGTTAAACTTATCGGCAATATTTATATTTATCCATATTTACCATATATTTTATATTAGGAATTTAGCCAAAATTGCATGCTCTGCTCAAAAGCAATGCGACCACCACCATTCAATGA
This sequence comes from Acyrthosiphon pisum, assembly GCF_005508785.2. Lineage (NCBI taxonomy): Eukaryota > Metazoa > Arthropoda > Insecta > Hemiptera > Aphididae > Acyrthosiphon > Acyrthosiphon pisum. The sequence goes on from NC_042493.1 coordinate 50,412,560, forward strand.
GTAATAACAAACTATGTTGTACTCAAAAGTTCATTCATAAAAATTATTTGTAGTTTTGATACTGTACTTGGCGTTAGATAATTTAATGGAAAATCCCTCATAAATAAGTGTCCACCAAAAAATTAGGTTAAAGTTTAAATTTTATCAGAGTAAAAACGTAAAATAAGATTTAATATTATAAATATTATAAATAATTTCATTGTTTGGTTGTTTTTTCATATACATTTGAAACATTTCACTATTACTAAGAATTACTAGCATAATTTTCTATATTATACAGGGACAGTTCTAGACTAATTTTAAGCAATTTATTCCATGAATCTATTCCATTTTGCCATCATCGACTTGTATAGTTTATACAACAGTAATAATAATATTATTTGGTATGACTTTTATTTTTTATAATATAATATAACCTTGTAGAATAAAGTGTTAATTTTAGTTAGTACATAACGCGCTCCATGTGAATGATATAAGGAGATTTCAAAAGATGAAATATTATGCTTAATTGTAGTCAATTATTTTATGATACCATGATCATGTTGTTAATATTCTTTTCGTTTTCATGTTCGTCAAAACAAGTCCGTCCCGATAACGGTTTTAAACTTTGTTTACTTTGTCGTGGTTCTCGTACTGCGCAGCCGCGTGGGCCCGGCGTACGAATAATTGTTTTTTAACTCGATAAACATTTTTCATCGGGTCCGTGTAATAACGTTCAGCAAACTCCTTGAGTCTCGAAAGTCTCATGGGGAAATAAACTTTAAAGGAGGAACCCCAGGATGGACGGAAGAACGAACGACGGAAATAATACTTACCAGGGAAAAAACAGACCACTTTACTTGTAATTACAAGACTAATATTCATTACGGGATAAAATTAAAAACTAAAGTAAATTAGGACTCTGAACAATGCTCCGCTTTCGTCTCGTATTAATTTTCTACAAACTTTAAAGTTATCTCCTGCCTGAATGGCGTTGCCCTTGCCATCCATACTGTGCACGAAACGTCCTGCAGTTTCCGATCAGCATATCTCGTATACGTATTTAGTGTACTATTATTATCATTATTTATTGCTAGTGTTGTTTTTAAAGTATTGGCTATCATTAAAATTAATAATGTATATTGTATTGATTCCATTCCTACCAGTTTTCAGTCAGCCAAACTTGAATATTATAACAAACGTCGCTATCAAGGTGAACATATTATATAATATTATAATATATAGCTACAGCAAGGTGTTTCACATTTCCGATAAACTATTTTCACGTAATTCGATATATTCTGAGACTTTATATACTTTCTAGAATTTATTTGATGTTTTAGAGCTTTTCGATTATTTGTTTGTCTCTTTTATCAAACCCCAAACACCATGATTTTCAATCTGAGTTTTTTTTATGATGTTCAAGTCATTATTGTTGTCACCTAAAGCATTCAGGATTTACCAGTTATACATAGGAGTAAACAATTGAACTGAATACCAAAAATATAAATATATTGACTGTGAAATCGATAGTAATAATTCTATGTATAATTATAGGTCTACGTATACGATGTTATAAGCTGTTAAAACATAGTAATTACTAATTACTATTTTATTTTATGTGGGTACTGAGCCGGCAAAAATCTCAACTATGATGACCGGTGGCTAACTCTACCAACTCTTAAAACTATACGTATTAAACTCACTACGTAGCACGCATCGCCTCTTAAGTTGTGTTATTAATTTTCAAGCCGTCCAGTGAAATATTCCTACATTTATATTTAGACGTATATCAGTTGATTTTGTTTCTTCGCTTTTCAGCCGATAAAAGTTTGGCGAGCACGTGGCCTCCTAACTTTTACTTTCTTTTCAAAGGCTCGGAAATCACGAAATTCACTCGTCACCGGAATGAAAATGATAAAATTAAAGATTCGTATTTTTCGTATTATGAAAAACTATAACTAGGTACAATTTCCGACCACGAGCTATTATAATTTGGTGTTAGTTTAAGGGGTTCTGATTTTTTTTTTTTTTTTAATATTCACGTATGTAGCCATTTTTATAGTTATTATGAATATTATAAACGTTAACCCATGTAAGCCATCTCAGCCTAGTGATGTTATAACTATTAAATATATGACATGAATGTTATACACAAGGACAACAATTTGTGATATTCTAAGGACAGTTATAAAAATTTCAAATTTTATAATATTATTAAAACCATAAGAAAACTGTTTAATACACAATGTTAAATATTTAGTTCAAAAATAATTTGTTGACTGTTATTGAAACAATAAATCAATTTCAGTAAAGTCAGGAAAACTAATTCATTTTTCGGAAATGTTCTCAGGGGCGCCATTTGGGGGGGGGGGGAAATTTGTGACGAATTTTGTTTATTTTGTAATTTTGTTGTCCACAATTGGCCTAGGCCTAATTAATACTATGGCCAGATGGCCTTCAGTTTGCCAATCTTTAATTGTGCATGCACCGCAGCTATTCACTGATAATCATAAATAATATTATAATATTGTGTTCTTTAATTTGATAATTGATAAATTGATATCGGTATCACTTTATCCACTGGCACAAACAAATATGTGTAAATGGTAAGTGGCTACTGACAGGGGCGGACTGGCTATTTTTGGCCCGGGGTGAAAAATTAATTAGGGGCCCGTAATTTTTTTTCAAACCTACCTAAATTAGGAAAGAGCCCTTCGTTTTATAAGTAAATATAAAAAAAAATTAAGAATAACATGCTGTTTATTTGTAGAGATGTTGAAATATGTTATTTTATTTGTATTTTGTATAATACCGTATTATACCGTATACCAACTGTGGTAATCGGGGGCCCGGGGTGCTACTTGGGGTAAAGCACCCTGGGCCGGTCCACCCTGGTTACTGATAGACAAAATACATAATAATAATAATATGCATCTATTCTATCTAAAAATATCTTTATTATACAGTATATACACAGAATGTATGAACGGTAAAATGTAATGTGTTAACTATAAAAATATGTTTTTATTAAGTATGTTTTTGATACTGTAATGAAAAACTGAAAACACTAGAAAAGTTTTTTTAACGATTGGCCTGGAGGTGGGAAAAAATTGGCCTCTTTAATTGTTTGCACACTTAAAAAAAAACTGAAATGGCGCCCCTGAATGTTCTGTTATTTTGTTTTTTATAAATAGATATTGTTGTTGAAATTAAAAAAAATATTAAATTATCCATCTAAACAATAAAATATGTTTAGATTTCGTGGTATATACTATTTTGACATTTTTTTTTCATTTTGAACTACTAGAACTAAACTAATATAATAGATGAAAATCAAAAAAAAAAAAAAAGATTAGTTTTAACTGGTGAAAACTTAAAACCATGCATAGGGAAATATATTTGATTAATTAATATTTATAGTATATTATTCAAAATTTCTTTGTAGATTACATTATACATTTTTTTTGTCAATAATAAATGATGTATTTATTTTCCATAATACATGAAGTATATATATAGATTATAGATGTATAAACTCGGTAGGCAAATAATGAATGTATAACAATTATGAACAGACACTATAATATAATATATTATATACTAAATCACAAGAAATTGTAAAACCCAAATACGGCTATACACACTATATAATAAGTAAGAGAGGTCGAAAGTCTCAATCAACATCACAAGCACTCAGCACAACACAATCTCCGTATGACTATGAGTTACAACTGAGCCACCTAGGCACTAATATAAACATTTTCGACACACTTTGTGAGTTTTATTGTTTTCAATTCAATAGTTTGCAATACAACGTAATGTTAACTGAAACTGAGCTCTTGTTATTTAAATATAAACAAAATGTAAGACCATATTATCTACCAACCACTTGGTACATAGCTCATACCAAGCTGAATTAGGTCTAACCTTAAAATATTTGGATATGATATATCTACCAAGTCACCCCCTGACCATGGTGCAGAACAAACGAGGTGCGTGTAATTAAAATTCAGTTAAATTATTGAAAATCAAAATATATTCATAGCCGGTTATAAAACATTGAAATACGTATAATTATTTTACTAATAATATTGTATAGGTATCCTAAATAGTAATTACGTTTCGCATTTGTACAGGCAGGCTTTATTTCGAGCTTTTGTTTAACAAATTACTGGTATATTAGTTAAATTATACTAAACAAAAAGTTAAAATTAAAATAAAAACTATTATTATTATTATTACTTTTTTTTATACATTTCATTATTTGACCATCGACGTGATATGAATTACAATTTAATTAAAAAAAAAAAAAAATACAGAACGGTTCTTGTCATATTCAAAGAAATTAATCATGTTGCGAATTTTAAAAAGGGATACATTTTAATTAATATTCAGTATTTTTGAACTCATTCCCGAAAGTATAATTTTGATTTTCTAAAACTAGATTACTTTATTTTACTTAAGTTTTTTCACGGAAAAGTTTAAAGTCAAATTTTACAATTAGTATTCCAAACAGTACGCTCTTTAAATTATAAAAACATTGAATATTTTACCGAGGCGAACATTTTAAATCTAAACTATAGCCGTTGATTTTTTTTTTCACTTGACCTTATTAAATAGAAAGAGGATTAAAAAAAAATAAAAAAAAATCTTCCAGTAAACTGAAGCACAAACCCGAAAATGGCACTTCACGGATTTATCTAATCCTATAAACGGCTATAGTATAATTTCTATGATATCATTGGTTATCATTTCTCAATAATTGCAATTTATTATATAAGCACGAACATTATTGAAAATACATCACAATATAACTTTTCCAATACCTACTAAACATTTTGCGAGCTTTAAAGTTTTCTGTTTCAGCTTTAGTAAATTGGTATATATGTTCAGTGTTCACGAATAGTATGCTTTAAATCGTCTATGGGTTTCGAGTTACTTTTTAATATTTTATTTATTGAATACTTTATTCAGATTTTTTTGATATAAATTACTTGACTGATTTTGTTGAAACTTTGCAAACTACACAGTCCCCTGAGATTCTGAACGAAAATGAAAATGTACTACTTAAATATTTGATTAAATTAAAAATATACTTTAACTTTAGTTGGCATACTGAGTAAAAAACGATACTCGGAAGTCATAATAAAGCATTCGGCAAACGATAATCTTTCTTGTACCTGCCCACATTGTACATTATAATACGTTCGATGCATAATAATGTTGTAACCAGTGTTGAGTCTTATCTGGATAAATATTTATCAAGAAAATTACTAGTCAAATAAAAATATTATTTATTAGTTTATCTGGACAGAAAACAAAATGTTATACATCTCATGAAAAAGATAACTTATATTTTCATCTAATGTAATAACTTATTTAGATAATTTATGGTTACTTATTAAACTCAATATATTATTATTCATAATTATTTATTTTTTACAAGGATTTTTGGAAAAAAAAAACATGCAAAAATAATAGAACTCTGTAAATAATTAATTACCTGTAGCTATTTTTAAAGAAGAACTAACTAAAAGTAGTCATACAATTTAAAATATCTTTGATAGACAATCATTATAGTCATTAATTGTTAGGTACTTAAGTTATTTCTGATTGATGGGCCGAGACGGTGACTATGTAGAAAATCACATAGATATGTGATATTATGTTATATTTAGGTTAGGTAGGTGTTAAAAAAATTATAAATATAATTATAATTATAATTATTCCTGTGTAGACCATTTTAATTATTTATATATTATTACGTGTATTATTTTCTATAAATCTATCTATGATAAAAACCATATATTGTATCAGTGACATAATTTTAGGGGGGAGCCTCCTCAGATATTTGACCCTGTCTGATTTTGTGAGTAGTCAAATTTTTGAGACGGTTGTTGTAAAATAACATATTTATAATTTTGAGGAAATATAATATTGTGAAAGCGCTATAAAGTTATTATCATGATAATAATTAATATTTATACTTGTTTAGTTGCAACATAATGCATATTGTATAACATTATATAGACGTTGATATTGTACATATAGAAATTCAAAAACAAAATTGTCACTCTTAAGTGTATTCATGATTTTGAAAAAATCTCTATAAATTATAATATACAGTAGGTACGAGGTAGGTACCTATATTAAAAATGTTTTGATTTTTCAATTAAATTTTAGCAGTCATGTTTCATGTTCTAATTTAATTTGTTTAAACTTTCTAAAAAATATGAAATGACACCACTGATGTATGTGCCATAATTATTTAGCTCATTTACACCTTTTTTGCTATAAAATGAGAGTATTTTTGTCTCAGACACGTGTAAAGATAATATTATGTAAGATGGGGATTGTATCCAGATAAAAATGTGAGTGGAAATTAGCTTTCGAAAAAATATGAATATGTTTTATTTTGGCTCATTGGGCTTAAAAACATTTGCTCCCTGCTATTAAATTAAAAACTGAAATGACGCCACTTTGTCTGCTTGGAGTATAGTTTGTAGTCTATCTAATGCCTAGGTATACTCATCTTTTTATTTTTATCAACCAATATCAAAACACATAATTTTTATCTAGAATACTTTTGATTCGCATCTTTTGTCTGCATCTATAATATTATCTTTATTTTGTTCCCGACACAGCTTACTACAATACTTCTCTCCCCTCTCGCCAGCGAGATATTTCGCATGCGTAATAAATTATAGCGTCTATCGCCTACATAGTCGACTTAATATACAATACACTTAGGTAGTAAATAGCCATTAAAAAGCGGGCCATAAATACTATTTTACTACATAAAGTAACATTAGTTATAACTTTCCGCCGTTTCGTACTCACGCACAGCTTTCGGGTGGTTAGGGTGCGTAAAAAATTACGGGCAAAAAAAAAATCGTCAAATGCATTGATATGTTGGTTGTGATTGAACGTTATCGCTACAACAACACCCAGTCATGTTTTATAGTTATTTATTATTGTTTACTCTCGGTCGCACGTGCACACGTCGCAGTCGGTGCGGTAGGTACGATTTTTTTTTTTTTTTTTTTAAGCGTATGTGCATACAGATGTGTATAATTTAATATTATTATATTTAATTACCGTGCGGGCGCATCGACGGAGAGTTTTATTATTGCGAGAAAGGGTCATTTCCGCGCATAAAACACGAAATTACGACCGAAATGTGGACATTTTATTGTTGTTATTATTTTTAACAATGTTACCTTGCTGAACTGGTAACGCGATAAAGGTTAGGTACTCGGGTAGACGCACACACGCACACGAATACGCGTTTATAATTTTCATACATCATGATGGACGTCGTCCTTCGTCACATCCAACCTAATAATGACAACGGCGACGGAAACGTTGACGCCGTTTCATACACTCTTTACTTACGAATTGTATTATAATAGAGGACCGATGGCGATAAAATAATAATAATAATAATAATAATTGTGACTATCCCGACGGTGTCATGCGACCAAACCGTACAGGGCGAGGTTAATTTTCTCGGGCCGACGTGTAATGGCAATATCAACGGTGCCGGTCGCCAAGTAAAGGTCGGCACCCCGCGGGCCACGATGAAACGACAATATAATAATATCATTTATAACGGGCGTCTCGTCTCACGAAAACCAAAATGTCATTACGGCTATTAAAATGATATTTATCGTCGACCGGGGCAAGCGATGTGGCTCGCGTATAATCGTATACTCGTCACACACACATAATAATATTATAATAACAACACTGTTCACTGATGACGTACGTCATAGTATTGTACAATTTATGGGTATCTAGAACGTTGAGTTGAACAGAAAACGTAAGTGTGATTTGGCGAATTCGTTTTAACGAATTTTTTGGCAAATTTTTAATTCGCAATTTGCATAAAAAAATTTTTAGGCACGAGTCTAGGTGGTAGACACCGTGATGCTATTAGAAACCTTGAGTTTGGAGTTAACCTTATAATAATAACTATGTGACACGCGTGTGTGAGTAGGTACAGGAACAACATTTGGAGGCTGGCGGGAGAAGTGTGCCTTCTAAAGTTGTGCTCTGACTAAGACAACCATATCCCGTCCTAAATAACCTATGAAAAGTCAGACACTCGTTATTTAATAATATTCATAACTCGGAAATTTGTGAAAAATGATTATAGTAATTAAGCAATGTATATAATAATTATATACATATATATTTATTGAGACACATTAGCGGGATAGTACCTACTTGAAATGTCTTTATTAAAATTCTTAAAAAATATGAAACTGTAGTCAATTCAAAATATTCCCATTATCGTAATTTGGTTTAGAATTGACATTCTCCAGTCTAATATAATAAATTGTAAGGTATAAATGTAACATGAACTTCTAATGAGCTACACACATTTGAACGACAGACAACTGTATGCAAATATATTATAAACTTGATTAGTTTTTTCAAGCCAGAAAATCTAATGATACACCTCTCATCACAAAAAACTTAAAAAACGCACATACGTATATACTAGGGACATAGTAAGGTATACCGAGTCGTGTATTCACGTGCGTTGTGGGTGGTGGCATCGTAGCAGGGTGGTTGCTGTTACTCCGGACTAGCTCGTTTTCCACCTTAAAGACGGTAAAAACTTATACTCACGAAATATCCAGGGTGTTATGTATATAGTATAAAACGAGGTTATGCAGCCGTGTTATAATAACAAGTATAGCCGTGCATCACACGCGAACATAATGATATAATATACCCGCGGCGTGTCACCCGAAGAAGTTATAAATCTCCATGCACGGTCTTCCGGAAAATTAGATTTTGTTTTATAAATAAAAACATGCACATTTATTATGCACTGCTGCAGCTTTATAACGTGTTTGTGTGTATGTTTGTGTGTGTGTGTGTGTGCAGTGTGTAAACATTTTCATATCCCACAAAATTCTGAACACACACAACGAGTAGAGTGAACATAATATTAGATACTTATATAGGTATGTGTTATTGCCTAATGCTACGTCGTCGGTAGTCGGCGCGGAAAATACTATGATTATTATTACGATAATAATAGGCAGTTATAATTATTATTATTGTGATTGGCATTGTTGCGACCAAACGTGAATATTTGTTCGACCGCAGCGCCTGCCGTCCTTTGATATTGATTGCCGTGTGCATGCCCACCTGCGGCGCATCAACCTATAGGTACAATTTAATGCATTATACTATTATTGTGTTCGTTTCAGTGGGCAAGTTTGATTGCCAACACACTTATCTATTATTCGTTTCAATAAATGATATAAAACCACGGCGATGACAACACACGGAGATCGAATCACATCGTCACGTGGTGTCGCATCTGAAGCTTACTGGAGGGGCAGATTTGTTGAACTCTATAATCTATAATCGTTTGGATTTATTCTTTAATATCTCTATATTATTATGTTAATTTAATAAAGTCGAATCTGCATACAAATTGCCCGATATACTTTTCTGGTTCTCTGTACTTTTTAGAATTGCCAATAACATATTAAGTGTATTACCAATACGCCCAGAATAATAAATTGTTTATGAAAAAACTATCGCTAAAAAAATCCAATGTAATACACCCATCGCCACCCCCTCATAATATCTGCCACAGTCGTCACGTCGTAAAATCGAGAGTCATGAACAAACATGATCCTCATAACGAGTGTATGTCTATAGTATAATCTGTCTGGATTTATTTTCAATATTTAGTTTTGTTTTTCATTTATATTTACCTCTGCTCATTGTGAAAAACACTGGGTCGGGGTTCATAGGAAAATACGACATGGATGTGGGTGCTCGTATTTCGGTCCAAACGATCTGCTGTCGTTTCGTTTCATTGTCACAGGATACTACTTTATTTAATAACGGGTAATTACCGCAAAATGTTCAAACAACAGTGGTCTTTTTCAATTCCACAGATAGGAGGTACCTACCATAAAACGAAATAATAAAAACAAATAATATAACGTTGTGGGAAAGAAAAAAAAGCTATATATAATTATATAGGCTATATCATTATAATCGAGTACCTAAAAGAGTTTTTCTTCTCTATTCACTCACTCGCTCACTCTCTCGCCTCTATCTCTCTCTCTCTCTTTCTCTCTCTCTCTCTCTCTCTCACTCTAAAAGGAGCTAACAATAAATATTCCAAATTTAACAGTTCCCCAAAGTTGTTCGCCAAACGTCTTTTCTAAATTTGTGCAAAAATATCTTTAATGTCAAAGGGCTTTCAGCTTAACGACTTCGTATTTGCATAATAAAATATTTTCTTTGCCACTTAAGATACATTCATAATAAGCCACATAAACTAAAAACAAAAAACAAAAACAGTGAAAAAAAAAAACTAACTAATAATTACATTTTGTTATTTTTCAAATTGATTTAAATATTAGATATTATTATTTTCCAGTCGCCCCCTTCAGAGGTAGGTACTTAATGTCAGTGCGCTTTGAATAAAATATAGTCAGTAATACAAAAGTTTTTTTTTTTTACTCTCGTCTAAACAATTTCCAGCACAAAATGAATCAATAATTTATTTAGATTTGTCGTAGTAGCTACACATTAAATGTTAACATTATTTTACCTGGGAAATGGTCAATACAAGGTCGGGATACCAATTTTATAAGTGTCACACTGTCACCTACGTTGAAACGAAAATCGTTTCTATTCCATAATACTCATTATTTTGTTTGAAAATCCATAAGGTTCAGCGAATTAAATATTATAGAATTAAGTGAACGTTCTATTATTAAATTCGCTTACGCAGACATTTTCCATTTTGCACAATTTTGCACTTAACTCTTTGGAATTCGCAAATTCCACATATCTGATATTATATTATCTACTACCCGTGTATAATACATACATCGATAGAGAGTTAACGCAATGCATTGGTTATTCTGTATTTGAAATAGCGGTTTACTAGACGTAAAAAACTGCATTGTTGTTTAACCAATAGTTCTCTCGTTATCTCTTGGAATATTTAAAAGCGAAGAAAAAGTTAAACAGCATTTTTGAAAATCCAATTTTATTAAAAATTATTAATAATACCAACACATATAGTACGTGCCCTCTACTAGAAAAATGTTTTAAAATTTATTTTTTTCAAACTAAGATTAAATAATGTGTACCATAAATTAAACACATAACAGTATGTCACGGTCGTCGTTAAACAGTATTATACGCACACTCGCAGTAGTATTATTTTGCATTTTTAATTTATAAATTCAAATGCTATTTTATAATGTCTTCTTCGATGTTGTTAATGTTTCATAAATATCATTATCGTTCCATCGATTTAACGTGATTTTAAGCACATTTTGCATGCAACTCTAAATATTGTCAAAAAACATGATGGAAAATGGTGTCGGGCCTAAAATTGTACTACATATTAGTTATAATATAATAGTTTCTCGACGTCGTGGATGATATTCGTTAAACAAAATATTCTAATCAGTTCGTTCCCGGTTTATCTACTGTTATTCATTTTTTTTTTTTTTAAATGTACATTTGCGACGGAATAGAGGACACATTAAAAAGTCAACAAATGTTCCACACGCGTGTTAGGTACATAAAAAGTAATGCACGAATTTGATTTTCGTTTTGAAATTCGTGGTTACTTACAAATTGTTAAATAAGCAGCTGTAGGTAGGTAGGTAGGTACGCGTATCCACGATCGGATCGACGCGCGTATTGAATTAGAAATTTCACCATCGGATATAATACTACGTTTCCATTGGAATCGAGTTAAGGTCACACACACACACACACACATAATATATATATATATATCGTGTTTACACGACAGACGGTACCTATATATGTGTGTGTACTACCTATATGCGCGTATAATGATTATAATAGTGGTCAGTGAATAAATCTCGACGGGCGGGTTTCGGACGGGATCGCGTGGTAATCGGATTAATGGTTAACTGCACTTAATGGGTGGGTTTCGGTACATCGAAACTCGCGTATGCGGAATTTGAAATTCGCTGCTTCGGAATCTAATAATGCGACAGATTATCATGCGACGTCGCGGGACAGAGAGTGGTTTTTGGCTGTATCCCGCGGACCAGAAGTCACCGCAAAGATGTATTGTTATTACGTCGCACCATCGTATTGTAATTATTGTTATTTGTGTGTTTCCGAATATTTAATTACTTGTTATAATAATGATATGCTGATAGCGAGTATTGTTTATGCGATCTACAGCTGATTTAATTCGTTCCACTACCTGTAAAGATACCGATTTAAAGGTATCCTATAGCATAACGCAAACTTAATACTTATCGGAAATATATTGCACATTTTTCAATTCCGTATCGTCGAAGAATTTAATAAACATGACGTATCGTCCGATAAAAACTAAAAGTTCTCCACCGCCTTCTCTTCATTAGTCATTTCACCAGAATTAATATGAATGCTTCATTCGTATATTCAGTTGTTTCAAGGGGGTGCAACACGACCCAACCCACGTATGGAAAATCGGTAGTTTTTGCTATGTGCAACCTTTAGTATTATTTGTATTACCAACACCACTATTTGTACAGCACTGGTAATTGAGTTGTAAAAATAATAGAGGGTTCGGGCTGGTGAAATATCCTCCCATTCACGCAAATTTTAATTTCGTACTTCCAAACGTTTGTAGGCCATTTGTATTAATTTGTATGATATGTTGCAAACCCCTATTTCATAAGCTACCCCTAGGTGGCCGGTGACACTCTCACATACTACATCATTAAAAATTTTAATTCAGCACTCCATGAATGCAAAAACCTCTCTCCCCAACTGTATACGTTTTTAAGTTGAAGACAACGGTTAGCTTCCTCTAAACGCCTACTTTTACCGAATTACGAAAAAAATACTGATACTCTATAAATTGGCCCTTTGTTTTGAGTAAGTTTCACACATTTAATTTGTTATTTCAAATCAAAATATTTTTCTGAGAATTTCAATCTACCGAAATTCAATTATGAACTAGTGGTTAATTAGTGATAATTACTTAAAGTTTGGACAAGTGGAGTAGTGGATCAACATTTTGTAGAGGCTCTTATGACACTCCATTCCACTCATCTGAACATTGAATAATAATTATTAATTAATATAAACTACTCGTTCAATTTTCAATATCTATATTATATCAAACGTCTCAGATATTATATATTCTCCTACTGTATCCGAACTTAAAATTGTATGACAACCTGTCGTCTAAAAAATTAAACTTTAAAAATAAAAATCATATTATATATAAGTAAAAAATATTTTTATTTTTTTTTTGTTACGACTTCAAACTATGTGTAAAAAAAAATATTGTCAAAACATTAAATACTTTTCCGGATATTAAGTACTTACATTTAATATAATAATCAACTGAATATTAGGTAATTTATATTATATTAATGAAAATACATTATTTTTACATTGGTTGTGCTAATTTCCTAATTCATAAATTTAATAGTATATAATATATATATATATATATATATATTATGGTGACGGGGAATAGAATTTTGGTTTTGTGTCCGTTTGAATAGTATATAAATTTTTTAAAAAGGATTAAAAAAAACGATTATCTTAAAACACTATCATAATGTAAACAAAAAATTGTTTAATAATTTACTCAGAGTTTATTTTTCGGATCAAACCCTTTAAAGAACAACTATAACGGTATTATCGTATAATATGCATACTGCTGCATGCGAGAGGTGGCTTAGGGAAACGTCTTTGGAAATGAAACATTTTTTTTTCACTCGATATCATTATACGGGCAATTATTTCATGCGGTTACTATAATATTTTATATTGTACACATATAATAATAAAATGGATATTATACCATCGGGCCACGGTGTTTTGCGGGTATGTTAATTTTTTTTCCTCCTCCCAAGATATGTTTAACTGAAACTATACAAAATATATATTATATATATAATATGCATTGTGTTGTATAAATACATATAGGTATAATATTATGAACACGCACACATATATATATATATATTATGTTTATGTGCAGTACGTTGGCCTGTGGATTTGTGCGATAAAACAAGCAATTTAGTTAATTGAATGGCATTTCGCTGCGACGTGAACTCGTTATATGATCACCGCCGTAATTAAAATACGTCCACCGAACATTATTACTTATATTGTCTGTATTTTAACCGTTATGAAAACGAAAAATATATCTTTCATATTTTACTCATTTATAATTTATTTTTTTATTTCGTTTTTTTTTTTTTTTTTGTATAAATGAACACAATTTGTGGAATACCTGACGTGAATTTAAAAGTGTGCACGTCAGTTGATTTATTTGTTTTTAACGAACGAGGATATTATCACCGATTATAAATGTCGACAGCACTATGATATTATTATAATATTATATTTTATCTATCACAAACGAATGAAATGTAATTCTGTATTACCACCAAAAAGGTGGAGGCCGTTATAATAGACGCGTAGTCACTTTTCGCCCCATGTGCTGAACGATAATATACCTAATCATAATCGTTCGTCCGATCGGTTTTGGCTCGAGAACATGTCACTTATGTTGGATTGATAGCAAATAAACCCACTTGATTCGGTCGCCGAAAAAGAAAACGAGACACTTCGGGTGGTTATCTATCACCGTAGTGTCTCGGAGAGCATTTTATTACGGTGACTTGTCGCAATATTCCTAAAAGACTTCATAATAATTGATGTGTAGTATTAGACCAACCTGCTGTATGTTAACGCTTATTATAATATTATAAAAACAAGAAATGCCAATTCACGACTTCTAAATGCGATGTTAAAACCTACAATAGATCTTGGTAATCGAGTAAACATTTAATGATAACTATTTATTGTGTACTATTAAAGTATCAAAGTAATAATAATTATTATCGCCACTATGCTGAACAATATTATTATTATAATAACCACTATATGAATATTTCTAGGCTTCTGGCATGTAGAATATTTAGAGGAAATTTTGTAAAAGCAATTTGTATTTTTCAACATATATAACCGAAAATAGTTTCCAACTCAATAGGTTGAAATTTAAGAACAAGAACAGCCAATTTCGATATTTTACATAGGTATACCAAGGACACGGTATACTACACGACACCTAAATTCGATATTAAAGCCTATAATGTACCTTAGTAAACGTGTAATAATTTAATTATAATTGTTTCTTGTGTACTATCAAAGTATCAAAGTAATTATTATTATCGTCACCACGTCGTATAGTATTATTACAATAACCAGTTTATACATAATATTCAGGCCTGTAGAATATACATTTATTATTTATAGTTTTTAAAGTTGACTTCGGAACGTCTGCGGGCCTACACCGACAATAGTTTCAAACTCAATAGCTACTTCTGAAGTTTATCCGTGAATTTGACAAAGTTAAAATTAACACAAACCATGTACACGCGTATTGGACGGGTTGAACAAATAATAATTAGTTTAACAACATATTGTTTCGTTCATTGACAGTGCACCTAAAATAGTAGCGCAATGAAGTCTGTTGGAATAAAAATAAAAATAAATTTGTAGGTACCTAGGTAATTCCAATGAATTTAATTGAACGCGCGTTGTTTAATAATGTGTTCAGCTGAAACGAAATGAAAATTGTAAACATGTATGGTTGATAATATTATCAAAAACGATATTAGAATACTTAATATTATGATTGACTGAAATACGGCCGTCTATTTATTTTGTGTTGAAAAATAGAAATATTGAATAGCCATGCAAGAGAATAAAATATTTCCTTAATGGAAATTCCACTGCGTGAAACTTTTACCAATATAACTATATTAATATATTGTCTCTCACATGATGTAATTAAATATATAGAGCCGAATAAAATAATATGATAAAATGATATAATATGGATCGATAATGTCGTGGATAATTATTAAAATATTTCAATGATGTTCTGGACGATGTATGAATAATGTGAGCATTATTATACTGTTCGAAAGGTCGACTATTTATAAATGTTTAAAGAATTATTGGATACCTAAGCTGCCTGTTAGATATTGAATAATAATATAAAACTCTTAAATTAATTTTAATTTTAATATGAATCGTTAGTAGTAAAATGACATTTCATACTGATATTTGTAAAGTATTAAGTAATACTACTTTTTTACTTTCCATTATGTATTTATAAATTAAATAATAAATAAATTATTAAAATATTATATTAGGTCAAGTAAGGGTAGTTATAACTTAAAATAACTATTAGCTATTGTAACTATCTAATATATAAGGCAGGGCCGTATTTACAATTTTGCCGCCGCGGGTGCACAAAATTTTTTGCCACCCTTTATGGACACATTTTAATATTTTACCAAAAAAAAAAAAACGTTAAATTCGTAAATTATCACTAAATATCCCTAATACCTAAAAATTATCATCAATGAGTGCCTCACCGGCCGCCCCCTAAAATTTGCCGCTGGGAGCACGTGTACTCCGTTGCCCCTACCCAAATACGGCCCTGATATAAGGTCATTATCTCAATGGTATCAGTAAAAAAAAAAAAATTTTAAAATGTTTGTGAGTGCAGTACTATAAGGTCATTAAAAAAATTATTCACCCTAATGTGTTACGCCTGGTTCATAGCATTTATTAACACGATACTCTCATGGTTAGGTTTAGGTTCGGTTAGGTTATTCTCACGAGTATCCTGTTCAGATCAGACATTAAAGCGGATTTTCATAATATATAGTTAGTATGTTATCAACCTGCCATGAATTGTGTACTTTATTAATCTATGCATATTAATAAATATATTATTTCATTCTCTTTTTCTGCAATTTGGAATCGTTATTGTAAATTCATGTAGGTTCATTACAACTACGTGCTTTTTATTTAATGTATTTATACATTTTTTTTTTTTTCATAATTCAAAATTTAACTTAATAATCTATTACTAATAATTTGTCATTTATAGGCCAACTTTGATTTCTTATGATACATTATACAATAGTTTGCCCAGCTCCTCGGTAAATTAATTGAAATATCGTGTTTTCTGGCTAACCAGTAACCCGTACAGTTTAGTTGGAGAATGAGAGATTCGAATAATAGGTATAGTTGGTCTAGGTATGAAAGATCCGACATATATGTTGCTCAGACAACATCTTAAAGAGTCACTGTACAGTGTACACTGAGCAATATATACATACGAGACATGTCATACTAAGTGTGTGACAATTAGAAAAGGTGACCACGTTGGTGGATGGCTGTTGTAATATTATGCGGTTTCAGCATATACACGACATACTTATAGTACTCATTTATTAATATTATTAGTAATCTAATATAAAACATTAGTTCTACGTTAATATATATATTATTTATTTATAATATATGATACAGTAGAAACTCGATTAACCGTCACTCGATTTACCGTCATCGGTCACCCCCGAAAAAAAAAGTTAATTAGCAAGAAGACGATCGCGATAAACCTAACACGGCAATTATCTAGCGTATAAAAATAGTTTGTAATATCGAGCCCTATTAGGTAAAAGGGCATAAGCGACCATTTTGGCAAAAATGAGATACTGGTATCAAAATGTTTTTAAAACTCTGACTCATCGAACTGTTAAATGGCTAAGCGACAATATAAACCTAAGCATAGTCATTTTGCCATTTAAAAATTGGGCGAAAGCGACATGTCGTGAATGACAGAAAACGGGATGCTGAAAAAATCTAGCAACATGTGTCTCAAATGCAAAGCAACGATGGAGATGTTAGAACTCGTAAAACCACGAAACCGGCGAAATAAGTATGAATTTTATTTTGAAAATACACACGTAAAATATATATATATATATACTTTTTTTGCAAAATTTCTGTTAATCTTCTATTCAATTAACCGTTATAGTCCTGGTCCCGACTGTGACGGTTAATCGAGTTTCTACTGTACCTACCTATAATAATCACGTACCAACTGACAGTAATCCTCCATTTCAATATCAAATCGAAACATTATAGATTAGAAGTAGTGCGAGTATAGATCGTAATGGCGGCGAAATCTATATCAAATTATAGTCAAAAAAATATGTATCATAATATCATAAACTTTAGCAGACTGCATACGTCTATTTGATATCACCCTAACTGTATTATATAGGTTCCATTAAACATATAATATGTATTAAGTATAACATATATAACACATATAATCAATATATTATATTGACACATGTTAAATAATTTTTATACATATGGTTATATTATATAATATGTGTTTTCGTAAATTTATTTTTCGTTATTGCATAATATGCATTTTATGAAGTCCAAATGGAAAAAAAAACCAAAAAGGGTTGAAGCAAAATAGAATATATAGTATGATAAATAGTTCAATTACTTTTTACCCGTATTTTATTTTGCTTTTAACAAATGCATTTTTGACACGGTCTTTTTTTTATTACTTTTTGCTAAATAGTGTGCATAATACGTGTGCGTGTTTGTGTATGTGGAAAATATAGTTTCGTTCTTTTTACGCTACAGACACACACACACGCACACACGTTGCAAGGCCGTTGTTATTATGCATTTTTTGTGTTTGTAAAATACAATTTTTTCCCCCCTTTCAAAACGACGAGTATTGTTTTATTTCATTTTAATTTTGTACGCACGTTTGCATCTATTTATTAATATCGAATGAAATGAACCAACCCACTGCGTACCCGTCCATGCAGCGACAACGGAATTTAGGACGATTCGTTTTGCGATTTAATAACGTTATTAATATAGTATTATATTATATAGGATTGTAAGCGCATACGGTGTTGTACAATATAATATGAGTCCTATATTCAAACGATGTTTTTATTCGTCGAAAGTCATTCACGATAGGTGCGAACGATCGAAGTGGCCATATTATTAAAATAGTATCACCAATATATGTATAAAATAATATGTGTAACGCGAAAATGCCTCCGTTATAGGTACAACCGACATGGATCATCGCAATATCGTCGACGCAATGTTGGTTCGTCGAAGGGCTAATAACATCGTCGAAGTCAATAATATTATACGGATTATGACCGGAAAATCTCGCACCGTGATCCTTCGCCAAATAACTTTTATCCGGACGTTTTCGATCTCGGCACACGTTGCGCACCGTTGGCGTTTGCGGCAACACGAAACGTTTTACGGTTTTTGCGAGTTTACTCTCGGCCCGCAGTTATTGCCGCTATACCTGCACGGATAACACTAGTTATACCATAACGGTAATTATGAGAGTATTTGTGAAGACGTTCGCGAGTGTATAATACTTCCGATAAACACTGTCGACGAGTAATATTATTATTATAGTATAGTATATTATAGTATAAGTCGTCATAATATAAGAGTGCACAGGCGAGTTAGGGTCGCAGGATATACAGCTAGTAAATTAATTTACTCATTTACATACGCCATTGCCTAAAAATATAGACAATTACCGTTATAATTTTATTACTGCTTCTCACTAGAAATATTTGGGGCTTTCAATATTTTTTTATATAATAATATCGGTTTTATTGCAACAATTATAAATATAAATATGTTACAGGACACCTATGTATATAATACGAACTCTACCTTGTGTACGATTAACTGCTGACTGATACATTAATATTAAAACACCCACATGATCGTAAGGCCTATGGCTGACACACACCGTGGATTAGTAAGTTAGTTCACTGTGTGCCTCAGACCCATGGGCGTAGTTTGGTATAATTATCTGTGGGTACTATATAGGACTAGAAAATTATAAAAACATTTAAAACTATAATTTCGGATAAATTGTAAAAAATGAAAGTAAATACTATGAGGGGTTACAACAATTTCTGTGGGAGCTGTAGTGCCCATAGCCCCCATGCATACTGCGCCCATGCTCAGACCTCAATACACATTACGACTACCGGATTCCGTATGACTACGATACAGTCACATAGTATAATATAACATAGCTTATATATTAGTATTATTATTATTTGTGAGTGTTTAGTAGATAATAAAACATAATTATAATTGAAATGAAATCCTAGTCATTTCAATTTATTTAAGATTCTGATATCTACATATCTACCCCTGGCTATGGTATTTATAGGTTATATAGGATACTACGATTTTCCCCGGATATCTTATATTAAAGTGGTCGTTCCTCCGAATCTACAGATACCTATTTTTTATTTTATATTATTCTACAAAGTTTTATTTTGGACTCTCATCATATTATTATGCCATCCAAAAAAGTGTCCGTCCCCAAAGGGTATGCCATCGTAGCTGTGTGGCTGTGTACGCCTATGATATGCTGATGTGCTGATGTGCGTATATCGTACTGCAGATTGTCGTTAGAGATCACATCCTGTTCAGAGCGACAAACTATTGTGAATTTCCTGATTATTATTTTCGTTAGTTTTCACGAGGAGACGACTATAGAGACTAATATTTTTCCGGACGACGACAAAACAATAAAACTACGTGCTGCAGCAGTCTGCAGGGTACCTAACGCGCGGGGTGAAGAAATACAAATTTAATCGCATGCGAGCGCAAATAAAATGTTAATAATGCGCTTCAACATTATGTTTTTTAAAGACGCAATTCGAGCGGGATTAACCGTCCGTGACACGTATAGAGACGGAAAACCCGATGACATTGTCATCGTCATTGCCGCATGTAATGTTGGGTAAAATGTAAGGACACGAGTGTAGGACAACATAAAATTATTTTTGTCGTTATGATTAAGAAAATTTGCGTTTTTTTTTAGTGTCTATAATAATAGATGTCTCAACAATGATCCCGCAATTTATTTCTAATTTAAGTTCTCTTTAATTCGTCCACTAATTTTCCTCCTAGCCGAGGATAATACGTAAGCACATTGGTCCATAGGTAATATTTCTCTCATTATTCAATTGTTTATAATATTATTATATTTATATATTTTGTTATTGTACAAATAGCCTGAAAATTATAATATAATATTATCCACATATATTTGATTGTCGAGCTTTAATTGCTTAGTACGAAAATAAGCATATACGCAAGTGGTTAATTTTTGGTCAAAATTAAAATTAATGATTTTTATTAAGTAATTAATACAATATTTAAAGTATCTATGGCCAATTAGGTTCATAAAGGGGAAAACTAGGAATTATATTTTTGGAATAATTTTTTTGGTGGATATGAACTTTACTCCCCCTCCCCACCCACCCACTGATTTCTGTCAATGGTTTTCAGTAAACTGCACACATATTATATCTTTTCTAAAAAATTATAATAGATCTCGGAGTCTAGTGTTCGCATTTCATTATATTCTAGAACTGATTAATTTAGTGATGCTACGCGTGGTTCCTCTTTCTACGTTTTTCTAAACGAGACGATCAAAAATTCTTTTGTTTATTTTATTATTAACCATGGTGTGTGAAAACAATATCAATCGTCGGGTGTTTACGTTACGGTTTTACAAAGTAGTCGGTTGCACTGATTGGTTAGCGACCATACACATGTGTCTTGGCTTTCAAATATTTATTTGTCCGGTTTTAATATCGGGTTTATTTGAAACGGTCTGTTAGTGTGATGTGCGTGCACGTGTATATATATATATGTGTGTGTGTGTGTGTAGATGCCAACGAAACGGTGAGCTAAAACATTTTCTATTGCATAGCTCCATTTTTGGATTCAATTTCCTAGCCAGTTCTATTATTTTTCAAATTAAAGCACTGAGTGTATTATATACCCAATACAACAATAATCATATAGTAATATGCCTTTTACACAATATCAACACTTATGTGAGGTGTGCGAGCTATTATTATTATATTGTAGGTACTCGTTGACGAGGGCCTTTCGAATCGACAGGTTTCACAAATCAAAAAGCGAGTAACTCACACATTTTTCATTTAATATTTCGGTCGATCTTACATACTCGGTAGTGTGAATTTGACACCATACTTTGGTTCACGAACTCAAGACGGCTCAGCAGACATGTGCACGCAATTATGAGTTAAACGCCGCCATCACCATCACAA
Source organism: Acyrthosiphon pisum (assembly GCF_005508785.2). Lineage (NCBI taxonomy): Eukaryota > Metazoa > Arthropoda > Insecta > Hemiptera > Aphididae > Acyrthosiphon > Acyrthosiphon pisum. The sequence goes on from NC_042493.1 coordinate 50,434,573, forward strand.
TAATAATCAACGCTACGAATGATTTTTTTAATTTAACCGCCGAGCGAGAAAACAACCGGAGGAATCTTTTTATATATGATATCAGGTATATAAACACATGAATAACATTACTCAAGCGATTGGAAAAATAAACACCAAGCGACTGAACAGCTAATATTTCGAGTAAAATTATATCATAGGTAATATTTTAATTGTACATAAGCCTCTGAGTTGATAAAATTACATAAACATACGTTAAACCAAACTTCTACACCACGAAACGATTGTCCCCTATTTTACCTAACAGCCCTTTGATCGTAATTTTGATTGTATTCCACATATTCCACAGGCAGGGTATGTCCATAATAATGAAGAGCGTTTTGAACCAGGATAAAATCCTCTACCAAACGAAAAACGAGAAAGCTTGGTGTCCAAAAATCGCTAGTACGAGAAGACTTTATAAAAATTGATTACAATTATTTACCACAACCGGTCACCGCATGGATCGCGTAGGTGATGCGCCACCTCCAGCAATATAAAAACGATTTTTTTCCAATGGTTTTTTTTTGTTTTTCTCTTTTTTTTATTACTATCACTTCTTGGTACCCGTCCAACAGTCTAATATCCTTTTCCCGATGTCTTGAGCGCGCGCGCACGCTCTGGTATGTGTGTGCGGGTAGATTTCGAGTTGTTGGCAATTTTCCCGACGTATATACTTATTATACGAGTAGGTGTATTTTTTTCTTCTACGAATGCTTTGTTTCGGGTTTGGTTTGGTTTAGTATGTTTGTTTATATATATATATATTATTAAATGCACAGAGCGCCCGAGATTTTTCATTTTCGGCTACGATGGACGAAACGAAACGTCCTGCAAACGGTCGACAGGTGTCAGGTCCGCTCGTTAGGCAATACCTAATCAGTTTCAGTCAGCCCGCACAGCACAACGTTATCAGTTGTACCGGTCGCATTAGTAAACGTATGAAGAATAGTGAACAACCCGACGGCCGCGTGGCAGAAATTTCAAATGGATCCGACACCAGTGACTCCAAAACACCCCCTGAGGTTCGCATTCAAGATGATTCAATGTGTCCCCGTCTGCCTATTGCTCCTCGTTAGACCAGATTCCGGTTTTATTATCAAGAAAATAATTTTGATTTAAACGCTCTCCGGATTTTATGTCATTTGCTGCTCGCGAAACGTTTGCAGCAGCAGCAGCAGCGAGACAGAGTAATAGGCCTTTCGGGAAATCAGCGTCAGTTTTATTCAAACACTTATTCACATTTATCCGCTAGGATTTTGTTTTAATATGTTCTTATCTATATATCCTACTAAAATATATATTGCATACAAAACATAATATTTTTAGCTTTTTAAGGATAAAACAATTTTTAAATGTAGGCAGGTACGTGTTACAGCTAGTGCAACTGTAAGTATATTGAACAATAAATTGTGAAAAACGATTTGATTCATAAACAAAAATATAATATGATTGGCTAAATAATATTCTTTAGTTGAATCTCATTTGTAATGGTTATTAAAAAAAAAAAAAAAAAAAGATTGTTTTATCAGTATGCTTCTATTAGGGGTAAATTATTAACATAGAGGTTTCATTGAGTTATTATCTGAGTGGGACGAGGATTTTTGATTTTAAAATGTGTAACCGTTTTCACAGTGATTTGCTTTAAACATCAATATTGTATTTTTTGAACAAAACGTTAGAAGCAAATTAGTTGTTATTAAAACGTCGTTTACATAAAATATCCATCACAAAATAACACTAACCTATCATTTATAGCCAACATCCATTTGCCTTTACACCATTATTATAGTTACAATACCTTTGTAAGGTAGTTTTGGTAAATTTGTCAAAACATAAATCAGGAAGTCACTAATAAATGTTTTAAAATTCATCGTAGTGAGATTGATGAATTCACATGTTTAATTTTGGGGGTAAGAAATATAAAATAGTTAAAACTAATAAAAATATTAATCCCTGAAACTATAAAAATATTTTTATCAATATATTATTAAAAGTCTGCTCATAATGGTCCCTACATGTCGTCTAACTATATCTGCCAGACTGACTATCATGGCTCATGATATTTGAATTTCGACGAAGTTTCTAAAACATTAGTAGCTACTATAACATGATTTGGGTCTAAAATAGCCTCTCTCAGTTATTTGACAAATTGAGTTTAAAAGGCTAATATATACATTTTTATATACCTTACCTTTTACCTGTTATAAAAGGGCGTAATTCAAACACTAAAGGTAGCTTGGATACAAAGGCCAATGTTAGAAACATAATATATAAGTTTGTTTTTAAATAAAGCCATACTGACAGTAGGTTTAATACCTACATTATTCCAATAGGTATCATTAAATATAGACAATATATACCTAACAATATTATATTATATCCGTGCGTATTGTAATAAATAATAATATAATTAAAAATACACTGTCTTTCCAGATGTTCTTTAATAACTTGAGCATTATAATAGTTAATTATCAACCATTCTAACTAAAAATTGTTCTTACATTTTCCCACTATATTATTATCTCGATCATTGTATTGAAAAGCCCGTTCATATTATGTGATATTTTCTACATTTTATAAATATAATGGGTATAATCTATATAACAAACAATACCACTGCTAGATTCACAAGTCATATGAGGTTAAGCCCTTTTGGCGACGGTGGTGGTGGCTTTCGGTTGGTTCGAAGGTTTGAACCGTAATAATAATAATACCAACGCCAAAAACCGTAGGAAAATAATCTGATTTTTTTTCGCGAAAATGACATTTTCTAACCCTTCCGGCGGCCACCGCGCCGTGAGCAGGTACGAGCAGTTTGACATTTACTATATTTTGCTTTCATTTAACGCCAGTACGTTACATTATACACCTACGCGACCACCCGCATTACACGCGAATGCTCGAAAATCACGTTTCGCTAAGGTAAAAATGAATTTTGTACGGAAAACCAACCAGCTTACTATATAGGATGTGTGTAGCAAAAAATGTGTATAATGTTTGAAAATGTCTAAAAAAAAAATCTACGGACATTTTTATTAAACCGCCCTGATTGATAGCTAAGCGCAAAAAAAACCGACAATATTCGTCAGATGTTTTAAAATAAACGATCCTATTATTATAATAGCTGACAAAATTATGTATTATATATATTATATCTATATATTTATACACATTATTTAATGGGCTGTGTAACTTAACTAATTGTTGTGGTTCGTATAACAATTAAATTAGTTATATTTAAGCTATGATTGACTCGCACAAGTTATTGAATTAGTATAAAAACAGGTAATTGATATATATATATATATTTTTTTTTAACACATTAATCAGCCTCGTTCATAATATTACGGTTATGAATTATTACAATACCTAACGGCTGATACGTTAAATTTCAGTTCATATTAAATATGTACGTACTCTTTTGTATAGCCAATAAATTAAATGTTTTATTGTTTTACATCGTTTCATAATAAACCCACCAAATCTATTATATTGTTAATGGGACTTCAGTTGGTGATTTGCTGGTTCACTGACACCCAATTTTAAACCTATTTTAAAATTAAGTTCACAATTAGTTAATTTGCTTTTTGTTTACCGCGTTATATGGGTAAAACTATCATATTTATTTATTTAATTATTTAGTTGACACAAACGTGCCATAAAAAGATTTTTATCAAAAAGTTTAGTGTTTAATTAAAAAAATTGAAAGTTGTTGCACAGTTATTACTTTGATATTATGTGAGATCAGATAACAATTAAAATTAATGAATTAACTCATTTTTAATTGAGACAACTTAAAACAATTTATTCCTTCATGTTAAATTTATAAAGTTATACTTACACATTTTAATGGGGTAAGTATACTTACATTACATTCTATTTTAAATAGTTTTACTTTTTATGCATATTATTGTTTTTTAAATTAAATCAAGACCAAAAACTTTGCATATAATCATTGTAACCCATGCATGATATATTAATATTATTTTAACGGTTAATATTTGGTAGTTGTTTTGTACAAACCATGCCCAACAAATTTGGCAGAACAAATAGTTAATGATGATAGTTTATTATGTAATTTTAACATTAGCCATACAAATCGGCTTACCTATATTGACCGTCACTTATTTTGTGCCTATACAAAAAGTAAGCCTATAGTGCAGGTCTGATTTTTGTACATGCTTGAAAAAAAGTATTGGGAGTAATTTGTCCGTCTCCTTTTAGATTTATTGTTGTTTATCGTTCTTACCTGAAACAAAAAATTAACGAAAAAACAATTAATTTTATTTATTTATATGCAGGAAGCTAACCTATAGGTACAAGTTTACAAATCATTCATCGTTACAATAATATGTCACGTCTTACGTGTTTAGTAATCTATAAATTATCATATTAAATTATTATACTTTATACTAAGTATAAGCAAGTAAGTATAAAGTCATTGCAAACAACCAATTGTATTATTGTAATTCATAACCATAAGTACATAAGTATACTATGAGTACTAAACTTATAAATACATATGTAGTATGTACTATTATGCGATGGACATTTTGAACACTCTTCAGTATATTTTCACGAAGGTAGGTATCGAGTTTTCCGGAAAAAAATACTTGTAAACATCACGTAATAGTTACAGTAGTAGACATCGGTACTCGTGGACACTAACATTTGGAGGTCAGCTGTCAACCCGTTCGTATAAAACGAATAATTTAACAGCAAAAACTCGCATTTTCGTTTCAAAAACGGTGTTGACAGTTTAAAATTATTTTCGTTTTCAATTCATTTTCGCAATTCTATAACATTTTTTAAAAACCCTATTTTATATAAACCTTAAAATTTTTAGTGAAACACTACTGAATTTTGAATCTGAAACAAAATATATAATATTTTTTAATTTTTTAAGAGAGGTCATCTCACCAATATTCTGCTGTTATAACCAACTTGTAAGGGCGTAATATATTTCAAAAGGTGCGTGTAGTTTCTAATTTATTAGGTTCCTAAAATCTCCAAAAATATTTTTAAAAGTCTGCATTTAACAGTTATTATTATAATATTTTTTTTCTGGAGAGTAGTACAATTTCAGAAGGTTGTTATGGTTAATAACTCTTGATGAATTTACGTTTGAACTTAAATAGAAGTTATGTAACGCGATTTTTTTTTTTTTAAATGGTCTACCAAAAACTCGTGGAGAAAAGGGAAAATAATAATAAAGTGAAACGAAGTACAAAGCTGACTTTGTCCACTTTGTCGATTTCTACGAATCACTTTTGGTCGGTGATTTTTTAAAAATACAACCCAACAATGATTTTATTATATATATTTTTTTATTTTATCGGCATCACGTTCTGTGCCTTGGCGGTAAAATATATTTTGGTAAAAGTTTAAAGAAAATTTTTTTTTTTGCTCTGGCCGACGATTTTTCAAGTACACTGTTCTCTTCTCCGTCCACGCACTCACCGCCGCAACCACCATTGAACTGCCATTTCCATTTTTCCCTTTTTTCCGTTTTTTATTATTATTATTATTATTATTATTATCTGCTACATCTACCGGGAGCGCTTTACCTTGTAACAATAGCTTTAAGTATATACTCATTTCACAGACTACCGAACATTCGGTTTTCTTGTTTACAATCAAAGACATTGGGTACAAGTGTACAACTACTACTACAACAGTGGTCCGACGAACACTGACAAAAGATTGCATTTAGGTAACTGCTTTGGAAAACGCATTGTGTATATGAATAGTTTTTATCTCAGTAAAATATGTTTGTATATAATAATCAAATTCCTAGACACAAATCAAACCCATAGGCCTAAAAAATATTTAATTTTATGTCGAATGTTTTAATTATCATAAAAAATAATTGAAGCATAATATATTATTATAAAACTAGAAGCAGTACATTTTATAGAAACAACATTTTAATGGCTAGATATTACAACCTAAGGTGAAGTTAAAATTTTATTTTTATAATGAAAAACATTTTAAAGAGAAATAAGACTCGAGTGGTTGTTGTTATTAAGTAAATAATAAATTGACTATGAAAAATTTAATTAAAGTTTGCTTTGTTTAAAATTAATTATTTTATCGTAAAACTTAAATTGTTCTAATTTAAAGACAGTACAGACTATACTATACATATATTATATCGAAAAACGTAATTATTTTGTTTTAAATAAAAAAAATGTGTACCAACTATAATAATACGATACAAATTAAAACAATAAAAATATCCATGGATATTATATTATTATACTTTTAATCGATATAACCAATGTGTTGATCTTTGGAAGATCACAACGGATTATTAAAATCAAATTTAAACTTGTATAAATAAATTATGTAATAACAATAACCTAAACTTGATGAATGTGATGGTTTTGCGGCATGAGAGTCTAATGATATATGAATAAGACTCATTTAGTAAATTTACACATAACGTGTATGTTATATAATTACATGGTACAGAGCTCAATAATTTATGTGTGTGTGTGTGTGTGTGTGTATGCCCCTATTGGTAGATTAGGAATTTAATTTTTGTTAGAGTTTGGTTGCGTACGATTCTTAATCACAATTATTCTGAGTGAAACTTATTATAACCAATAGTTAAACTCACTTATGCTAACAGTTTCTACTTATGCTTTTTTTTAAGTGTTACCAGAAGAAAAACCAACCACTACCGTAAATCCACTTTAAGCTGCTATCTACTATCCATTATTTAGTTTTAATTATTATTATTTTCTGCTTAAGTAATTTCATCTTCAGGAGCGATGACATTTTCAAATATTTGATAAGCCACCTGACTGGAGTTGCCCAGTTCGAAACGATATCTTTCACAGTGCGATCACTGATGTATGAAATTTCAGAAATTTTTGCGAGAATTTTTTAACGAGTAATGATCATTTTCAACGTCTTCTTCAAGAACATTATGACCACTAAATTTATCATTTACTCGCCTAGCTGCTGATTATATTCTCTACATTATAATGTGCCATCAAAATTATTCGTTCTATTTTTTATCCTCAAAAAGACTTTTCGAACTGTGAGTTAAATCACAACTCATAAGCTCATTTTCATACAATTCCGGTTCATTACGTATTTACGTCGGATAAATGGTAAATTGTGCACCGTAAAGTGACTTTTCGCTCAGCTGTTAATCCAAATAGACAGCTGTCCGAGTTAATTATTTTCTCTACATTTTATTAATGTGGCTCGATATTTCGGGGCTTTTACGCTTTTAATTGAGCTCTCTGGAGAAGTAACTATCCATTTCAAACAAACCTAAGGCGCCCGGTGCCAATGTGATTTTGACCTCAAAAACACGATTTACGGGAATAATGATCCTGCCCTGTAGAGTTAACCAAATTTGATAATTTTTTTTTTTTTATTAATAGAGGAGAATATTCTACAGCCCGCATCGAACTCCTTTTTTCGATATTTTCATCTCAAACTTAATTATAAGTCTTCAAAAAAAAGACAATTTTTAGCTTTTTTTATTAATTATTTTATACTATTATTTAAAATAAAATACAAAATCAGAGATCGATGCGGGCTGTAAGAAGTCTTCTTATTTTAGATAAAAAAATATTCATCAAAATCCGACAATTCTATAAAGCTTGAGAGTTATTCCCGTAAAGCAATTTTTTTCGATAAAATACAGCCTATCAACCACCCCTAAATAGTTATCGGGTAGTAGATTGGCGGAAAAGTCTTATAATTGAGGTAGCAACTAAAATATAAAATTTAATTTTCAAATTTTATAGAATTGTGGAAAATTTGAAAAACTGGCACCGGGACCCTTAACACATATACAAACACACATACAAATGCGTCTTTGATATGCTCACATTTTAGAAAAAGTAATCAAATATTTTTTTCAAAAGAAGTGATATCCACAGCGTTCCATAACAATCTTTTAGTTATAATTCATACTATGAATATAATTTTGAGACGATATGTTTTGGTACCTATTACGAAATTACAATGTATGCGTGATTTGAGTATGATATCGACGCGTCCGTCTGATTTTGAACGAATCTAGGTTTAGCGAAAACTGTCAAGTCATTGCAATTTAGTTTACGATTATTTTAAAACAATATAATAATAATAGATTTTAGATCCTGAGTGGAACGATGAATGTATTGATTTTACAATGATGCGTGTTTTTTTTTTATTTTTTTTTTTTTTTGTGTCTGTCATCACGGTTTGGGGCAGTAAAACTGCTTCGATTTTCTTCAACAGTATCTTGTTTGATGGGAAAGTGAATCTAGTTGGTGCAACCGGGAGGTAAAATTTCCATTAGTTTTCAAAAGTGCCGTGAAAAACAAAAGAAAAATTAAGGAAAAACGGGAAAATTTAGGAAAAATCTATTTTCAAGAAAATTGATTTTGGTTTTTAGTGTAACTTTAAAACAAATGATCGTAGAAACATGAAATTTTAAAAATATTTTGATTTTTTTTTAACTATTTAGGGACATTTTCAGTTTCCAATATTATTAGTTTTTTTTTTCTATGAACGTCAATAAAACTTTATTTGTTGAGTAAAAATACTTAAAAATGTAATACAAGGCTCCTAATTTATTGTTACAATGACATTTGAAAAATATTAAAAATCCTTAGTCAAAGTTTTTTTTTTATTAGCATTTTAAGTTCAAAAATTGACAAAATATGTAAAAATCACGAATATTAGCAAATTATTTTGTGTTAAGAATTTGTAAATATTTTTCTTTTTAAATCTAAGATTTGAAAATATAATACAAGATTCCTCATAATATTGTCTACTTTGACCAAAAAAAAAATGTCTACAAGAAAGTCAAGTTAAATTTTTATGAGCGTTTGAAATTTATATTTTTACAACATTTGATATTCGCTCGATTTCTCATGTGTCAATATTCTTATTTTATTATTATTAAAAAACGAATGACTGTAGATATTTGAAAATTTCACTGAATGTTTATATTAGCATTTTCCATACACGATACAATTTTGAAAATAAGTTGACTCTTTTTCAGCTGTTTACGGACATTCTCAGTTTTCAATTTTTTTAGTTTTTTTTTTCTATAAATATTAATCAAGTTTTATCTGTTGGGTCAAAAAGTGTAAAAATTTAATGCAAGGCTACTAATATATTGTTACAATAGCAGTTGAAAAATATTAAAAATACATAGGCACAATTTTTTTTTATAAGCATTTGAAGTTCAAATTTTGACAAAATGTATCAAATTTAAAATTGAATAATTATTTTGTAGATAAAAATGTATAAAATGTTCAACTTTTATATCTAAGGATCCAAAATTTAAAACAAGATTCCGCGTAAGTAGTTAATTCTGTTACCAAAAAATCTAAAAAATACATAAGCACAGTTTATTTTTATAGTCATTTTAAGCTCAAATTTGGACGAAATCACATATAAAAAAACCTAGAATAACTATTTTAGTTGTTTTATTGTGATTGTATAATATTATTCGTGGGTACTTGAAACCTCTAAAGTATACAATTATAATAGTATAATATATTATATCTATGATAGTATCACGGTTTGTTTCTGATGTATAACGCGTTATAATTACCTAATGGATATTGTGATATGATTAATTTGGAATTTGTTATAGGTACCTATTATAGGTCAATTTTTTTTTTTAATACTATAGATATAAGCATAATATATCTTATACCTAGATTCAGTCTCCACTCCGAATCGTTTTTCTTATACAATGATATTCTATCATTGAATTCAAATTTAATACCATCCATTATTATATAGTGACCCACTTGTAACCTACTATACAGCAGAGCGACATCCACTTGCCCACCTTTTTTATATTACTGTCTTCAAAATTATTTTGAAAACAATACCAGGACTTACGATAAAATTAGTTTTTAAGTAATATCTGTATTCAAATATAATCACACAACAATATAATGTATAATATATATAGTGTATAATGGGTATCTCGTGAATCTTTTATAAAGTATTTTTTTTTTTTTTGAGTAACACAATAATTGCGTAAAACGAATCATATAATAGTATTATCGATCCACTCAGAATCTTTTATTAGGTATTTCACAATTAATTCAAACTGTTTGAAACGCTATATTATGTTTACAATTTGAAAAATGTTTTGCTAAAGTAATATATTTTGTTTATAAATAATTTGATTACTTGGAAAATAAGTTAGGTCTTACTTGAAATTGATTTACAAAATATTGATCGCAAGCACTCAAACGCATTACCAGATTAAGTATTATATAGGTATCTTACACAGTAACCTATGAAATGAAAATTGTTAGACTTTTAGACATTCTTAATTATAGTATGTCAACATATTTTTTTACTCAGCTGGTAATGGCAACGCGTGCATTGCCGAAATTAAATGTATTTATATAGTTTGATACAGCTTTGTACAACGTTGTTTAATGTGAAGCGTATGTGATCAATTCACTGGTATTCACTTCATTTAAACTATATCTAAAATGGTCTCGTATTCACAGGACTTTTTATCGACAACCAAATTGTTACCACAGTAATATTATTGGTAGGATGTAATAAGATTAATTTGTATTAAAACAATCGTTTCTTGATCGATTGTAACTCAAGTTAAGTTTATAATTGTAACTACAGTATAGGTTTTTAAGCACTTAAAAAGTCACATACATATATGCAGTATATATATACTTATAAGTCACCAAATATTCACGTTAATGGAACAGTTAAACTACAAATTTGTTTGTAAATATTATGTAGATTAAAAAAAAAATGTAAATGCATAAATGTTTAATCATCAAACATTATTATAAAAGAAAAAAATATACAGCTCTGAATTACTAAGAAAATTCCGGTTGTCTGTAATATATTATGTTAAAAAAAAATTGTACGAATATCAGCAATTTCAGTAGAACTATATTAAGTGTTAAGTACTAATCAAATCTATATTTTGTAAATGTTTGAGTGAGCAGTGATGGTTTTTACTTGTTTTGAAAAAAAAATTATTTTCAGTTATTACAGTAATTATTATTCTGGTTGTTGTTCCATTAACAATTTGACGATCAATAACAGTTTGAGTTTTTTATGTGTTGTATAATAATTGTCTATAAGAACAAAGTGCTTGTGGCTTTGTCATAATAATACATACTATAGATATTCTCACAACAGTTGATTGATGTTGTTCAATGAAAACTACTCTTAGTGTAACTTAATGCCGTAAAAAAACAGATTCTAAAGATGAAAATATAATTTGGCACTCAAACTGGAGTTTCTTACGTTACAATAGCCGAGGAGTTCGACTCATGATGGTATAATATTAAATCATGACGTACCTACACTCTCCTCCTGTTGTCGCTTTTTTCAGCAGTCAACATATGGATTTAAAAAACACAATAATATTTTATACATAGTCTCCACGCTCTACTCCATTTATATTATACTCACGCAATCATCTGTATACGAAATAGTTATGCATTTATAATAATATAATGTAAATTTTATATTTAGGCGTTCACTGTTGTCTGAGAAATGTTTTATACGGAGTGATACATTTAACGTATGACTCTCAATATTTTCGGAGAACAGTAATGTTTTTTAAAATATTTATTTTATATAATTGTAAGTAGTTACATAAACAATATTTTTGGAAAAAAAAATGTGTTTTAAGTGGTCTACTCTTTTGAATAACAAAATACATTTTTAATTTCAGAGTACAATAGTATAATATATTAGTTTGCAATAATTTGATCGTTCAAAGACAGAAAAATGTGTATAAAATTAATTCCAACTCTTGCTAACTTCAAGTCTTATGGAAAATTGGGAAAGCGCAGACACGGGCAGTTCCTTTGTCACTGAGTGATTCAGCGAGAACTTAGGTACGACGATCGTGCGTGTGAAGCGGCAATCGTAGTATGGGCTAAGTGTTCCGAATTAGTGTTTTATTTATGTTTGTTTTACATTTTAATAAAAGTGTTTCTGTCCTGAAAACCCGAGTTGTATATTATTTAAAGTCTTCTTCGTTCTTACCTTTTAGGCTGGAACAGTGCTCAGACACACATACAGACAGTCAATGAAGTTTGTTTAAGCTAAATAGCGCTCCGGTTTTGGGGTCCTAATAATCATTCCAATTTTGAGGAGCTGACGTAGATTCGGCAAACGCATACCATTGTTGCTCAACAAGTTAACAGTAGTGATCTGAATTTATTCTAGAGAGTTATTAGCTTATAGAGCATTAGAGCATATGAGGATAAGGCGTGTAATAGGTTTTATCGCGTATCATTCTATACGGGTGCTATCACACAACTTACAATCCACTAGAAAAATATTTTCAAAAACGTTAATAGTTTTTTTTTTATAATATAATATAGGACGGCAGTGGATGACATTTTCAGAACAAAACTATGAACCATTTTTTTAATTTTTTTTTTTTTATGTTTTGTTTTTACACCTTGCTACCGAGTATTATCATATTATACAAATGGACGTTTGTTGGCTGACGTGCAGACTATTAACTCCACACCACCCTTAATCCACACACACACATTGCTAATTAATATTGAATTACACGCTCAGTTTGAGATTATCTGCAAGACGACGTTGGATGGAAATAATAATAATAATAATAATAATAATAATAATAATAAAGGGAGCCAGAGAGAATAACGTGCGAACCTCAAAACGCGACACAGGAAACGCACTATACACTTTATTATAATATACAAAACGCGACGAAAGCTGTTGGAAAAAAAAACAAAATATATAATATATACATCGTACTCGATTAAATCCCGGAATCAAGTCAAGTCGTTATAATATTTTAGAGCGCGTCACTCATTAAAATCGACTTACGTGCGTGTTTCATTCAGTTCCTATTTATTTATATATTATTTATTATACGATATGTATGATGCATTATACGAGGCGAAACGGGTCTTAAACGCGTAATGATTGCCGCCAATTAGCGAGTCTACGATTATACTACACCTGTATTATGCTATTAATTGCTGTGGACAGGCGTATTATACAAATATGACATCTAACGTCGACTAAGACGAATTCAGCGAGCTTTGGTTTTATTCTCAGACCGATAAATGCGCTTTTCCATCATCGCTGAGTTACGTACCACGTGATCGACGTTATTCGTGGTTTTGGTAACCTGGGTTTGGTATATTATATTTGACATACGGTCACAGTTGTTTTGTATGAGGTATTGAAACCACACGTCAATCGAGTCGGAATATTTCAAATGACGGTAACCTGAAGCTGTGGTATCTATTGGTCGATAACATGAATTGACCAATCAGTGAATATTGTTTCACACGGTTACGTGAACACGGCATAAGTCGGCCTAAGTGGAATTGTGACTTAACGAGCTATATTGATATGACGCCACGCTGCTATGACAAAATTGTGGTGTTTTTCCGACAAGAAACACAGAAGATAATCCTTTTATGGTACGGCAAGCGAAGAGAGCCTTAAAATTTAGTGAAATTGCTTTGAGCAAAAACCGATCAAATCCTAAGTAAAGCACCATGATACGGAACATTATATTATAATACACGATATCCGATACTTTCCGAAAATGATAATTCAATATTTTTAATAGTATAGATATAGTTCAAGACGTGCGCGTTCGATCGTATATTTGATTTTATGAAACTATTCGTTTTCCATTCTTTGTCTGTCAAATTAATCATTCGACTATATTGTAAACATAATTAGCAAAATAGTATAATTAGGTAATTCGAACAAAAAAGAACAAACTAATATTTGAATATAGTATGATATATAATAATATAATATAATATAATATAATATAATATAATATAGCATCTACAGTGCTAGTAGATTTTGAAAATAATTATTATTTTTGTTCCTAATTTGTTGATTGACCGAACATGTGTAGTGACTTAAATTTCCGAGTAGAAGTTTAATATCAAAAAATATATCTCTGGAATCCAAAGCATTATGTTGTTTTTTTTTCTAGTATTCTGAAAAGGTTATTTTTCCTCAGCTTAGATTTTTATTGACTTGTCTATTTGTGGTCTGTTTCGGAATGAAGTGCAATAAACTAAAACTCACGTAAATGGAATGGATAGAACTTGAGAGAGAAAATAGAGAGACTGAAGGTCGGGGATATAGAGACGAAATTCTGCTTTTTTTCTGACCTGTCAGTGGATTTTGATGTGTTTGGTGTAACGAGTTTTATTACCATTCCATAAAATATATTGATTGTAACGTAGCTATATTTAAAGGCATGATTTATTTCAAACCCAGTATTGGAACGGAACAGAAAACTTTAAGATCGTGTTTACTTTGTGATATATTTTATTTTCTCGTTTCAATATATTACCTACTTCCGAGGTTGAAGATATACCTATAGTTTTTATTTGATACGAAAATGACAGAAAAAAAATAGAAAAAACTAGCTTCAGTACTTATATTTTATGAATACAATTTCAAATTGAATTTGACGTACTTTTATATATGAACAGACATTTATCTACTCAAGTTCTTCGAATAGCTAAAAATTGCTCTGCAGAGACTGAAAAGGAACTCCATATCGATGCATTTTGTTACTGTTTATTTCAAATTCAACTATTGGATAAATCAATATTTTTTTTTATTTGATACGTTAACGCTTATAAGAATTTAATTCAGTAAATATTATCTTTTCAACAGTGCAATACAACACAAATTTGTCCGAAATATATAGATATATTATAATATTATTATTTACTTGAAATAGAACTATATATAACCTACTTGGAGGTTTGAAAACATAATGAATATCGATTCCTTGTTTCATTTTATTTCATATCTTCTAGACTCTTGCCAAGTTTAGGGTTGAAAGGTTTTCGCCTGAGAATCACGTATTGAGTACACTTAAACGATTTGTTTTAAACCACTTGACTCACTTTTGCATACACGCAGACGTAACTCTTAGGGGATACTTTGGAAAGTCGAGACGTCAAAATCTGAAATGGGTAAAACTTGAAACTCCAAATGTAGAACTGCCCGAGTACATTATGATACGTACCGGACGGAACAACAACAACTACAACAACAACAACAACAACAACAACAACAACAACAATAATTGAGGCAACGAGAAAAAACGCATCGATGATATCGAGCACATACGTACCATAATATTATGTAGCAGCTGCTGACATGATATTATAATTTTATCATAAATTACCATGTTCTTGACTCAACATCTTATTCAAAGTTACTACGCATAGTGTATACGGAATAGGTAAAATTACAGATGAAATAAAACTAAGTACATAGGTTCATAATGTACTCACTCACAAATTATGCATTTTAAAACCTCAAATAAATAAAAAGACAAAAACAAAATCGTTAGTAAAACCAAATTTCTAACATACTTATATACATTAAACACATCACTTATGAGTCTCGTGGACGGAATTGTAAAAAGTATGTCATCTATACTCTAATTTAGTCAATATTTTATACTTATTAGTCATAAAATCACGAGAGCACAGCAATTTTTTTATTAAAAGTGACTACCTACTACAATATGCAATGACCAATTTATTAACATTGGGCTTTGTAACTGGAAAAAAAAATATTTGTAATTTTTATCGATAGCCTTAAAATGTATTGTACAAATGAATTATGACGTAATTTGTCTTTTTTGATGAATGGTATTAATTATATATGAACACCATTAATTTTTTGTCTTCCGATGGGCGACTATTATAACATCGCATAGTCGCATCTAAAACGTTCTTCATGATCCTGGTTTGATGCAGACAAGTCTTCCCTTGTATTGCCATTTTACAAAGTTTAGACGGAAGGAACCGTTGGAAACGTCACAGAAGCCTTTTACGTACGAACTTACGTAGGAAGGTACTTGGTTCGGTCTCATATTTTCTAATCGCTGTCGTCACCGCGAAAATGTGAAATATTGATAAGTCTTGCTTCACCGCTGTGGGTCTCTGACCAGTCATGGGTATGCGACTTGTGCGTATATAATAATATTACGCGTATCGGCTCGATCGGCGGAAAGCGAATACGCTTTTTTCGCGTTTTGTTTTTGAGTGCGTGATAAACGACAGCGGCCTACCATATATATCGGTACCGCAGACCGGACGTGTGATCAGTTGCTGACGGTGGCTAAACGAGATACTGGCACGGCAGTGGTGGCATTTGAATATAAATAGACTTACGCGGGGCTGTCAGATCTACTTGGTTTTCAGATATATCGGCATTACGACCGAGCACGCACACGATCACTGACGTTTACACACCCACACCAACACCAGCACACACACACACACATATATATATATATATATATATGATGTTTATATTTAATAATATATATAAATGTATAATGTGCGTGCCTGTGTGCGTGGTAGTGGTTAGAGGCAGGTGGCGGTAGTGGCGGCAAGGAAAAGAAAGGAAATCGCCGATTTCCTTTGATGGCGTAGGTATATAGCGCGCGCAAGAGTTTAACGTTCTCCCGGGGATTCGAAACCAGAGATTCGAGACGTTGTGGCACGAGCGTGTATATATCTCATAACGACCCTGGTTTTCCAAAGTCGCTCTTTCAACCTACCCCCAACTCTACACCCCCCCAGCGTTCGCGAGCGCTTGCGTGTGTGCAGTCGACGATAGGAGCGATAAAAAAAAAAAAAGAGGAAGACGAAGGCGAAAAAAAAGCTCGCGCAAGAATTCAACTTGTAGTGAAGTCGTAGTGTATAATAAATATATATGTGTGTGTGTGTGTGTACAATACAACGATATGATTGTGCTACTTGAAGTTCGGTGGTGAGAGGGTGGGAGGGTGGTGGTGAAAATAAAATCCGTGAATTATATCCGTCCGCACGCGTGGGGAGACCATACGCGCATCTCTGGTTATTTATCTTCTCGTACAACGCACAGCTCTTCAGCTAGAATATAATATTCCTATTATTATTATTGTTACCGGTGCGATTAACTGTCACGATCGGGCGGATATAACCGATATAGGTTTATATAAATATTATAGTATTATGCTTGTGAGTATAATATTATATTCTGTAACGGAATATTGGAAATATCCCCACCCGGTCCGTGAATACGATATTATTATAATTTATAATATACTATACACATCATAATAATATTGTGTTGTTATTGATTTTGTTATTATATCATATTGTGATCGCCTGTCATATTATATTTAATAATATGATACTTTCTATTTTTTAACATTGAAATACTATTAATAAATAGTAAATTAACTACTACCGACTGCATGTAAAAATAATAAAAAATATTCATTTGTATTTGTAAATAATATTTTATATTATGTATTTTTTTTATAATACATTTTCGTTGGCCACCTTTGCCTATCCTGTCTTAAGTGCATGCCAGTGCTGTGTGTGTGTGGGTGTGTGTGTGTGTTCGTGTGTAGAGTATATGGACGTAAACGCGTACATCAAATAGTGTTTATGCATATTTTATTGACGTGTGAAAGTACGTAGGTGCAGTGGTTTTCGCGCTACAGTAACGTCGTAATTGCTTTTGAATTTCGTGTACTTTAAGCACAAACACACACACGCACACACACAGGTTTATAGGACTTTGGTGGTTCCATAATCGTATTTATATTGACGTGTGGTCTTATAGACTGTGATATAGATGAAATGTATTAAATAATATTTAAATTATTTATTTATTTATTTAAATAACGTAATTGCATTATAAATAAATTATAAACGTCCAAAATGTATTTTATTTTTTTTAAAAACAAATAAACAACTCTTAGAACACCTTAATATAATGCATCGAGTGCTCAATATTAAATTGTTTAAATTATTTATAATTAAGTAACAGCCGAACTTTAGATTCATTAATGATATAAACTTTTACTGACTGAATGATTGGATCACATTTCACCACTTTCATGCGGAATAATTATTATTGTCTGTAATATTATTCACTTATTATTATTTTCACAGTCGTATGCATAGTAGATATTCGAGTAATATTTAAATTTATTATCTTAAGCTATCTTTGACATATATTAAATAACATAATCTAAAGAACCGTTCCGAAACTTCTTATACAACTTCATACAAATTTTAAAAAAATGTATGGAAGTCATTCGCAAATTAAGTTTGGGTTGAGGAAAGTTAAATAATTTCCGCCAGTCTCAATCAAAATGATGAAACATTAAGAGCAATAATATGTCTCTTTAAATGTCATTATCCCTTGTCATATACTTTGGAACAAACCAGGCTGACACATTACAAAGTAATGAGCTACTAAAGATCATTTCAGTAGTAAATACATTATACATTTTAAGTGGATTAAATATTTCGTTATTAATATTCTGGAATGCCGTTTATTGGACAATCGAACGAATTATATGTGAGTTGGGATCAACTCAAAATGACATTGACGCCCAAATTACGATATTCGTACATCCTGAAGCTTGACGTAAATAATTATCAATGTATATTGGACTTATCATAATAGCATTTTAATTTTAATAAGCTTAAACGGTTTCCTTTAATTAAACTATACATATTTATATTTTAGTCTCATTAAGAATTAACAGTTGATTATAATTATTAAAAATTTGATAATTTAATATAAAAATAAATTATATATTACAAATTTTATTTTTTAATTCATAAATTCGTTTTGTGCATATCTAATCGATTGACATTCATAGTCAAACAAAATACTCGAAACGCATAAATTAATCGACCCGAGTTACATACATAGGTATTACAGTGGGAAAAGAAATTAGACGTTAGTAAATATACTCATTCCAACAGTAAACATGATTATTATGGATAATTGTTATCGGTGAAACATTTTATTTTTCATACTATAAGACATACGAACAGATAAACAGTATTTTATATCCAATTTTACAACTAGGCTATAATTTATTTCATAATAGGTATATAAAAATATTACCTAAATACATCACAAGCAAGCAACATAAAATTTGTCATAAAAAATCATAAGGAATAAAAGAGCTTATTTGAGTTACTAAACATCTAATATAAGTACCTAATGCAGACATTTTGGCTTTTCATCTCGAACAATTTTAGTATCTAGATCCCTAAAACGATTGTGGTAATAGAGTAATAGTCAAGACGGTCACAGTTATGTATCTTGTGTCGACTGTTATGGTACCTAGTCCATCTGCCTCGTATAATATAATATCTATGACTTACTTCCGGTATTCCGCATCCGGTGAGTACTTCATGGTGACAATGAACCGTGTTAAGCCCATCCATCGTCACGACGGTCACAGTATAGCTAATACCCACAATGCGGACCCTCGGAGTGTATGGTAATATTATTATGTTATTATTGAATTGGGTTTGTCGTGAATAAAATATATGTATATATGTATGTACTAATATGTCGCAAAATTTGAAAGTGATACATTTTGGTTTCGTTTTCGATTTATGATTTTCAATTTTATCAGTATCCATTTCGAAACAATTTTATATGAAATTTCGGTTACGATTTAAATTTTGAAAATAGGTTTTAATTTTTTCTTAATACCTTTTGTGTTTTAATTTTTTTTGGTTACGATATTTATTTTGATTTCGATATCGGTTTTTATCACCGATACTTAAAACCGTGTCAAGTATATTCTAATATGTGTGTATCAACACATAATTTTATGCAAAATGACGCATAATAACAATGGTTATACTGCGCAGCTGCCGCGAAGACCGATGAGATTTCTGTACAGGTGTGGGTGGTTTGTGATGCTGCAAAAGCATTTCAGTGGTGTCACGACGATAGCGACAGGATGGACGTGGGTGGAAAGTTGATAACGCGATAAGTTCGATCACCCATACCGATTTTCACTCAACAACCCGCCACCGCGATGTATTTCAACCACGCTTGACCTGACCGGGTAAATCGGATCACCGTTTTATATAATAATAATATATTGGCATGCGTACAGTGTAATGATAAAATAGTGTCATGTACGGTGTACGCGTTCGGCGTGCTCCGGACGAGTTGGCACGGACAAAAAGTCTCCTCCACCGTACGCATGTACGCCTACTATAAATTGATATATATATTGCAGCGGGTGGTTATATCATATACCACGGTAGTGGTCGTATTAAGCATATAAATAATATATCGGTCTCGTGCGGTCAGCTGGTAAACCGTGTTTTGCAGGGCCCCGAAATCGAATTCCGTCGCCATGGATTTAATAATATTATGCGGGTGAAAATGGATGGTGGGTGGGCTACGCGACAACTCGTCCCCCTCTCTCCCGTTAGCCGTTGGCGGAGTTTCATCGCCACTACTACCTCCTTAGAGTCTACCGTCTACTATGCAAGCGCTCACACACACTTATTTATATATCGTTTTGTTCTCGGTGCGAGGCCTATTTGCTTTCAGGCTCTGATGGCAAACAACTTCTGAACAACGCGAGACCCGACCCTTGCCCGCGTCGTAGCCCCATTGTGTCCGATTTCCGTCGGGTGCAAGACCTGTAAACATATTATGCCGTATGCATGCGACAACACACACACACAAACAGTATGCATTGTATGTACCTACCTCCACGCACCTCCATCACCGCCGATGTCAGTTGATTTAGCCCGCCGGGACGCCCGATCCGGTTTATGTTAAACAGTGGCCGCCCCCGCGGATATAATCCCTTTCCAGACGTCGTGTGCGTGCTTGCCGGCCGTTCCCATCGACGAAGTTCTCTGTAGTATTCGTGTGTGTGTGTGTGTGTGTGTGTGTGTGTGTGTGAGCGCTGTTTAAAAACCGACCCGCCGGGCGAAAGTTCCATTGCGACTCGGCAGCCAGCAACGGTTGTGGCAGCGTTTGCGATCCGCATTTCACGTGTACGCAGTGGAGTTCGGGCAAAATGTCGTGGACACGCCTGCCACCCACGGTAGATTATAATAAATAATAATATAATATATAATATACGTACATTTATGTCGTAGTATTATTATTATTATTATGAGAGAAACGAAATGTTTTAATATTCCAAAACAACCGAATTAACTAGGTAATATACCTTGTAGTCAGTACATGCTTCGTTGTCTGACGTTAACAGAATCCGGTGTGACACATTCTTCATAATATATGCATAATGTTATATTCATGATATTATTGTTATTATTATTATTATGCATTTCGACAGTAATGATCATGGTAACACGGCGCCATGGTTAGGCAATTTATCTACTACACCATCATAAATAATAATATTATATTATTTAAGCCTATGACGACTGAATAAACATTATTTAATATTACCTATATATTGTCTCATCTCCTTGAGATTCCTTCCATTGAATTTTTGAACCATAAGTTTTATTGATTGTAAATTATACAAATAAGCATAACAAAAATCAGTTGAACAATGAAATTATTTTTTTTCTTTTGAAACAGTAGCGTGTTGTTTAATTTGAAACTGGAATAGATAAAATGAAGATCAAACCATATTTATAGTTGCTTGTACAAAACTTTCCATGTTATTACGTCGAAAATTGTTCGTACCGTAGTTGTAAGGTAAAATATTTCAGTTTGATCATGTACCATTCTAATAATATAATGTAATATAATGTTAAATATACACAACTCGTACTTGACAATATTGCTTGTATCTATTCGGTATCTGATGGTGGTTCTCGATGTGTTTATCTTTTTTACTTAAACTTCAACCGTATCACAAACATTTTTATCTTTGTATTAAGAAGTGTAATCGGTGGCGTACATATCGCGTTTACTACAAGTCATGTGCATAAATCCATTAAGATGTAATGGGAAAATGAATATATTTTCTGATGAAAAAACGATGAGCCCCACAAGGTGTAATTGATGTTTCGTGTATTAATGTGAGTACAATCGAAGCACTTTTGTTTTGTCAAATTCAGTATGAACGTAAAAAGTTATACTTTACAAATACACACACGACGCTACAAAGTCACTTTTTGAAGAATCAACAAAGTTTAACTCTTCTTACTTGTCGCGTAAAATCGTAATTTAAAAACTTTTAAATGCCGTCATTACACACAATAATGTACTATTGACTAAGTAAAAACAATTGAGTATTGGACAGTATAAAATATTGAAGTTTATTCAACTAATGAAACAAATAAATAGTTGAATATTGACTTTTTAAACAAATGCAATAAAAAAAAAAAAAAAAAAAACATCTAATTTAGGTGTATCTGTTTAATCTTTTTATATTACACCATAATAGTTTGAACTTTAAAATCTTATACAAATTACAGTATTAAAATGGTGCAAATGGACGTACATATTTTTTGTAATAAATGGAAAAATTTTATGCTAGTTTTCTCGACAAGAATTATTTTTATTAAGCTATATAGTTTAAAATATTTAAATACTTGATAAACTCTTTATTAATTTATATATTTATATCGTAATAACCGACCGTACCGTAGGTACTAAGACCGTTATTGAACCAAAATTTAAAAGTTAAAATTATATTTGGTATTCATTATTATTTTATCTTATTTATAATTTATAATACGCTTTAAACATGTAAATAAAATAGAAACTAAATTTGCTAAACTAAAATGCAAAAAAAACAAAATGTATTTCAAATACATTTAATTTAAATACTCCCCATCCCCGGAACACAACATCTTATGAGTTTTATATATGTTTGTAAAGTTATTATGTTGTCTGTGAAATTTAATTTTACGAGGTACTATGTAGTGAAGCGTTTAATTTTTCGGATATTTTTTTATAAATTTCCATAACGATATCAACGTTTTGTAAATACGTTGTAATATAATATAAGGGTAGAAAAGTACAGTGAAAAAAGTACAATAGGATTTAATATTATTTTTATATTTTTTTTTTTAAGGGTCAAATTTCACTTCTCGGCAGTAGAAAAAAATATAAAGTGGATAGACACCGGGTCGGGGAGGAAAAATAGTGAAAAGGGGCAAACGATGGACAGATTCCGGGGGCATCCCTTTTCTGGTCCGTTCATCGATATTGGCCAGGGTCCAATAAAGTAATTAACGCGGCGAGCGTGTGCTCGTTTAAGTGAACAAGCGTATACTTTTTACAATCCACGTAGCCTATATACGACGTGATGGAAGAGGGTGGTAGGGAGAGGGTGAGAGTTGCTGTTCGTCGTGTGTGTTTTTTTCTCGTGGAAAATAAGTGAAATTGAAAACCTCCATCTGTTAAAACGAGTGTACGTTATATACTTGTATATTATATATATATATAAATGAGGGGGAAAATAAATAAAACATCGATTGGACCGTATGTTTTGGCGACACGTTTAGCGCGAAAAGAAATCTTCTAGAGACGACAAACACGATATCGCCCTATACATGTTTGACATCCGTGCAACAATGTAATAATATATACGCAACGGAAGTTAGTTTAGGACTCCAACTACTGGAGGTCTTTTGAGTAGGTTGTTTAGGTTTTTATAGTATTCGGCGGTTGAGGCGTTGTACGAAAGGAGCAAACGTTTGGACTTTATAATATTATTGTTACGACGCATAGCTGTATATAAATCAGTGTGTTGATTTCATGGCCGTGGATTTATTAGGCCTGAACATTATTATTTTCGCATAAACGCAGATTCCTATTCGCGTAAAATGTATACGTCACGACCCTTCTATTTTTCCGTCGCCGTTGCCTTTTGATACTCGGGATTCCCGCACGATTCTGGTGCAAAACGGGTATCCACTCTAAATACTACGGTTGTGGGCTTTTCGTTCTGAGTGAAATTCTTCAAACCACTCGAGCTTATATAGCGGTAAAGAGCTCAACAGGAAGTCCGTTTGCTGAATCACCGGTGACCATCGTAATACATGAGCCACGCACTACTGTTCCAGTGGAACCGACGTCAGAGCTCTTTATTTCTCCTGTCGCCGAAATAGCCGCTCGTTTATCTTTTACAGACGATCGTCACACGTGCGAATAAACACTATGAACGCAAAGTTGAATAAGAACAAGTAGACCCTATAAACATTTATTTGGTTTTTTAATTATTCCAGGTAAATCTTTTTAAAAAGCCTAGTTAGAACTAAAATTCTTAAATTCTTAGTTTAAATTATAATAATCAAATTAGATAATTTTTACTCGTATAGAGTTCACATCAAAACTTGCCAATTAACATAATATCTGAGCCAACCAACAATATGTATCGATAATCAGCGTTACTATTCAAACAAAATTCGTTACAATCGTAAGTGCAGTAACACATTTGTATATTTCTCAAAACGTGTACAATTAATATAAAACGTACATCAGATTTTACCTATTTTTAATCACTTACTTAAATCACACGTTATAAGTTCATAAAAATAATTAGTTTTGCCTTTGAATTTGGACACTATCGCTGTATAGTCATATAATAATAATATGAGTACAGTGTACATGATAATATAAATGCCACCGCGAAAGACCGCCACTGAGAGGGCGTGGCCGAGTGTGGTGATAATAACGACGATAGCAATAATAATGTATTATAATTTGTAACTCGTCAACGCCACGGAAGGAACAAAAAACTAAAACACACACGTCCATAAAATATAATACGTCTGACGAGTGACATATGTTCGCTGTACCTCCTACATACATAATGTAGTAGTAGTATATAGCTGTTCTAGTCGATTTTCGACGTTTCAAAAACAACAAAGTACATTATACAGAAACAAACAGAGCGGGTACTCGAGCGTGCCATACAATGTATGTACACACGTTTTAGTATACTTTTGGTAATTGTACAATTTTCGTTACAGGATAGTATTTAGTAAGTACGCGGAGACGCAAGTTTCTTGTCGATGATTTCATAGCACGCTGAGAACCATAAAAAACATACGACTGGTGTTCGACGCTATAGTGTTTTTATGAGCAATAGTTTTCACAGATTTTCAAATTGCAATTAGTTAAATGTTTTTATAGAGCTCGTTGTAAAAACAAATTACCTATGTGTAGCTAAAAAACAAACGAAAATTAAGTAAAAAGGTAATTTCGTTTTATATTTGGGTAGGTACTCGAGTCAGGGGTATATTATATTTTCGTTAGAGGGCAGTATTTAGTACGCAGTGTTGCACGTTTCTGTCGGCGATTTCATAACACGCTGAAAACTACAGAATATTATGCGACTGGTATTCGAGGCTGGTGTTTTTATAATTTTATGAGTAATAATAATAATTTTCCCGGATTTTTAACGATCTTTTAAATTGTAATTGGGTATATGTTTTTATCGAGTTCATCGTGAAAAATAAAAAATGGCCATGAAAAACGAAAAATAATTGTATGTCAGAGCTGGTACCAAAAACAGTAAAACGTCTATTTTTGTAACAAAAAAAAAAAAATAAAAAGGTAATTTTGTTTTGTATTTGTGTACTCAGGCGTTCCGTACAATGTGCATGTGCACACGTTTTAGTATTTTTCAGTTATTTTCGTAAACTCACTCAACGTTTTTCCAAACAGTGGTGGCGGCAGGTTAGGTTATTATACCGTTAGCGGTATAGTATAATATTGTCATCACAGGATAGTATTTGGTTCATGGCATTGCACGTTTGTTTCTCGAATGATATTTGTTTGATATAATAATTATCTCGAAACATATTATAGTTCTATGTTATGAGCCCAGTCATAATACGCTGAAAACCGCGGAATATGCGACTGATATAATTCGACATTGGTGTTTGTATAAGTATGTTAGACCAATAAATAATAATTTCCATAGATTTTCAACAAGCATTTTAAATTATTGTCATCAGGTATGCGTTTTATCGAGTTCATTGTGAAAAATAAAAAGTGGCTATGAAAATCGAACCATTGTACTATGATATATAACGTAAAACATCTAACTTTTTTTACAAAAAAAAAACATAAATAAATAGTAAAATGGTAATTTCGTTTTGTATTCTCGATATTTTCCCCAAGTAACGACGTACGTGACGTCGGATGCGTTTGCTCCCCCAACAGTGTTCACATCAAACGGAATACTATACTTGCATAGTATTATGTCATACATATATAATATTCCAACCTGTATTAGGTCTAATGTCTGTCAGACTTTTTGTGCTTTATGAGTAAACACGAGCAGTATTAAAACTCACGTGACTTCCGAAGTCGGCTACTACTACTTCTGTGGAGCCTTCTTCGGTGACAGCGTACTACGTACCATAGGTATAAAAATGTTGACTTAGTCAAACCTTGGACCAATTGGAAAATATAATATGTACCTAATCATTTAGAAATATGAGATATTATTTTATACCACACCCTCGACGATAATTCGCACGCAGAGAGGTGTATTTGCCAATGCGATTAATATTAATTGTTTCGAAACTGTGTCACAGCTGACCCTTGCTGAGGATCGATGCGATTCGTATTAAAACGGCGCACGGTGGTCAAACGAGTAATATTCTTAAGGACGTTGGCCCGCAGAGTCGTCGACGTTCTCTGGTTTATAAATAATACAAAATGCAGCGATATATCTCGTGGGCAACTCTGAACGGGCGCGAAACAATGGTTTACGACCAAATAAATCTTGTGGTTGACCGAACAGCTAAAAGCCGTCTTTCGTCACACGAGTTGGCAGACGGCACGGCAACCCAACACACACGGTTTGTATTATTTGAAGGGAAAAAATGCGGCAGTCAAAGGTCACGCATACACACACACACACACACACACACACACACACACACACACACACAATATCCGGAATACAATATTATGGTATTAGTCTTGTGTGCGCATTTTCGTTCATCAAAGGGACGTCTTCGTAGAATCCGGACGGAAAAGGTTATAATATATAGGCAACGGACCAATCTCACTTAACCGTAGGTAGTATAAGGAAACGTATGATCATCTTACATCGATACATTTGTGAACATTATTGTAATTTATTACGAGGGTACTTGCAAATGATATAAAGGAAACTCGACATATTTTGCATTAACTCTTTCTGCAAAACTTGAGACTCGCATACCGTAATGGTAGCTTTTATTTTTTGCAATATATATATATTCCGTACCAGTGGACTGAATAAGAATATAGGCTTCGAATAGAAATACATGAATAGACAATTTTAATGAAAGAAGCCACTCAGTGACAACTATAAGTTATGTCAATTAAAAAAAAATAAAGCACTCATTAATTCAAAAACTATTAACGTTTCTGAAAATAAATAATAAAAAAATTATTATTTTCTATTTTTTATCTTTATACATTTTAAAATGTTTTCACTTTTTTTAATGACCACATAATTTCCATATTCTTATTCGAAAACAGAATATTTTTGGAGTGTTTCAAAACATACAAATCAAATTTTGAATGAATAGCTTATGAGTTATGAGCTTTATGAGCAAATTAAGTTTTTTATAAATGGAGCAGTATGGTACAGAGTTCAGAAGTTCATAGATACCCTTCAATATGTTGTTTTTCTCTGCTAAATACTCATAATTAGATATAACTTATAACTAATAAACTAAATGTCCAAAATTTGAATTTGATATGTATTGAAATACTTAAAATGATATCCTGCTTCAGAATCTGAAACTAAAAATGTATAATATTTGTCATTCAAAAGAGTAAAAAACAATTATGTATAACGATAAAAAATATTGTTTTATAGCTTATTATTATTTCAAAATTACGAAACAGAAATATTTTCATAAATGTTATTGTTTTTTGAAATAATGAGTGACTTATGTTAAAATATGGATCACCCCGTATACGCTATATGTGTCGATTGTAAAAAAAGGCACGAAATAATAATTAATAATATTACCCGAACAAGGTATAGGGCAGCAATATTAGATGGACAACTATTGTTTTTGGCCAAATTAATTTATTTTGTTTTAACTACCGTAAAATGGGGAACTTTGATAATTTGTTACTGTTTTATGACAATTTTACTTTCTATTTTATGGATAACTTCTGTGGTATTAACGATAAAACTCTCAAAACTAAATACTAGTTAAAGCTAGTTATGAACAATATTTTAACGTTTACATTTTTAAATTTCTCGTGTTATCTTTTGAGACATCAATCTTTTTAATATGCTATCAAAATTACACAACGTAGTGGGCAACTTTGGTACCTATATTTCTTAATGTGATATCAAAGTAAAAACATTTTATGAAAAAAAAATTAAACCATCATGGTACTCTGGTGAATAAAAATATAAGTGTATCGAAGTTACTCGCGAAATCAAAGTTATCCCATTCTATATTTAAAGAGGGTGGAAAATATGATTCGCCCATCACCGTGTCGAAAGGGGTGAAATAAGTTAATGGTTCACCCTTAGGTTATGAATGCGGATGACAATATTTTAAATAAATATATACTAATGATACGGTGACGATGACTATGGAAATAATAATAGTTATTATAATAATAATAATAATAATAATAATAATATATGAATATAATATTATGAATTAGTGTGTGTGTGTTTGATTCGGTCGCCGAGTCCGCGTGTCAAAATCTATTACGCGCGCGCGCCACCGAAGTTGTTTTCCACGGCCGAGATTGGGATGGAGTGGGTGCCGTTACAGTCGCTCACACCCCCCCCCCCCTTCTCTCCCCCCCATAATAATTTTCAAAACGGAACTTTTAATGGAGTTGGCGAAAGTTAAGCAAAACGCCCCGCCGTCATCGTATATGCGCGTCCGTATTGTCGCACGCACGCACACCATTCTTCCGACTATGCCGCCGCCGCCTGTTCACAAAGCGCTTGCTCGGTGTTAATATTATCATAATGTTCACCTGAGACTAGGGGCTTGCCGGTTTTAGTTTATCGTGTAAAATAACCTTTTCTCCGAAATAATATAATATTGACCACCACGATTTTACCCACCCTTTTTGCCACACTCTGAAACACGGCTGATTTCGTGCTGTTACCCTCTGCGAATTCCACCGTCGTGGTCCGGTGAGCCCTGAAATTGCAAATCCCCCAAGACAGGCCGAAACGCGAGAGTCATCGAATATTATGAATGCACGTCATAGTACAGTCAGTTGCTTGAATCTCAATAGGAATTCAATTAAATTTGACTTATGTATTTTTCGAGTGATATACACCTCAAACACAACTTAAAAGTACTTCAAGGGGCAAGTAAAAGATTCTAGTTATCGGGACTCGATTGTGTAAAATAATAAATATGTATACTGTCCACAAAAACTGTAACAATCCTATACATAATATTATTTCCGTAACATGTTATTATATTTCTGAAATATCACACGAGTATGATGGGAGATAAAACAATTCAGTGCCACCACATGTACAATAACACAAGGCAGCAGTTTCCAAACTTTTTTATTCAAGCTTCCCTAAAAAAATACATTTTTTTCGCGTTTCCATCGTCCTCCCTATGAGTAGTAAAAAATAAATAGGTTAAAAACTATTTAATATTATGTACTTTGTTATTTTTGTATTTCCATTTTTTACAACAAAAAATGTTTAGTTTTATAATGTGATACACGTAAAATATAATCTAAAAATGTAATCATTGAACTCAATGGTATTTCAAGTTCATTGAATTTAGGAAAAAAAATAGTTTTATTGGTAACTAAATCTATTTTTTATACTGAAAAATATTATATTCAATATAATATTATATTTTTATTCATTGCACAGTAAAAATTGGAAAGTAAATCTGACAAGAGAAATGGAAGGAATAGGTGATTTTGGGAGCTTATGAATTATAAGGTACCTACATAATATACCTCTAAACATATTATATGTTGCGCCAGAACTTGAAGATATTTGTAAGGTGTAGGAACAAATAATAGACATACTACTTTGGTCTCGAGCGAGTACTAAGAACTGCGAACGGTAGTCGTGGAGACTTAAGTCGAAACCATGGACCACCGGCGGATTTGTCGTGCTAAACAGCACTCGCAACTACATCATAATTTAACTTTGAGGGATTGTCCTTAACATGCCGACTTTTTGAAAATGTACAGAATTCATACGTTTTACATATACCACGTAGTATTTTGTCGAATGTTACTAAGTGTCTTACGTATGTTTATTTAGATAATATTATTATAAACATTATTTTTATAAATTAAGTTTCATAATATTATCCTATTCAGAGTACATTCAACGAATTATAATCGTATTTTTAGTCCATGTCTGAATATAAAACACAAATTTATTTTTTTATTACCTTAACATTTTGGGAACTTCTGAATTATAAGACAAGCATATTATGCGTTGCGTCGGGAATCGTAGATATCTGTGTGGTAGGGGGGGAGAGGGTATTCAGACTACTCTGGTCTCGGGAAATGTCTATAAAAAGCGTGAACAGCAATCGCGTAGACTGAAGTTGAAACCGTGGACCACTGGCGGATTTATCGTGCTATACAGCACACGCAACTATATTATTAAATTTGTGCTATCTTATCGCGTATTATGATACGAGCAAATTATATAGAAATCCAGCTATAACTACGTTTTCGGTATCCGTAGCCGGACGCCATACCCGGCTCGCGGTTACTGGTATCATGGCGATCTCCATTGGCCTTGACACTATGCATAATATAATTTTATAATAATATTATTATACCTAACATGTAAGTAAGTAATAATGCGGTACCAGGCTGTATTATCGCGGGTTTCGGCCAGATAATCCGTAAGCGCACACGATATCGTTACGCTCAGAGTATATAAGTACCCTATGAAAAGTCGTGTACATAGTTTTGTGTAGGTATATACCTATCCGGAATAGTATTACCACTTAGATAATGTATAATAATAATAACATATTTTTCGTACATTGTTATATTATGATTCGTTAGCCAAAAAAAACATGGATTTACGCGTGGAAACACCCATCACTGATTTCGTTTTACATTAAAATAAAACCTTTCGCATATTTTCAATATTATCCGAGGATATATATATAAAGGTATATTATGGGTTATACTGTGTGACGATATTATGGTAATATTGCACCGTGTTCACGAGCTTAAAAACGAACGGATGATATTTAATAAATGTTATTTATTCATTTTTCTATAGGCGGGGTTATCTAATAATATCATGAAATAAAATATTATTATAGATATTACAAAACATTGTTGTATCTAAACGGCAAATACACGTCGTACCAATAATTAGTAAATTAACTCATGAACAACCCTGTTAGTCGACAAGCCTATTAAGATAAATTGTTTTACTCAATATAATACGGAACATGTCAGTTCATAAAATATACCTACTATATTTACGACAAACAAAATCAATAATTTCAGATTTTCATTGGATAGGTAAATACGATTTTACATTAGTGTTTACCATTATTTTCAAATAAATATTCAAAAACTCGAAATACTCAATTATATACATTTTGATTAAAATATGCAAAAATATGCAAACTAAAAACTGTTCTATTAAATTCAATACGATCCAAATCATGAACATAAATGACAACCAATGTATTTGCAGGACTAAAGGAATAAACTATATGCTAATGCATGGGTGTCCTAGAAATTTATATCCTAGTCCTGATAAAGTGATGTACCTATGCCAAATTATGAACATGACGTAAAACGATAATTCACGTGCTAAAGTTTAAAAAAAAATGTGGCAACGATATTAAATGTTAATATGTGCAATATATTTATTGCAAACTTATGAAAATTATAAATAAGGACGACGTTTTAACGTGAAATGGGAGAAAACCCGTTGACGAATGATATGAAATATGGCGAGAAACGAGAGATGCTTTAAGCCGGCCCCAAAGTATATCTTTGCTAAGATATCTCGCAGGGAGGCAAGCACTCACCTTGTTTCAAGTGATGGGTGGGCGGGGGATAGGTGAAACTATGGGTGAACACTGCATTATTATGGTATACTGGTTATTGGCATAATGCTAACAAAAAAAATATAATAATAATAATTTAATTTAACTTATGAAGTACAATAAATTTCTCAACAACAAAATGTTGTAATATCAATCGTATCATGGGATGAAAATGTGCTCCGAGGTCCGGGTTCACAATGTTTTGGAAATTAGTAAGTATCACGGCATTCCCACGTAAAATTACCTGCGTGGTACCTGCGCTCTACTATATATATAATATGCGAAACGCTGTCGTTTCCTCGGCTGCGGCATTTCCGTACCACATTAAACATTGCGCACGTGTATAATGTCTTCCGACTAACCACTTTCGCAAACATTAACGTACCTACCCGCTTACTCATGTGCGTGTGTGCCCGAAGTTTGTTTTAATTAACGGCGCCCCGGCCTAGACGAAAATTCCACGCGACGGCGTCCTATCAATTTCGCGCGTGCGTGCAAAAATGCTATAATATTATTATATTTATTATTATTTTCTCAGCCTGCAGATTGTTGTAATATATCGATCCGAAAATATTTTCCAGACATTTTTCGGTAGCCGCAATCGATTTCTTCTAATAGACCATATAACCTAACCTAACCAACAGCGTGGCCCAACAAATAACATCACGACTTGAGAGGTATGTTATAGCGTACGCTATTGTTTTTTTATCCATACGAAGAACAAATAACAAAAAGCATTAACGCACTATCGTTTTTTTGGTTTTCAAGTAACCATAGAGAAATGTAATTTATAAAAAAAATGATTGTGAACAATATTTCTGAGCGTTTGACACAATATCAGTTTTATATTTCATTGATGATTTTATTTTATAAAAAAAAAATGTATATCTAAATAGATATTATAACATTTTTCTTTAACAAAATCATATGTTTAATCCTCAAACTTATTATTTCCAATTAAATTGTTGTAACTGGTGGTTTTACTCTAAAATCACTTAAAAACCTTTAGAAACTGAAACCATTTTGAGTGGATGCATTTTGTCTAAATTGTGAGACGGTCAAAGAGCAAAGGAGAGGATCATATTGTGCGCTGACATCCTCCTAGTATAGTCGTAAAACAATCATAAATATTATGAAATAGTCAAAACTAATAATTTGTATTTTTATAGATACAGTGATAATATGTGGGTATTTAAATATGAATAAATTTGCACCGAACGCGGTTTTCATATTGCTCAGAAAACCGTAAAAAATCGTGACAGGATAATATTGGTGGAACTCTTTCTCGTTCCATCATTCAGTCAGTGGCCAAACGTCAAAGGAATATATTTCTTTCTATTGAATTTATCGATATATGATATAAGTTTAATTTACGATACTTATTCACATATTATTATGGAAGCTTTCAATAATTTTAGTTTGATGACAAATACATTAATAATTGTTTGTGATAGATCGACCGCAGAACTATTCTACTGACTTTTTTCACTCGGTATTGGGTTTATAAATACCAGTCACATTTTTTTCCGAAATATTATGAGAATGGAATATAATACAGCAATAAAATGTCAGATATATTATAGTCGTAATGTTTAATGTCATTACATCACCTCCACTTATTTTGCTATGGCTGCGGTTAAATTAACACCGCGAAATTCATGTCTGGAAATCAAATATGTTGTCACGCGTTTTCGCAGTAGAATCTTCTATTGTTGCGACAATAATACAATATGTTCTATTTATAGTAGTAATTTTCATAATAGTTATAATAATTCAAATAACAATAATAATAATAATAATAATTATTATTATTATAATTAAATTAGTTATATAACACCATATTATTGGCATGCCAATGATATGCCGTACGCGTAACGGCCCGTGAAAATTCCCGTAACCTTTTGACCCCTTTACACGTTACACATTTAAAAATATATAAACAATGTTTCGCACATAATAGTAATATTTGTACCACTAAAAAAAAATTAAAAAAAAAAAAATGACACCTCGCTAGGCCGTTTTCGTTCCATTTGGACTCACGTGAGTACAATCATTACTACGATGCGCAACATGTATTATTATATTAGGGTGGTTTTTATTTGGGCAAATGACCCAATATGAATACATACCATTAGAGCAAATGTTCACATTCTATTTAAGTTAAATTTATATGAAAACCTATGAAAATGTATCTAATACGTTGTTTGAGAGAAATTGGTGTTTTTTTAAGTTTTCTTGACAAAGTCATCTGAACTTGCTGTTGACAAAATATTATGTTAAATTATATAATGCAAATGAAATAGGTAGTTACAATATTACCTAAATAACATGCAACATAATATAACAGATATATTATAATACTATATAGGTACCTATTAATAGTGGTATGCTGTCAATAGATACAGTGGTGAATTGATTGTGCGACAATAGATAGTGTACAACAATTGACAGTACCTACGGGCTATGACATTTTCAACAGCATTTTCAAATTATTTAAATTAAATTAAATTAAATTATGGCTTATCAATAAATAAAAAGTATACATTGTCTAATAAATTATATTATATCGGACTTGATTATTTCGTCTTCGTGGTTCACGACTTTAGTTGAACGTATCATTTGACCGAGTTTTCAGTTTAAGCACAATCTATAAATTCTTTTTTTTTTCAAGTAATGCAGCAATAGTTCTTATTTGATCCAATGTCAAAGACTTTAGGTAGTTGCAACTAAGTCATATAGGTAAATTGGCTCAAACCAGAACGTTCATTAACTTTTTCTCGCCAAAGTGATATATTATGTTTAGGGAGGTAAATTTTGGGCTATTCATCCAAACAATCGATGCTCTTATGTATAAAAGACGACCGATACAATAATAATATATCATGAGGTGTTTCGGTTCTGTGAGATTCGGGTGCGCGATCAGTCGTCGCAAATAATTTGTGTTTTGAATTTGCGAAATTTTCCAACACCGTTCCCTCCCCTTCCCAGATCGTGATGGTCTCCGCCGGACCCACGACCCTCCCCTGAAAAACAATGCCGACTCTGCAGGGAAACATTATCTCGGATCGTGCATAAATATTCGTATCGTCGTTTTATCTACTGCACTGCAAGTAGTCCGTTGGGTTTCGTTCCCCACCACCGACCTCCCATGCACACACTCTGACCTATCTTGCAGTATATCTCTGATATGAAAAACACAATATAGGTATATATGTATATGAAATAAAACGCATATAGGTACTTTTTATTATTTGTTATCCTTTCCCGAATAATGCAATGATACACGGAATTGACCTTATACAACTAAGTATATATACATACATACACGGTCGTCGCCGCAACATGATCAGATTATTATACGCGCATCCTTTTTTTCCTTTTGTTGTTTGGCTCTTAAAAAATATCACTCTGAAATCGTAAGTTACGAAATCATACAACATATACCTCTATACATTATTATGCATAAGTGCATAACGTTATAATATTGTAGTTGTGTTGCGTACATTTGTGATATGATTTCATATTTTTATTATATTAGTAGCGTTTTATTTTTTGAATAACCGTTTTCACAACTTATTTTTAATACATTTTGTTATTTAGCATTGTTTTGGAAAAAATCTGGCTTCTAAAATATTGTAAAACAATATATAATTGTATACTGGCGTATTTGTTTTATTCAATTAATGCTGTTTTATGTGTATTTAGATTTTGGGTTAGGCCGACTATTTCACTTTTGAATGTTTTGCGATGTTAACAAACATTTTGTCTTGCTATGAGCGCAATAATTACGAACGATATGACCAAAAACCGACGAAATGTAAATTGAAAAACTTTTCTAATAGCCGGACAGTATAATTTCGTGTTTTTGGGACCTGAACCAGAAAACGCCGTAAATCGGGAGTAGCGCTTATTTTTAAAAACACATTTGAAATGCATACATAGCAAGAGCAAAATAATATACTCGTAGGCAACAGTATTATTAACATAAATATATATATCGACAGACAACGGTCCATATATTTTGTAGATATAGCACACACTACAATATTTTATACTATTATGCCATTTCATTGACAATAAAAAGTTAGGGATTTTGTATCAGCCTATCTGTAGTATATTAAACACTATGCGGAGGGGTCGCAATGAACATTTTCAAAGGGTTGACAGGGTGGACATTCAGTACGAATATGATCCCAAGCACGTACGGAGAATAGTTTAAGATAACCGTAAAACATTATACGAACAGCACGAAGTCGTGTCGTAAGTAGGTATAAGCGTATTATACATTTATTTGTGGGGGTAGGAGCCGTAGTCCACTGCACACATTCTAATACCTGTTTGTGCATATTAATACGATGTAAATGTTCACATATGTCGTGTACTGGCAGAGGTAAATAATATAATATAAACATACACGCGACACACTGTTTACAGTCAGCAGCACAGTCGTAACGATTTCCAAAGGCAAAACTTTTTGTGTAGCCTACTCAAGTCGGGTGGATGATATCAATAATGCAATTAAGTATTATATAATTTAACATAATCCACCTCCAAAGAAGTATTTAAAAATGAATAATTGTTAGAGGAGCACAAAAATACACCAAATCATACAAACTTACAGGTATACCAGTTATTCTTTTAGACCATGTATAATTTTTTCAATGATTGTATAATATTATGTATACTATGTAAGACTATAACACTTATATGTAGTTACTAGTTAGTATAGTAGTTATACAATATATATATATATAAGGCAGGGTGCAGTGATTGAGGGGAAGGAGGGGACTAGTTGCGAATATTTCGAACGAAACTTTGCCATCCCCTAATAAGGATCGTGTCGGCACCGTCTGTATGTTTTCTCTTCAATCTCGTTTCCAGTGAATTTAATACTGATAGATGTTTGACCCACCTCTCGATAAATTTTCAAGAAAAAATACCAAAATAACGGCACGACTCGCCGGATCCTGCCTCTCGCTCCGATCAGCCCTCCCTACGATTTCACGGATTAGGACCTCACGACAATCGAAACCGTCCTGACCCCGGGCCTGTGAATTCATAATAATATGTGCTCACTTTTCGCCAAGGTAAACTTTACAACAATATTTGTTTTCTTCAAAAATAGGTATGAGCGCCCGTGGACGACTTTCGTTCAACCCCTTCCCGCAGCCAGCAGCTCAGAGTCGCATTTCCAACGGTTCACAAGTAAGTAATATATTATGTGTATATGACGTATATATACCATCTTTATCGGTCGAGTGTAAACAATACGTTTTTAGTATTTGCCTTTGTTGCTATATATACATATGAGCGCACCTGCTGTTTGACAAAGCAAACTATAATATGGGAGAAAATCGGATAAACATTAAGGGACGGAAATCGATTCCGAAGAGCTTATTTCCCTTATTTTTCGACACAAAAGTAAATAGTATAATAATATTATATTATAATAGACACCGACGACGTTTTCGACTCTCGTAGCCACGCCGTATTGTCGTAGGTAGTCGCTCGCGGTGGAAATGTTTTTCCTAGTATATACTTTATATTATATGCATTTGTCGTGAAAAATAACCTACCTACTCATAACGCATGGGGTGAATGGGCAAAAAAAAAATATAATAACAATAAAACACGATGGCGATTATCACGCATTGTTCTACTTACGCAGGTACTGGACCGGGTCGTGCGAATGACGCAATTAAAAAGGTAAAATGTCATTCTGCAGTTGCGCGCGACGACTACGACGACGACGGTGACATTATATGCGTTATTATATCATATTGTTATTTAAATCTATGACCGGATTACTCGAAAGACCCGTCTGGTTGCGTTGCTCTACTTTGTCGGGAAAAAAGGGAAATTTAAAATTCTACTGGCCGTATACGGACGGATAAAATTTAATAATAAAATATGTTTGCGTACACCGTATGCGAGAAAGTGTTTATTTTCTTTCTAATTTGCTTATGGTTTTGCTCGAGATACTCTGCTTTTATCCGGTCATTATTGCCTCCTAACCAAAATATAATATAATGAACACAGTCGTTCGATGATAAAAGCTATTGCAATATTGTATAGGTACACCACAACGGACAAGTCACAAAATTTATCGATTTTAGCCTTACCAAATCTAACCTTACCCCGTCCACAAAAGCTGTCAAATGCATTGAACCCTCTACTTTGCACATTATTATCTATCCATAATATATAATTTGAAACTAATGAAATTTCGATTTTTATTTATTTACCGACATAAGACCTGACATTATACCTAATAAGTAATAAAGTAATAATTCTGCCAGAAAGTCCCTAAACATCTACTTTAATCCAACAACAGAATATGAGGAGATGCTTTTTGCTTAAAACTGAGCCAGTTATATTCTAAAGATTTTAATTTCATATACAATCATACAATATATTAGGAGACACTTAAAATGTCATATGTACCTTCAATACTCATTACGTTTTCTATCCAACATTTTCCTGGGCTCCTATATTGAATACTCTTTGGAAAGGGAGTGTGCATCCAATAATACTAAAAATATTTTTTAAAAACCCGCAGCTCACTCGGTGTGCGCATATTATTATCGGTGGACTGGTATGGGAAAACAGATTCTAATTCCATTGGATTTTGGAAATTTCACCCTTTACGAAAGAATAAATAAAAAACAAAACAAAAATGATGGAAAAAATAAAAAGCTCACGGATCTGGTGAAGCAGAATGATGGATGGCCCTATAGTTTGTTGAACAGGAAATTAAACTCGAACCCCGTCGCGCAACGCATCGCCGCCGCCTCCATGCTTTTTGACAGTATGCGCGCCGTGTAATAAAAATAACGTTAATAATAATAGTAATAATAATAATATTAATAATAAATAATAATAACAAACGACGATAATCGTAAAGCAGATTGTCACAAAGTTCAAGACACCTGCAGTTATTCGCTCACAAACTCAAATATATATTTCTAATAAAAAATAATTCCTTTTACATGTTGCTCACAACGTATTTAATTAAATTTAGATTGTTATTTTTTAAAAAATAAATCAGTTTGTTTTGTGATAATTTATATTATTATTCTAAAATATGTAAATTCTCGGGCAGCTTTTCTTACACTTTTATTAACGGACACTGTCTAGACAAACCCAAACCGATCGACGCTTTCCATTTTACGTGCGTCGGTCGTAAAAAACTGTAAAACAATTGTCAGTTTTGCAACCATTGAAACGCATAGCATGACTGATGGATGATGGTACATAAAATCGATCGATTTGAGCGCACGAGTTCGGTCTGAATTCAATGATGTTTAAATGTGCGGCGGACATTCGTTGAATAATAAAACGCCAAATGGACTTTGAATAATGTATCAATTATGGTACAACTGTTGTTGCTAATCGACGACTATGCCAAAAATAATATTTACCTATACATTTACGACCAAAACTAAAAAATAAAAATAGGTTTAAATTTGCCGTCGTACACCGTTTGTAGTTTTTTTTTTATAGATTATACGATTAGGTCAAAATATTTAAATTGTCAAATGTCGTAAATCTGTGGATATTTATTATTTTTGTATCAATAATAGAGCATGTCTATAGAGCATCATCGGTGTACTATAATGCGTTTATGAATATCTAAAACATTGATTTTCGTTAAAACTATACGATATGGTATGCAGAAACATCGGCACAAGCAGCACTTCTACAACAATACAGAACATCTACCCGTTCGGGCACTATAATATTATAATATATTATAGAAACTCATATATTTTATACTGGTTTAAGTGATACTAAAAAGAAATCCGAGCGAGTTAAACAGCTTCGTGTGTG
Source organism: Acyrthosiphon pisum (assembly GCF_005508785.2). Lineage (NCBI taxonomy): Eukaryota > Metazoa > Arthropoda > Insecta > Hemiptera > Aphididae > Acyrthosiphon > Acyrthosiphon pisum. The sequence goes on from NC_042493.1 coordinate 50,474,214, forward strand.
GTAATGTTTAATTCGAAACAACCACGATTTTGAATTCTACGTCCACAACAAAACTCCAATTATTTGAAAGATTATCATGATAATGTGTCCAAACGAACGCTTAATAATCTGAATAACCTTTTTAATCTAACGAAAAACTGTCTCGAAAAATATTTATATAATTTGAGAGTCCCATAAGATGCAAGTATTTCATTGACGATAACTTTAGATTATTTACCTACCATACACACATTAGACATACTTTAAATACAACTTGTGATAATACAAAATATATGATATTGGTTACAAGTGCAAAAATCAAAGAATACATTATATTGCACAGAATGTAACAACAAGAACTAGCAAATTATGTTATAGTCAACATTAGTTTTATTTTATCTCTGATTATAAGAACAGTTTTGATTGTAAAGACATTTATCTGAGTTAAGTAGGTTATTTTTTAGAATTGTTTAGAGTTTCAATATTTTTTTTTTTTTGAGTAAATTAATTTAAAACTGAATTTAATAACTTTTTGAAAATATTATTTTTGTAATTTCCAGACATAAGTATAATTCTTAAATTATTTATTATTCATGTCATACGTTTAACTAGCATCGTTTTTTTTTTTTTTTTTTTGTTGTCATCTTTCTGTTACATTTGATATATCTTCCATGCTTGATATTAGTATTCAAAGTTGAATAGTTCAAAAACTAATAAACTATACTTTGATTTAGATAGGTACATTGTCAACATTTATAAAAATAAGTGGTTCTAAATTGAAAAAAAGTTTGCACCGCAACAGGCGATTCTTTATTAAGAAATAAAATCCAAATTACTGTAAGAACGATAAATTTTAAGATTCTAAAATATTCTAAAAATCATAGTTTTAATAAAATCAATATTGAAAGAAAAAATTAGGTTAAGCGTCGATTGTAAATCTTATGTACTGTGCTGATGTATGTAGATTAGGTATAGATTAGTATATTTAGCAAAATAAAAGAATCTATCATAATAAACTTACTCAGAATTTTCAATACAACATTTATCAACTACATTTCTGTAGCCAAAAAATAACGTACCTATTATAATATTACCAACCAGTGAAAAGCAACTTACAAAATAAAATTCATCTAGTATGAAGAGATGGGGAGATAAAACGATTCACCACTCATCCCTGGGATTTCGAGACTTGAGAAGGAGTCAACAGGCGGAATCAAAAATGTATTTATACAAAAACTCTGTATAAATAAATAACAGTAGAATGTGTACATGTGTATTCAGAGACGACAAATGTAAATAACAAATAATTAATAGAATAAATAAAACGTGTCGTTGAAGCATATAAAATAATAAACAATCCTTTTGATCGCATTCAGACGTTCGTGTCGCGTATAACGAGCAAACCGGCATACTTGAAATCTGCTTGGTCATTTCACCGTGATCACACCACAGTGACTTTGTACCTAAACTGTGATACAAAACACAAAAATATGATTTTTATTTTCGCCAACTTTTCACAACCTACATATTTTTAAGAAATTTCATTAGGGTCCCATGAAATTCCTGAATCGGAGTGGAATGTACGCCATGGACACTATAAGGTATTTTCGAATAAATTATCCATATATAATAATTCGAATAATTATTCATCATAACTTACGTTATGTATTATAATTTGTAATTGAATAACCCATTTGAGGAGTTGAATGGTATTTAAAGTCTATAAGCTTGAGAAAAATTTTTTTTCACGTGTTATTGAATGAAAAGTAGTTCATATAATATCGTTTAATTTTTTTATATGATAAATACATGATATTTTTCATAACTAGTTATTAATTTTTGTATAAAAAAGATTACATAATTTTAGCATTAAAAACCACAGAATAAACCCAAGAGGAGCGGAAAAAAAAGGTGGGCAAGTGGGTGTCACTCTGCTGTACAGCAGGTTACAAGTGGGTCACTGTAAAGGATTAAATTTGAATTCAATAATATCAAATCATTGTATACGAAAAACGATTCTGAGCGGAGACGGTTTGTCAGCGTATGATATTACAATAAGTATATTTGATGATATTATTGTGAACAAAGTAATTTATATATAACCAATTAACGTGGAACCTTATTTTAAATTTTTAATTCTTAGCTATAAAAGTTGAACATTTTATAAATTTTTAACCATAAAATAATTATTAAATTTTAAATTTGATACATTTTGTCGAAATTCGAACTTTAAATGCTTATAAAAAATAATTGTGCCTATGTATTTTTAATATTTTTTAACTGCTGTTGTAACAATATATCAGGAGCCTTGCATTAAATTTTTACACTTTTTGACCCAACAGATAAAATTTTATTGATATTTACAGAAAAAAAAACTAAAAAAATTGAAAACTGACATTGGACGTAAACAGCTCAAAAAGAGTCAAATTATTTTTAAAAATGTATGGTGTATAGAAAATTAAAATATAAACATTCAGTGAAATTTTAAGTATTTACAGTCATTTTAATTACAACAAATTAAGGAAATCGTTACATGAGAAATAGAGTGAATATCAAATGGTGTAAAAATATGAATTTCATACGCTCATAAAAATTTTGATAAGAATTTTTTTTTCGATAAAGATAGACAAATTTATGAGGAATCTTGCATTACATTTTCAAATTTTGGATTTAGAAGAACATTTTTTATACATATATTTCTAACTCAAAATAATTTGGAAATTTTCGTCATTTTTACGTATTTTGTTAATATTTGAACTTTAAATACTTATAAAAAAAAAATATGACTAAGGATTTTTAATATTGTTCATCTGTCTTTGAAACAATATATTAGGAGCCTTCTATTAAGTTTTCAAGCTTTTGTCCCCAAAAAATAAAGTTTTATTGATATTTATAGAATAAAAAACTAAAAAAATTGGAAACTGAAATTTTCTTAAACAGCTTAAAATAAGTCAAAATATTTTAAAAAAGGCATGGTGTATAGAAAATGCTGACATAAATATTCAGTCAAAATTTTACGTATCTACGGTTATTTGTTTTAGAGTTACATCGAAAACCAAAATCGATTTTCTCGAAATCAGATTTTGCGTAAAAATTCCCGTTTTCCCTTAATTTTTCTTTTGTTTTTCACGGCGTTTTGACCCTCTCCCCCCCTAAAGTACTAACTAGATTCACTTTCCTATCAGAAAAGATACTGTTGAAGAAAATCCAAGCATTTTCACTGTCCTAAAAGGTGATGACAAACACAAAAATGAAAAAAATTAATAAAAAAAAAAAAGCACACATCATAGTAAAATCAATACATTCATCGTTTCACTCAGAATCTATAAGTGTGACTTATTCTTTTGCAGCTTTACCGACAGTACAATCAAACGTCAGATGAACTCCTGTTAATGTAATTCAAAAACTATTATTATTATTATTTCCATCAAAAGATGAGTCCTGCGTATAATATTCGTATACATGAAAATACATGCAATAATAATGCTCGTCATGTCATAGATAAAAATGGTATGTTGGGGAATAATAATTGAACGGAATCGAGGGTCTTGGTATGCTTCGGAAGGAAATCAAACATAGACATAATTAATGTATTATGCCAAGGATATTCTATTAGTCTAAATTGAAATTTATTATTAGTATTATATTATTATATCGTCTCACTGATGAATCCCACTGTGGTAGTGTGGTTTTGGTAGTATTACAATACTCAGGGAGTGTTATGGATGTCATACTCTTACAAACAACTTACTGAGACGAATTACTGAAAATCATTACATTCGTACAACAAATATTATAACTGTATTACACTAAAAAAACGAAACTACGGGTATTGTGATTAAATAAAAAAAAGGGCATTAATCACATCTAAATTAAAAAGTACTATCATCGTCGACATTTTTTTTAGGTTCAAACAATACCGTCTGATAATGCATAAATACAAGGAGTATTGTAACATTTTTAAAATCAGTAGAGCTTTTGTAGCAAGGAATTTGGGAAAATGAATAGGACGTTACACAAGAAACAATTGTTTTTTCAAAGATATACCCTTATCTTCATATATATTTTATAATAAAAACTATTCTTATACTTTTTTTCCTTTTTTAACCTTTTAATCTTTCAAATACTATTACTCTTTCAAATATTAATTTGAGTATGACGATCAAGGGAAAATAATCTCTATATAATAATTTTCAAACTCGTCGTAAACAAAAATCGTTTAATCGTTTTACTTTTTACAATAATTAGTACTTTGTAAGTAATTTGTAATTGTCTGTATTCATAAATTAATAATTTATTTGTTCAGTCAATTTAATTTACCCACATAAGTTTATACTAAGACTAATTTCTTTGAAACCTTGCCATTTGATTGTTTCCATATGACCATGCCCAATGATTTACGCAATCCGTAAGTATTTGTGTTTTGACAACAAACTAAAAATGTGTAAGTGCCTTTCTCTTAAACACCTCTAAAAATGAAGCTATTTAGTATGCTTTATAAGATTTTTTTAACTCTATACACGTGCCAAAATGTTGATATTCATTAATTTGTCATTAAACTTAAATGCCACAACCATAAAACATATACCTACATCATTATTTTGCGTAGAATTAACAACATTTTGCATCGTTACAATCAGACTTTTCTACTTGCTAGTTTTTTTGATAAATATTTAAATTATGCACTGATATGATATTGTCCTGGCATATATAAATAAATGGTTACAACAATTCTGTTTGTTTAGTAACACAAAGTATTTAATTGAACAATAATTTTTTTTTTAAATGTGTAATTTAATAAAAAAAATTACAATCACTCACCACATAAGGTTTTTAGTCGTTATCAACACCAACTTTGTACAACTACCCTACAAACATTTTTTATTATTTTTTCGCGGGGTAGAAGTGAAATTATGAAGGGAAGACGAATCACTCACAATTCTCATTTCAAAGCACTTCCTATAATACAATAATATAATATAATATAAACTCGTCCATCTGGTTTTTGTTCCACTGAAGATCGTTGAAATGTCAATATACCTACCATACCATATATTATTATTATATTTTACAATATATACCGAGCCGATATACTCCGACCGGTGAGCACCTACATCTGTCTATAATATGTAATATCACGTGAACGACTTGTTCTCGAAAAACTTCAGCGAACAATAATAATCTTCGTATTGGCTACAATATATACTACCAGGTATAAAGTAACGGCTTATTCTGACACAAATAATACCATCGCTAACCATCGCCGAACCGAGTGACGTGCACGGGATTCTCGTCGAATGCAACAATAATAGTTTATACAGAAGAGATTTGCTCTGTTTTATACACTATCATAGCAATAATGTAGGCTTATATTGTATTATGCCATGGAAAATGATAATAATATATTATCGTACGACTGCGATTTCGTGTTACCCATGTAAAAACTCGTCTAGACTGGCCGTACAATAGTGGAGAAGAACTTAGGGCCTTAGAAGTGTGCGGCGTATAAAATACGTTTTCCGAGCGGTAGTTAAGGTCTACCGCCGCGCATATTATAATAACCGTTTGCACAAAGGCATAATATTATAGTCACACTGATTCACCGCCACCGAACAATTATTGTTGTTGTGTGACTTCATCAAATGGACAAAATCGCCGTCCCCGACGCGGATAAAGATAATCGTTATAATTGGATTTCTCGGGCACAGGATGCGGACTATTCGAAAAGCGGAAGTTAACAACAGAAAATGGTTAACATCGGTTCCTAACTGCAGTAATGAAGACTAACGTCCGTCGGCCATATATAATAATAATAATAATAATAATAATATGTATTGTCATCATCACGATCTTATTGTCGTCGTCGTCATCATCGACATGGTCGGGGAGTTGCGTGTCTGCAGCTTATATTAATTATCGATTAATTAACGCACACGGACGGTGCAGTTACCTGCAGCTGCTATTAATTCGTGTTGATAAATTATTATTACTATTATTATGAGATCTCCGCGCGGCGCGGCGGTCGTGTAATATGGTAGTGACCCCGGGGCGGAAAAAAATAACGACTCCGACAACAAACCGAGTCAATTACTATGACGGCAGCGTGTACGTACATCGAAACGCAGACGGTATATTATTATACGGCGGTGCAATTGATATTTATTAACATCGGTGGCCATAAAACGTAAATATAAGTACCGCGGCGTGTGTTGTAGACCCGAGTTGATTTTTTCTCTCGCACATAATATACGATTATACCTATTACACGAGATGGTGTGTTAATGTTCGCAGTACAATACCGTAATAGCTGTTGTTGGTGTCCGCCATACCATTACGCGTCCTGCCGCGGAGTGCATTAAGCTGCCACATCTGTCAGCAACAATCGCCGTAGTCCCGACCTACGGTGTTTTTTTTCTCCGGATCTGAAGTGTTTTTCCTTACCCCTTTTTTTTTATTTTTCCGCCAGTAAGTGACCTCGTTTTGATTGTTTCGTTCAACGAATTTTCGCGCCCAAAATTAAAATTTAACAAGAAAAACTCCTCCTCGACCTCCTCGAGATCAAAAGTACACTAAAGTTTGTTCAAGCCAAAATGATAATGAGACGGTACGCACGGTGTTAATTAATCTGAACATAGTAATAATATGTATAAGTTTTTTTTCCATAACTTTCAACGTCAGCTCACTAATTAACTCGGTTACCTACGTTACTTTTTGCGCGAATCCATGTAAACGCGACGAGTTATTTAAGTTATTTTCCAACATCACGAAATTACCAAGATAAGTTAATTTAGCTTATAAAAATATGACCAAACAATGTTTGATTCTAAAATTTAATATTTGAAGAACAGAAACAATTTTAATAGAGTTTAAAGAATTAATTAATTATAAAGGTACGATGAAAAAAAAAGGAAAAAAATTTAAATCAACATTTTCTTTTTTGTTTTATTGAGGTATTATTAAATTTTTTTTGATGAAAAAAGTGTAAGCTTTTAATTGATAACTTAATAAAGTTGCTTTTCGTCAATATTTAAAAGCTAATTTTAAGTAATGTATTATTTTCTTTTGAACTAACTAAACTTAAGCTACTAAAAAAACAAAGTACTTATCTGGAAACAGCGACCTTGACATAAGTGACTAAGAGTGACTTAATGGTATGCACTCATAATACATTTATATAAGCACGGACAAGATACAAAAACTCGACAGGGTCTAGTGCAGGAACTACTTTCGTCTTATTTCGTTAAACTTGACGAAAGAAAGTGTGTCATAATATTATTCAGCTTAAAGAACATAAATTCTTATTTCTAATGCTATTGTCTTTGCAATAGGTGTCGTCGAAAAACATTTAAAATGCACATATAAAAAAAATGTATTCATTAAATAATGTATGTCTAGTACGTATTTTATTCTGTATATATTTTTGAATACTATTTTGGTGTTATCTATTATTTAGATGGCAATCTATTCACATAAAAAATAAAATGGAAATTCAATCGGGCAAAATACCTGACGGAGACGTGCACAATAAAATATGATAACAATGAAATAGAAGCAGCTGTAGTTTAAAAATCACAAAACCGTTCAAGTGAAATACATACTCCCAAAAAAAGGGAAAAAATGTTTACGCTTAAACTATTGAACCGATTAAATTAAATAAAAGTTTATCACATATGACTGAATAAGTACTGTAGTGAGCTGGAGGATGAAATATGTTGAAAAATACATCAAATCAATAATAATGTTTTTGTTTACAATCACTGTGATAATATTTTAAAATACACACAGCAAGGACATAGTGTTCCATATTATTATGGTACTTATATACAAATAACAGCATATATAAACAATATACAACTTAGCCTTCTGATATATAAATAATTGCCAAAGTTGACGGAAACCAACTGAAAATCTCGAATGGTGTATTTTAGTAAAATGGTATAGAAATTAAATTTAATTTTCAAATTGAATTTATATTCATCTCGCGTGTCGGTTCAAACGTTCCAAATAGTATACCCACAGTCAAAGATTCATCATCCACAAAATGTATAGCAAGTAATAATACATCAAATCCCCTCAGGAGGCACCTCTAAATAACTGACTTTTTTTTTTTGAGATCAAACTACAAACGTTCTAAAAACCGAGCACTCTGAATAGTGAACACCTCCAAATAATGGACACAATTTCGTCGAGCAAGTGTGTTTGGTATTTAAAGATCTCAAAATTATTATTATATACTCTTAGAATATGCAGTTCACTAGGCAAATAGTACTGACACGGTGACATATTGTCGTAGGTGGTGTAATGCATCATGTCCAGTAGGTATCATTGGTAACTGTAGAAGATCGCGAGTAAATGATAAAAACTAGATAATAACCACATTTTGACGACTTTTAAGCCGATTATGTTATTATAAATCGTATAGGTATAGAGAATATAGTGATATATTATAAACTATACGGAATACTGCTTTAAAGAATACTTTGAAAACATTTTAAAATTCTTATAACATTATGCAATACATAATATAGGAAATTTGGGTTAGGTTAAGTAAATTAATTAATTCAATAAATATATTTAAAATACTTTGCGGAAGCAAAATATACAACCAAGTTTTATATGTTATGTTTTATTAAGAATCAAACAAATTGATTAGATTATCCTACCAAGAATAAAAACAAATATTATTCAATATGAATCATTACGGTTTAATACTTTTAGCCAACAACATTGGACTTAAAATGAAAATAATTTTCGTTTATAAAATGTATTGACCATTACTGCTTTTATTTTATAAATGTATTACAATATTATTATAGTTTGAACAAAGCTTTATTTTGCGGCTTTATCTTGGTATTATTGAGATGCCTCAATGTGACAAGACATTGGTGTAGCTTAACTGCCTATTCAAGGTGCCGTGTTACAATGATTTTATAATTTAAATGCACTAAGTACGAAAAAAATATTACATCAATACTTAACTACGAGACACTGGGGAATTGGTACAAATGCTAGTAAGAAAAAATTTAAAGTGTTCGTAATACACATTTGGTTGAACTATTATCAATAATTTATGCAACAATATTTAGGTGAATATATTGTTATGTACGCTTTTATATTTTACCACAGGTTGTTTAGATCAAAATCACGTAAAGTTTAATTATTATTTAGTAAATTTCGCAGGGAGCAGTCCCTTTTTTACTTAGGAATCAACACGTAGGTATGTTAGGTAGTATGTACGTTATGTATGTGGTTATGTATGAAATCATCGGTTCCGTTTCATTTTATAAAAAAAAAATGTAAATCCTGGTTCCACCGGTTCTGAGATTGCGATTATTTTCATTTTATATTATTGTTTGTATAGATTAATCGAAAACCACCACTGGATTTTAAAATATTCAATAACTTAGAGTGAATAAAATAATTATTTGAAACGTCTCTCAGATTCTTAATACTTCTTGGTGTCACTGTGACAGTGCCCGAAATGGTGCACAGATTGTCATTATTTCCTATGATATTTTGAAACGATGCATTTGTATTTTACTATTTTAATGCCATCTGAGAGATTCAGTTAGGATAAACCAGAAAATTATCAGAAACAAGAAAAAAATCCTAGATAATTCAGCAAGGATTATTAAGTGTATAATAAATCTAAACGCAAAATCGACATTTTGCATCACACATATAGATATTATATAGGTACAGTAATCAAAATTTAATATCACAGAATTCTATATAAACATACAGAATTAAGAAAAATTTATAAAATAAAAAAATAATTTAAAATACTAATAGGTCCTCTATACATTTTTAAAACCATTATTAAGATGATTTGGGAGGAGGGTATAACTTTTGAAAATCAAATGAATGAATGTCAAGCAAAAAACACACTCAGATATTTTTTTTAATGAAATTTAGTAATTAAAAAAACAATTTAAATGTAAAACTCTTTGTCTGGTTATAATTTAAATTTTTAAAAATTTAATTGCGTCCTCTCGCGTTTTGATATAATATGACGTGATGAATTATGTGATGTACCGTTTCGCCACCCCCGTCGCACCATCTTATCTGTATTCCCAAATCCCGGTATAGGTAGCAAAATTCATTAAAATCTAATGATCTTAATAATTATCACACTTAATAATTATATAAGGTATACTTGAAACAATTTATTATTTTAACTGAGCAATTTGGTAAATTCAAACATATTATACACGTTCTACACATGATACTTAACATCACATTCTATTGTGTGTACCAATACTGGAATATAAAAAAAAACCACTTTTTAAGCAGTTTAAAGACTTTTAAAAATTTAATTTTGTAATAAATCACTATAGCCCACGTGGGTTATTTTTATCAGACTTAAGTATCCACGTTGCACTGAAATACTTGAGCGTTAAAAGTTGAATTAAATAATATTTTTACCCGTAAGACTTAACAAGCTTATAATATTAGTGGTATCATACTGTAATAAGATTTAAACAGGATTTTTCTTTGAATTATTTATTTTAAAACTTTAACTTGTAAACATAATTTATTAAAATGTACCTACGTAGTTATCATGATTTTTTTTTCTTATCCAGCTATACTTTTATCCTTCACATATTTTTTTTTGTTTAAATTCCAATACCAAGAATTGTTTATCAGTATGTATATACACATTTATATCAACACACAATTTAAATTAATTTACTTGAAGTTAAAAAGTTATTTTTCAATTTAATAACTTAACTAGTTAATGAATAAATTATAATAATTAACTTTTTACCAGTTAATTTAAAAAAATATAAAACGTTCAGTTAAAATAATGTTTGTATATATCTTGAACTGTGGTTAACACTAATTAATCATTTAATTTTTTTTAATCACGATGTATATACAATGATTTTAAATTAAAAATAAGCAAATAAAAATATATACTCTTTACTTTACTAATTTAGTTGACAAAAACGTTTAATTTTACAAAAGCCTACATAGTTTATAACGAGGAGGAATAGTTGAATGCATTTTCAACAAAATGTTTAGTTATTATTTAAAATATTTTGAACTTGGATAATCACAATGTATGACCCAGGTCGCTAATTAATCTTATTTTTAAGTGACTTTAACCAGTATTTTTCTCCATGGTATTATTAACATTAAACTTTTAAAGTTGAATATACATTGTTCGTTAACTATTAACTCATAACCTAACCATAACATAAACTAACCACTCTCGAGGAATGCAGTGCGTGTAATAACTTATATGCATACAACACTAAAAAGGGTTTTCGTAACAATAATCACGAAATTATTATTATTTAAAATATAAATATGCAATTTGTATGAGCAGTTATATCGTTATGACTATCATACAACATGTCAGAGCCGTATAATGTGTGTGGTCAAAATATAATAATATTATATATGACGGAAAGAAGAGTGCCTAGGCGGGACGGGACGGGAAGACATCTGTGCGTGGAGGTGAGACAATATTGACAGTAATGTTATTATCGTGGACCACATTCGTCACTGTCGTATTATTATTAACACGTAACTAAAACCCGTTTGGTTTATCTTCGGCACAGTGTGGTTGACGTCATCCGTCAAAGTTTCGAAAACACTACACTGACAGCACTACTACAATATTTATATATAATATGAAGTGCATAATGCAGTGATGCTGTTTTTCGTATGAATCGTAATAATATCACACAATACCAGTAAGGAAAGTAAACGTACGCTATACAGGGCGATTCGTCGAGCATACTCACGCCTTTTTTCCCCCTTTCATAATGAATTTATTCAAATTCTGATTTTATTATACCATTCAAAGGAATGTTTTTGTTTTCGGTGGATAACAACATATTATTTTGATATGAGGACCACCCTTTTTTCTTGTACATTTTTAATCAGATGCATTGCATTTCCCAAACCAATACATGAACCACTACCGAGCCGTTGAATTATTTAACTTTGTGTACTAATTATAATTGGTCCATGATATTGGGATCGGAAGGTTTGAAGTCTATTAATATTTGGACATTTTCGTATTTAATAATGATCCATTAGAATTTTATATTTTATAAAACTGTGTAGTATAATATTATAGTAAATACTACATCGAATATTACATCAATTTTATAATTTTTGTAAAACTATTTTAAAGATTATAACTATCATAAACATAAAATATACATTTTAATAACTTGGAAACTACTTGTTCAAATTCTGATCTAAACGCATCAATATTTTCAAGAATAAAATTATCTTAATTATAATTAACAATAAATTAAAATTAGTTTTTATTTGAAAACATAGAAATTTGTATCACCACAGAATATTCCTTAAATGGTAATAAATAATCTAAAATATTTAAATTATGGTCCTTACGTAGTTACGTAAGTATGAATAAAATATACTAAAACCAGATTTGGAATGAATTCGTTACCAAAGAAAACAACGATGGGGTGAGCATGATTGGCGAATCACCCTGTGGTCAGGTTAGGTATATACTAAAGCCATGGTACAAGTCTGGTAATGAAAAGAAAAAATCTAGTAATCATTTAGTTCCAATAGTTAAAATATTTTATGAAAATATGACGTAGTCAACACCACCGATATAGCTACGCTATACTACGACTATACCTACTTCATGATGACAAATATGAATATAGTTTTAAGAACTATCCTAAAAATGTTTAAATCCTCACCACAATAATTGAATAAAATGTAAGTAAATTGTGTGTATTCGTCGAACATTGTGCAGATGGTGATTATTGATCTCCGCAGTTTTTGGATTTTTTCATCGCCACACTTCAATTTGTCAACGTCTATGATCGGATATATTGTACAACAGTGTCGTGGCGTATATGTGAACGAGTGGTATGTCGACGCCCGGAACACTATAGAATAACCGAAGTCTTGGATATAAAGAACGGAATTTGCGAAAAATACAATGGATTTTCATTTGAACGGGAAACTGTCCGACACGAACGAATACCGATCCAAAACTGTACCGGTTGTATAACAGTGATAATAATATGTTCGATAAATCGATTGAATATCACAACTAGCCCACTAAAAACGAGCTTACGAAGAAAACATTTCGAATATTATCTACCAATATGACTATACCTTAAATGTACTATACCTCATAATATTACTATATTGTAATGTTGTATCAAACTGTGTCATATTATATTGTGTGTACGTATTGCGTATTTGTGCACAATTCTGCCTATGGGTTTACCGGATGTGTGTAATGCGACCACTTATCAACAATATTATACTCGGCGTTCATTTTTATTACCTATTCAACGGAGTGTAAAACAAAAAAATCGTAAGCGAATTCGTGCGATCATTATCTCAATTACTGTTTTTTTTCCTCGGATGTTATAATACGCCTCGATATATTCTTTTGTTTCATTCAAAGGCCTGCGCTACACTCGACGCGATAATTAATTATTTTGCCTAGTGAACCAAATCAAAAATAAAAACCGAGGTAGTCGCTCTGGTGTATAGCAGGTGTCGAGTGTACCTCGCCATTTTGAGGTCACTGCTGTAATGGATGTATTAAATCTGAACTAAATAATAAATCAATGCAAACGAAACACGATTCCCAACGGTAATGGTGGGTCATCCTGTATTTCTAAGTATTTTTTTATGGTAAATTTATATCACATGAAGACAGTACAGACAAAATTACAATTTTTTTTTACTCTCGAAAAAAAACCAATATAATACATAATATTCACATATTGATAAAAGTTTAGTTGTATCGTTGAACATCATCTTAGGGCTGTATTGTAAATCTGTATTTGAAAAACTAATAAACTAAGAAAATATTAAATTCTACATAAGACTCTATTATATAACTATGTGTTCAGTTTTGAGCAATGCAACACATCATTCTCAATACAGTTGTATTAATATGCACTAAAAAATTATAAAATTACCTAAACATTTTAATGATATAATATAAAAATTAGACTTTGAATATCTGGTTTCACGAGTATCGGTTTCACGAGTTTTATACGAGTTGAATTATGTATTGAGAATGCATTGTTCTATAGCTACCAAAAAAATTATGAATTTTTCATTTAGGTTCGGACCATATATTGTATTAACTTATAAATCAATATACCAATGTACCTATTACAACGATGTGAAAAATAGCTGAAAATTGTTCTAAATATTTTTTGGATTTCAATTGTCTATTGAAAATAATAATATACACAACAGATTTGCATGTGCTTATGGTTAATATATTTTGAATGACAACAAAATAATTTAATAAAATTGTTAGATGACAAATCGGTATAATGCGTTTGAGTAATATTTATCGTGAACATTCGAATTTTAAATGGTCATAAAAAATGCATGTGGTTTTTCCGACTCTCAGTTTTCCCGAAACTACGATATATATTAAAGTAAACGATTATCTACGGACTATAATATTATTTTACTGTAAATCCAATGTCCGACCCCAACTACTATACTGAGGTGTCGTCATTAAACAGTAGTAATATTATTTTATTGTTGTGTCAGGTGGTCCACCGATTGCGGACGATTTTCAAGACGACAGGGAAACTGAAAACTGGCAATCGGCCAAAACGCGTTACGGGAACCGACGAAGCGGCCACAGTAGACAATAAGGCACGTGCACCACGTTAACTATATTTTTATGAATTTATGATAATATATTATTGTGTAATAAAGTGTACGTCGTCGGTAGGTATACGTACGTATCACGGTGCAGGTCGTACGGATAATATAATATGCGATTAATATTGTTTGTGTTGTTATTGTTCGGCGGCAATCGTGTGAGATTTCGGACCGGGAACGTGCGTTAATTTAGAGGGAACGGGACGTGTTTTAAATGGAAAATGGGGGAAAAAACTTTTGGCGCGGCGAAAGTTTTTCGAGTGGAGAAACACAGCACGCACGTGATGTATACACGCGGACGTTCCTTTCTGACACACGCAAACCGTGCCACGCACACACACGGCTGCTGCTCACTCGGAAACTTTCGTCGGCGTTCCCGCCACCACCGTCGACGACGGTTAATTGCTCGGAAAACATCCGTCTGTCTGTCTTCGGCCCGGTCTTGTCCCACATCGGTGGTCGCACGCGGAAAATCAGAGCCCGACCAACCGCCGTCGTTTCGACACACATGCAACGTGGAAGCTGCTCGAAACGAACATACATCGAGCTGCGTTTCGATATCGAAATGTATTATTAGGTATATCCCATCGAAGCATCACTTTAGAAGTAAACACTCACCACAACCATATACCGGCAAGATGTCGTGGTGGTTACAATACTATTATTGTGGGGTCATATTGAAATTGCTCGGAAAACATCCGTCCGTCTTCCGCCCGGTATTTTTTTCCTCCCATATCTCGGGTCGCAAGCGGAAAATCAGAGTCCGGCAAACCGCCATCGAAACGACACGCGTGCAACGTGGAAACCACTCGCCACGAACATACCTCGAGCTGCGTACCGATATTGAAATGTAATTTTAGGTATATCCCACGGAAGCATCACTTCAGAAGTAGTCGTTTAATTCATAATTTTTTTGCCAGTGGTTATCGACGGGTAGACACTCACCACAACTATATACCAGCGAGATGGTTACAATATTATTATTGTGAGGTCCTATTAACCAGTATTTTCCTCCTCCCACATCGTGAGTCACACGCGGAAAATCAGAGCCCGACCAACCACCGCCAAAACGAAATACGCACGCAACGTGAAGCCGCTCGTGGACGAAACGTTCGCTCACGACGAACACCTCGAGCTGCGTATCGATATTGAAATATAAATAATTTTAGGTCATTAGCACGCGTTAGAGTTCAGAAAACGAGTAAATGTAATATTCGTATTTTTACACGCAACTAACACGGCCACACTATAACGAGAGAGATAACTGGTGACATATTATTTATTTAATAACGATGTGCGTCTTAGACTGTTGTGTACTACGCTGCGTGCAAATACTGTTAGAGGCCAATCGGCGTGCCGCACTGCAGTGTGCGATGGGCTTGCGACTTTACTCGATGTCATATATTATCTAGGTATAGGTTTTGCACTGCCGCAAACAAAAATCAATTTAGGAACAATTTACGTTATAAAATAATAAAATATATCTGCATACAGACAAGTTCTATTAAAAATTATATAGAAAACGTGAGATATTATTATGAGTTAATTTAAATACTACGTTAATGTTGCTAAAATGATTGTAGGTCCCCTGCCCCTCAAAATATTGTTTTATCTACTTTTTAAATGCACTATTATTATTCTTCTATGACCGCCCACCCGCCCGCCTCTATTTAAAGTGTTGCCTGAGAAACATATTTTGTACCCTGCTTATATGTTACATGCCACTTTATAAACATTTAATCGATTAAAATAATAATTATGTATATTATAAAGTATATAGGTAGTGTGGTTTTCACAGTTCTGCAAAATGTTAGAAAGTCATAGGCATAAATCGTTGGTATAGAATGTAAATTCTAAAATATAAAAAAAGAGTTCATACTTTTTAATGATGCTAAAGTATGAAAAGGATAGTGATTATCAATGCGATCAATCGAGTTCTCCAAACACTTCTTATTCGTTATTTTTCATATGATTCAGTTGGTTTCTTAAGTATACGTTGAGATCACATTTACATCACACATCCGCATGACTCACATGGTTCACAAACAAAATTTAAAAGCAATTATCCGAGTTATTCGAGTGTGGTTCGAATAATAATAATAATAAATTATGACGTTTGCAATGTGGCATATCTTCACTCTACATATCGTTACAAAAGTTTTCAGTCGCGCTCACTGTTATATGCATAGAATAAGTATCGATAATTGTATAGATATTGTCATTTACGGCATTTGTAACGTCGCTTCGGTCTGTAGCGTATATTGTTCGCATATCCCACTGCTCATTAAAATGCGGTAAGTCAAACGCCTACGCCCAACAAACGTATATACGACCAATACATTTCCGTGCAGTTACTTCAAAAGTTTAAATTGTTGCCAAACCACTTAAAAGTTGGTAACATCAAAGAACATTCTGGCGATTCGACAAAGCTCGAAAATGCGTATATTACATGAGAAATTTGTATTTACTGCAAACAGTGATATTTTGGAATGCACATAGTAAAATATTTATACAATTAATATAATATTTCAAACTTATACTTATACTTATAATATAACAATATATAATATAATCAGTCATTGTGGGGAGGGGGGTATTAATTTTTTAGGATCGTTGGCCAATAGTATTTGAATACAATAAATATTAGAAGCAGGAATTGAAACCGTTTCAAATTTTAACTGTTACGGTTTCGGTTTTTGAGAACGGTTTTCTACATATTCTGGTTTTGGTTTAGGTTTTAAGATCGGTTTTTAATATGGTTTTGATTTGGATCTTGTAAACGGTTTTTTAAGATTTTAGGTTCCAGTTACGGTTTTTTAACTGATGTTTTAAAGCTTTTGGTTCCGGTTCCAGTTACGGTGTTCAATTGCGAAGAAACCGCGGTTTTAACTGGTTTTTCAGAAAACCGGCTAAACTGGTTTCGATCCCTGCATTCAGAACAATGGTCGCAATGGTAGTTAATTATCTAGGAAATAGGAATAAGTAAGTTAAAAATTAAAACTACCCATTTTATGATGATCAAACACAGTAGATAGGTATACTTTGTTATTGTTCTTAATTAAATCCAGCCCATATAAAAGTTAAATAATAATATTGAGCTTTCATTGTTATAAATATCGCTAATCATCCTCTAATTGCATGGAAAGGTATTATCAATAATTAAGTATTTTATTTTTATTTGACTGTCCTCCCTTGGTGTTAATTATTTTAAATATATACATTTTTTTTTAATACTAATATAATGATTGTTGGCCGTTGGGATATCTGCTAGTACTTTTAATAATAAATAAATAAGCCGAATACAATATTAATAATATTTAATAATAAAAACAGTTAGGTAGGTACCTATAGTTAGTTTATTATACACTTGAAATTGTACTGTCCGGAATAATCAGTTTGCTTTGTTCATACAACTACAGGAGCAATATGAAAACGTACTTCAAATTCGACGGTTGCTAACAGATATATTTTATTTCCTGCGGTACAGGCAGCTATAAGGTTATAACTTATAAGTTATCGAAACACTAATCAATGAGAATCAACTTCGGTATCATCGTTTTGCTGTGGATGTGGAGCTTTGGTCTTTTTGTTATGCTCAATTTCATTTAAACGTAACATTTGCCAAATTATTAATAGCAGAAAAGTGTGCTTCAAGCTCACTTATAAAGTTACATTTAAAATGGAAGAAACTTTAAGCTTTTTCTGAACAGAAACAATTTCAGGAGATATTTCTTGCTTAAAACTGGGTTGGTGGTTTTACGAGGATTTCAAAACGTATAAGATGGCGTAACGTATGGCTTTTGTAGTAAAAGGTTAACGGTTGAAACTTAATAATAAATTAACAATGATAAAAAAAAAAATACAAACTATGACCTAATGATTTTTATTGTTTTTAAGTGGTATAGCCCTACTGATGGAAAGTATTAAAATATTATTATAACTACAGAATTTATAGGTAGGTACCTACCCACAAATTTAATATAATTTGAAATAATATATTATTTTATATATTGCATTAGATACTAAAAAAAACACGGTCAGTACATGATATTATTATCTTAAATGATAATTTATTGAAATATGTCATGTTTTTATTTTTAACTAGACGATGATGACAATAATATGTCGATACTAAAAGACTACAACGGCCACTCGGAGCGCAGCCTTTACCATGTTGACCGATTCGTCTTATTTTTTTTTATTTTGTGGTCACAAACCTAGAAAATGCTTTCAGCATGGTGTTCAAATAATAATAATGCCTAATCCCTTGGTGAAAAACATAATAACTTGTGACACCTTTATGGTGTCGGCTGAAACATTTAGACGACAATTTTAGACAACTTCCGTGACATTTGGCGGAGGGGTTGAATAATAATCAATGGAAACCGGAAACAGTTCTAGACAAAGTTTTATACGCGGGAATAGAACTTCTGTAAAACTTCGTACAATAGGATATACTCGGGTAATAATGGAAATAGAAACTCTATTTTGGCACAACAATGTTCACATCATTAATATCCCACAGAGAGAACCGCTGTACCTGCGCGGTTTCAACTATTCACCGAAATTGATTCATTTTATCATTATTTTTTTTTTTTGTCTGCGCGACACATGATAGATACTCGCAAAGTAATAGCATTTTAAATATAAAACTAAAAATTATATGTTTTTATATAATTTAGGTAGGTTACTTACGATATTATATTGTCATAAAAAAAATTTAGCTTTATACAAATCAACTTATAGATAAAAATAAACTCGAATAAAAACCTTTTCTTTCGCCTGACATGGACAATTTTATTTGCATATAATATGTATAAGTTATCGAGTCAGAGTAACAAAAATTGTTGAACAGCGCTATTATTCATTAGATCACATCTCAGAATAAATTCTTCAAATCGTCCAAACTATACGTCGGTAAAAAAAAAAAAAACAAGTATATATTTTCAAATTTGTGTGACACCTATTTAGTTAAACACTGTCTTTAGAACGACTGATTCGTTATTTGCGTATAAATATATATATGGATGATGCACAAGCTCATATGACATCAAACGATATTTTAACTCCTTATCGATTAACATCTCCAGGGTTTCAAAATAGTAACTTTTTGTACTACCATTTACATTAGTTATGAAATGATTTCAATAAGGAATTGACAAGAAATAATTAGTTGATAATACAGTGATTTTCACTTAATGCGATCACTGCATTATAGAATTAACCGTCATAATATCAAACAATGAAAACCTAAATCAAATCATGTGTTTAAAATGTTATATTTATCGTTAATTAGAATCATTGTATATCGATAATTGGTCCAATCTTATGTTTTTAAATAGTAAAACTAATAGTTTATTACAATGATAACATAACATCATTCTGTAATATTGTAAACTAATATTGAAAATAAATTACGTGACACACAATTGCAATCACAGCCATTGATAGTTTCTATTATTGATTGCATTTTTATTCAAATATATTTTATGTGTATAATACCTACGAATTAAATTTGTGATATTAAAATTTATGATTGAGGATTGTCGTAGATACTTTTAATATTGTATAAACCAGTTAATAGAATTTAAGCAATCCCCACCAATGGGATCATGGAACTCATGTATATATTGTTACCGTCTATGATGTAAATCAGTTAATAACGTAAATGCCTAGCCAATATTATAAATTCCTAACATTAGTAGTCGATATTGTCAATGCCTAGGCATTAACTGACAATATAGGCAAGGTTGTAAAATTAAAATATTTTGTAGACATATTTAGAACTATGACTAGGAACTTACCTTGATATCTAATACTGATAGGCAATGTTGATAATTATGTTTAACGAAATATTTAAAATAAGTCAGAAATTTATAAATACAATATAATACAAGATAAATGATACATAATTATTTATTTTCGCAATTTATTGTACCTCGACACTTTGAATTTCATAAAACATTACTTTTTTTACAAGCATATCTATTAGTTTTGCATCCTGCTTTACAAATACATCTAGTATAGCCTTTTTGATCCCACGATTCCGTATCCAGCAGCCTCACGAACGGTAATTTCTTTTCCTCCGGCTGGCGCGACTGGCTTTTCATTGTTTAATATATTTTCAGGAAACGGAACCAGTTTTGATCTAATGAACCTATGTTTTAGCATATCATACTCCGTACCTACATAGTAATTTATTTTAATATTGTTATTAATTTATTTTAACAATTAATTTTTATTGTACTTACATAATTTATACATATCAGCTTCGTATGCAACAATGACCGCCAAAATACTATCTATTACTATAGATAGATACTAGTATACATTTTATCGCTATCTTTTACTTAATAAGTACCTAATGTACGACCATCAACATATTATAGCTGATAAGTACGTATACTGATTATACTTAGATAAACCGATAAATCAATTTTACAACACAAGAACATTTCTAATCGGACTAATCCAACCAACAAATAAATGACTTTATATTTTTATCAATTATGCCTGAAAAATCCCAGAGTTATTGTCATTATCTAGGAAATATTTCTAAATGCATCATTGACTGATAATACCAGAAATTAACGATATTTCCTAGTCAATATCGTGTACTCCCTAATTTGATCGGAAATATCGTTATTGACTAGTCATTAACATTAATTCCTCAATTTACATCATTGACGGTAACATATAAATATACATCACCCACTTAGCTATTGCAGTGCGTGTGTGTAATTTTAGTATGAACATGTATTTACAACCGTTTGATTTGCATGTTTACGAACAAATAACAGCGACGCGTGTGTTATACTGTTGCAGTTGTCTAATTAAATGTATTGATTTAATCTTTTTAAAGTCAACCCCTCCCCCACATTAATCGTCAGGAATGACATCTGAGTGAAAACCGATAGTGCTGCAAGTTTAAATCATTATAATTTGTATTGTAATGTTTACGCACAAAACAGGAAAGACATCTAAAACAATGTGCGGCGAGTTCCCGAGCAGGTCAATTACATAATATTTTTATACATTGCTCAGCTGTATCATTGGATATCATGCAATATCATCATATTTGATATCATAACAACAATCGTTGTCAATCTGCGACAAAAATCCGATGATCAATAATGAATAGTTTAATGGTCTATATCAGGGGTCAAAAATTTATATTTTCCGCGGGCCACATTAAGAATTCTGAAAATTCTCGCGGGCCATAAAAATTCAAAGTACATAATATTTATTATAATATGCCGGTTGGCCAAAAATATTTTATTTCTAAATAAAAAAAATTGGCTTCTTCTCTCAGTCTGCGGGCCGGATAAAATGCATTCGTAGGCCGGATACGACATTTGGATATAGACTCTATATAGTTGCCCAGTGCCGGATTCAGGGAAATGCACTTAAATCATTATTTTGTCTTCACCAGTACGCAAATATTACCACCAAAATTATTTTTTATTTAAACGTATGCACATACCTACATAACAGCCACGCGCATACCACCAAAACATACCTGTCAAAGCATTTCCATAAAACAAGACAGTTTACATAATCTACCTAGAAACAATGTTCAGAACGTCCATCAAAAAATAAACTCGTTAAATTCATATTAATTTCTTACAGTAAATTATCATATTTGTATGAATCACATTTTGTTTTCAGTGAATTGTTTTAAATTAATGAAATCAGGTGACCTTTTACAAAAATTACAAAAATAGTTAGGTGAGCTTAATGTATACGTACGAACGGGCACCATTTTATGGACATCAATTTCAAGGCATGATATTTTTAACCATTGTACTCTTAATACCATGTAATGCAGTTTATGTTTTCAATAAAAACAATTTGTAAACACAGTTTTTTATACTTCTTTGGGAGTTATTTCATATTTTTCCGTTTTCCTAGAAACCCCGTAATAGATTATCGCAAGACCATCCGACATGTGTGGAGATATTATAAGTGAAACCAGACGTTACACTAACGTTGTGAAAATTCGATCACAAATAATTCTATTATTTTAAACATCAAAAGAAATATGCGTAAAATATGCATCTTCGTTTTTACATAGGACAATGGGCCGTACGAATGGATATCTATCGTATCGTCTACGGTCATCTTTCCACTCAAATTTGATTCGATTTGGCGAAATAAAACAGAGACCATTTTTCTCGCAACTATATTAGTATTACCATAATGTAATCAATAGTAACCTAACTCAATTGGGACGTAGACTTTTCTCTGTAGACGAGTGAGATGACCAACTAAAAGAGAATTATGAGCGAATTTCCAATCGTATTATTTATTCAAACAGTTCCGGGTAAAAGTGCCGGAAGATAAATTTATTTTTAATTTTTTTTTTTTTGTTAAGTCACAATTATTATTATAAAAACGGATTAAGGTTTCATTACAGACGCTTTACAAAAAAACCCGGACTGTGAAAGTTTCATTTTTATACCGAGCGATAATTAAAATATAATAGAACATTCGGCTTTCAAATCTAAACGCTAGAACTTTTAGGACCGACGGGTAGTGATCAAATTCGTAACGATTTCGTTATAAATAATTTAATTAATTAACATTTTTTTTTTCCCCATAGCCGTTTTAAGATAAAAGAATGTCTGTTTCAGGTTTTTTGTTGTCTGGAATTCGAATGTTCCAATAATGGTGGGATAATAATTATTCGTTTATACTCAATTCTAAATAAATAAATTGATGTACCTATACATTATTATTTATTTATTTTTCAAAACAAAGTTATAATTTTCATCTCTTTACATTTAAATCAAAGACAATCGAAAATATTTGTACTCGTTAATTGGAAACACATTACAAATAAATTTACAAGATTGCAATATACAAACTGCGGATGAGTGGTAAGGAACACTACTGGACACTACTGGAATGATGCTGACGACGTCTTTTATGACAGAGACCCATTGATCGTTCACTAATTGCGTCGTTTTTATACTAAGTAATTAATCGAGAGGATGATCACAGCTAAGCGGACAATTCAGTTTTGTCGAAAGAAAAATATTTGTTGCAACCGCTGTATGGTTATTATTCGACTTCAATCTTGTTAGTTACCACTTATAAATATTGCATGAGCATACATATTGCATTTCCCAGCACGTCTATTATTGAGTTTCTCTACCCATTTATCCCTAGGCCGCAGACCATAATGATCGGATCGAAAGCGGTGGCAACATTTTTAAAAATATACGCATGCAAGTAGAAAAAGAAAAAGAAGCTGTAATATTATGTTTCCATTGCTGAAGCGAACGCACAACAATCGCAATGTAACGCCACCGCGGTTTTATTTGTTTACAAATATTTTTACTGTATCATAAGCTAAGAGGAAGAAAAAAACGAAAAAACAAACCACGAATAGGTTCTTGTTTCCCTAACGGATATACACAGAGCGCGTCTTCTAAATAAATATCAACAAACAGAATAAAATTGCTGCCCTTTTCCATCAGCATAAAACACTGTGTGCACATATAACCCCGCGCACGCCCACCGCCGCATAGTTTCTTTCTATATTGTGTTACGAAATGTTTTATATATATTATACAAACAGACCGTATACCATATATATATAAATATATTATATGTATATACAATATGCTTCTTTTCGAAAATAGATGAAAAAGAAAAAAATTAAATAACGTCCCGGGCGTATTCGACGCGAACGAGGCAAAGGAAAACGGTAAAAAAAGATTTGACTTTTAGATGCAGCATTGTAATATCATTGTCCTGTATATACGCAGAGTCCGATACCTAATATAAAAACGACAAAAAAAAAAAAAGATACGAAAAACACTTGACCCCCAAATTTCATTAGCACCATAAAATCGGCGGATTGTCTGCAATTTGAGTACTTACTTTTTTGATTTAGTGTTGTTACTTTTAATACTAGATTGAATTTAACTATTTTTGATATATAAAAAAATTATCATCTATGAGTCAATTGTTTTCATATGATAATAATTATAAAGCGAGATATTATTGTTTTTAATAGTTTAAAATTGCACAAAATCACATCTCACATTTAAATTAAAATAGAAAATAAAACAGTTATATATTTTACCATAGCTTAATAATGAGTAAATTTACTTTGAATCAAGGCTAACAAAACAAAATGATAAAGCCGAACGTAAATTTGCTTTGTTTTACTTTGTTGCGTACTGTTAAATATTATTATACTTTGCACATTTTAAATAATAATTCTATAGAGGACGATTAACAAAGCATGCTCCCACGATTTTTTTCTTTATCTATGAATTATTTATTCAACTTTTGGTTTTTGGAGTTTTTAAGTAGAATGAGAACCATATTATTAAGTTCAACAGATAAATCATCAATTAAAAACAAAAATCATCTGATTGACAATTTATAGTAAAAATGGTTGGTACACGTTTGAAATAACAAGTTTTTACCTTCAACACAGGAAATGCCTTGTTTGGTATAATAATCTAAATAATTGAGATCGTTGTCCTTAAGTACTTAAAAATATCAAAAAAAAACCAAATTTGAATAAATTTACTATGCAATTTAAAAATCAGGACACTCATGCTTGGTGAATCAGCTAGTACCTATGCATTGTCGTGTATAAATTGTATAGTTACGTATAACGTATACCTATTACATTTTAATGCGTAAAATGAACGGACGTTTAAAACTTTTTGGCGTTGTTCTCGGCAATCGGAAAATGTTCGTTTGTTTGTTTTTTTTTTTTTTTAACTTTATTACACATTGTGCGCATTATATTAATACGTTATGGAAAATCTGTCGGGGGAAAAAAAGGGAAAATTTATCGTAAGCGTGGAATGACATTAATTTCAATACGGCGATATAGGTACGAGCGCGTTCAGCTAATGGAGTAGACGCGCACAGTAACAATAATAATAATAATAATACGGTCGAACGCGTGTCGCGTAGTTGTTATTACCAGCTATTAGTACTTATAATAATATTTCCACAACGCGGAAAACTTTATTTATGTACATAGGTTTCAACACGACGCGGAAAAAGCGTTATTGTGTGTGCACTGCTGCTGCTACTATACAGTAGGTTATTATATTTAAAGAGGTCCCCAGCGCCGCCCTTTCAGAATTTCGGGTTGAAACTAGGGACTTTCGTTTGTGTCTGTTTGTGTCATAAGTCCTTTCGTTTGGCTCAGTCCCTTCCAAAGTTTTTTTTCCCCGTTTTACCTTGTGTTTTACTTCGCGGCTTGTGTCCAGATTCGAAATTCAAAGTTTGTATTTTGAATATCCACCATCCTTGCCTGAGATAAAACGCGAATAACTTTGGAAAGGTCAAGTACAAACGAAAGCCCCGAGTCTTAACCCAAAATTTTAAACGGGTGGTGCCGGGGACATGAACCTTTTTGAAATACCTACAAAACCATAAGGCGTGCTCAGATCCAAGTTTCAGGTGGTGCCAACTGTATATGAGCTTCCTTTTTTAGTTATGACCTCTCCTTGTTAAACATTATTACGAATGAATAATATTTATATTTATTCATGTATTTTACTTCTGTACATTAAATAGTTATTTATTATAATAATTATAATAATGAAAATTAAATATGTAAATGTTTAATAATGTTTCAGCTATTACCTAGGTACTTAAATTATTGAGTTCGTTTATTACTGAATCTAAATCAACATTTTAATAAATTTATTGTTAGGTATGTCAAGATTAGAATATTAATGATTATAAATACGGCATTGGGTCATGGTACCTACTTCTAATACTATAAATGATGGTCTTTACACACGAAATTGTAAAATGTTAGGTTAGGTTCGTTATAATAACACGAAATAATAATCTATTTTTTAAACAATGTAATTGTAATATTATATTAAATCATTTTAGACAAAATGTAATTTTAATTAGCAAAAGTAACAGCAGAAAAGATTCGGACCCGCAACTCGTGGCTTTTACTTTTCGGCTCATAATAATAATTATTGTAGGTATGATTATAAACACAATGACAGGAATTTCCAAGGCATACTCGGCATTTAGGCATATCTCCCTCATGTACCTTATGCCTACAAGAATAATACTATAATTTTTCACTAGATAGTACACTTGGTGTGCAGTAACGTTTTCCGCGTTTTGTTAGACGGGAAGGTACCTATTGCGGTCAATGAAACTTTCAAGCACAGAGAGATGAAAGTGTTCTTTTAGCTGATAAAATATTCACTTGTATTTATTATAAGACCATAGGTAGTTAACGCCAAATTGCTTTAGTCGGGATGCAAGCCGTAAACCCTTCGATCTTAATGATGAGGATTTGTGATCAATAAATGAATCCATCGATTTTCGATATTTTTTGTGAACAATATTACTTAATTATATCAAAAATATATACATTTTTTTCCATAAACTTATAAATTTAAATAAAGTTCTACATTTTATTGATACGCAATGATAGTGGTGATACTATTGAGAGATGGTTTATAACTTTTGTAACACTTTTGTTTTTTTATAATTTTCAGATGTAGGCTACATATAAAAGTTTTTATTAAATTAACTTGACTCATATCTAAAACCGTAAATAACATTAATTGTATTACTATATCGAATTGCATTAAGATAATACATTTTAAACTTATATTAATTCAGATATTAATATAAGTTTCATGTTAATTTTAGATATTTTAGTTGGCTATAAATACTTCGATATATCAATAATGTTACTATAAAACTGTACTTTGAAATGCAATATCTTGTCACATCCAACGACCGTACAAGTACCTACGTACAGTAAAACCTCCTTATATCGGACCCCCTATACGACGGAAAATAACAACAGACCCATCAATTATATCCGGCCAAGTATAATATCCCTATAACGGAAAGATCAGCTGGTACCGAGCGATTGTCTTAAAAGGAGGTTTTTCTGTACTCGTATTTTTGTGTCAATATCGACCCGTAAA
Source organism: Acyrthosiphon pisum (assembly GCF_005508785.2). Classification (NCBI taxonomy): domain Eukaryota; kingdom Metazoa; phylum Arthropoda; class Insecta; order Hemiptera; family Aphididae; genus Acyrthosiphon; species Acyrthosiphon pisum. Next base: position 50,501,789 of record NC_042493.1, read on the forward strand.
TCCAATAAAATCGATGAAATTTAACAACAAAAAAAAACATTTCCCTCTCATGGGAATATAATAATAATTGTGTCGCATCGCACATATTTTCGTTGGGTATGACGTTAAAACTATGCGGTACAACAGACATCAGACCTCAGTGAATTAATTCCGAGTCCAATCCGTTTTTCCGTCCGCGTTCTCCGTGACAACAATTACATCACATCGCAATAACGTTGATTACAACCTTTGGAATTTCTGTACATAAATTGAGCCACCGCCGTCGACGATTTTCGAACTTCTCTCGTCCGCGGTCGGAACGTATAACCGAATTCGAGGCGTTATCGTCGGAACAATTCGAAACGTTCGTACGGAAATGTCAGTCCATTAAAACTATATAATACGGCATCGTGTCCGCCGTGTCTCCGACACATTTTCTAATATATTATTACGAATATAAGATAACACACAGATTGAGTGTCTCGTTTCGGTGTCATCCTCGTGCGTATTCCCACGCCCGCGTTTAATAATGTGCTCCTCCCTTGCACAAAGATTGAAACTTGCATATAGGTATTTATACGATGTCTGTGAATATTAAACGGTCATTAATAACTCAGATTTTAAAATATATACATTAATTGAAGACTCGACAAAATCACCATAATTACCGAAATTCTTTAAAAAAAAAATCAAAAAATGTATTTTTTTTCTACTAATTTTGGACGAAACAGTGTTTATTTTCTTGTGCACAATTGATTTACGCAGATGTTATACCGAGACACTAAATTATTTGACTACAGAAACGTAATATTAATGAATTCAAATAATATATTTAAGGTTCTTAGTAGGTGAAAACAAACATTTTAAATTTATTAAATACCCGCCCCCGTGACTACATTTTTAAACTTAAATATTTACAAAATTCAAATACTAAACGTATATTAATAACTCAGCTTTCAAAATATTTACATAAATTATAAGTTCTCAATAATCATCGGAACGCTATAAGAAACTAAAAATGTTAATGTTTTTTTCAAACGAGTTTGGATTAAATAATATTTTTATTTTTGAGCAAAATTAATTTACTCAAATTTAGTTCACACATTAGATATTATGGTTTAACACTGATTGCGCATATCAAATATGAAATTATTATTTCGTCTAATCACGAGAAGAGTCTATTTGATACAACTGAGACACAAAATAATTAGAGTAGATACAGGAACATAATAATATATAATATATTTACCTCATGAATTAATTATTATATAAATTATTATATATATTATTTAATAACCTAACCTAACCTTACGTTTCTTATAGTAGATTAAAACAAAAATGTTTAATTTATTTCTAAAATGATGTCAAATATTTTTGATCCAATTTAGATTCTTTTTAAAAAATGATAACAATATATAATATTGTTTTTAGACGTTTCTGAGAATTTCATGTAAAAAATAAAGATAGATTATATTTATAATATACATGTTTGATACTCATTTTATAACTGTAAAAAAAACGACTTTAATATAATCTAAATTAGAGCAATCAGTGTAGTAGTTGCAGGTATTGTGATAAAATTCTGAGAATCATAAAATATGTTTTCCAAAACTAGAAACAAAATATGTGTCGTCGAGAACAAATACGGTTTTATTATACTGAATAAAGTACACCTAACCGCAGCATGTGGTTATGGTATCGAAGTCTGTGGTGTGATATTAGTATTAATAGTGATTTGATTATTTCCCTCTTTTTTCTTCACCGTATTAAAATCAAAGAACTTTACCCTTGCTAATTGATCATAACCCATTTAATTTTCAATTTCCATTGAATTTATGATGGTTGAATTATAATATTATTATGATAACGATATTAATGAAGGAAAAATATTATAATAAAATATTAGGTATAATGAAAAAACAGCGTTTTTCTCTCTCTAGAGCATCTCTGAAATTATTTTATTTGAAATACAATTATTTTAAACACGAGATACAATAATATAGTGTCATTATAATAATTACAACGGCGGTTCAAGTTGATTATGACGTATTATTTTTATTGCATTGGGAGTGTTATTTTTTCATAAATAGGTAACCGCGAAATAATGAAATTAAAAATAATTATAATATATTCAAATGGTGGATTCGAAATTCAAACATCGGCTACGACTACAATACGCAATGCGCTGTACCTACATAATATCATAATATCATAAAACGTGTATTTGATATGAAATATTGTAATTTACAGGAGAAAAAAAAAATAACAATTCCAAAAACGCAATATATCACACGAATATGTCAATTAGTAATATTATGTAGGTACGCGTAATGAACAAACTGAATAAATCAACACCGAAAAAAATAATTGTCTGTACAACAGTACAATATGTACCAACATACTACTAGACATGACCGTAACATATGGCGCTGCATATTGTATATTAGTTTGAGCTTAAAGTGCATAAGTAGTGTATTACGTACAAATTTTTATTTTAAAAAATGCGTTTCGTCTAACGCGTTAGTGTATATATAATTATAAAACGACACGAGTGGTACAATTATTATTACTATTATGCGTCGTCTTTGGTGAAGACACTATAACTTCGTTGAACAAACAACTGCAACTATATTATTGTTTGTCAAATATTATACGGTTTCGACAACCTCGTGACATCTATCTATGACGTCGTTTGCGACGAATTCATATTGTTCTCATAACACCACGCGGTACCCCAATATAATGACCAAATAAAAACAAAACAAAACACAAACGACAGCTTATTATAAAAACCTAAAAGAGGTGTACCTATTATTTAATTGTGTATTTTAATATATTACTGTGTAGCGTCTATAGCAGTTGCATATATTATTACCGACGACAAACAATCCATGGATAGGAATCAAATTTAATATTATTATTATTATTATTATTATTATTATTATGTTGTTTTCGGTAAAGTTTTTTTTATTAATCTCGATCCAGGTCCGCCGAATATCGGCAGTCATTGGCTGATGGCCTGACGGGAAATTACTTTAACTGTCTGCCAAAAGAACTTCAAAAGTCAAAAAAAAAAAAAAAAAAAAAACAAAAACATCAAACAGACATCGCGGTGATATAACATACAATATATTTGTATTATTGGTATATTACTATGGCGGGTGAGTGGCAGGATAAACCATTCAAACTATATTCCGATTTGCAATCGTACCGTGTGAAACAAATTACTCGTAACTCCTGCTGCACAAAGGAGAAGGAAACGGAAACGCACAAACGAGTAACATACATATTTTGAATCATCACTGAGGGTGTAGTAAGATTCAAAAATCGAGTGAAACCCGTTATTTAAAATAGGTACATAAACATAACACACCAGATAACGGGAACAAAAAAAAAACTGTTTGAATTGATTAACTTTATTTAAATGCGTCGTGTGCGTGGTATCTGTGCGCATGATGTAATAATTAGCATATATTTTATGTTAACAGTGATTGGGCGACAAAACACATCTCTATTTATGGGAAACCATACATAATATAGGTAGGCACATATTATATTATTATTATACAACTGAATTTTAAACAATGACATACCAATACCAAACTGTTGACCAGACCGCAGACAAAATATGTGCTATAATATTATAGGTACGTACGTTATTTTTAATCGTTGATCCTGAATTATTCAATTTGTAGTTTCTCTGAGACGCACGACTGGTATTATACACTGATTTTATTTACTACCAATTAGAAAGGGTTAGATGATCGTTTACCTGATAATGTTTGCACATTGTATACTGCCGTTAGTATAATATAATAATAACAACAATACGTATTAATCGACTAATAATAATATTATCACGTTACGAAAGGTATTGAAATATATAATTATATAGGTAGGTATACGTTTACACAAAAAAACCACGAGTCCATTTTGCTTGGTTGACACCAAATGGGATTTTATAGATTTTTTAAGAAATTACATTTTGTTTTATTCGATAAGTCTTTTACTATAGTAATATGTTACAAATATTGTTTATACAATTTAATAAAACGTTATTACTATTTTTAAACTTATCTCACATAAATCAGAAAAATAATCATTATTTTGTTGGAAGAAAAATAATTGAATTGGCCAAATGCTTTAAAAACAACCATAACTATAACAAAAACTTATCACCAAATCATTGAGTTGAGTGTACCTAGGTGGTTTATGAGATCGAAGTTGTTTGAGGTTTCATTTGAAAACATAAATTGAAATTTTATTAAATCGTTCGAGGATACGTCGATAAGCCGGAATGGTATTTTAGACGATATAAAATAATATAATTAAATATAATATATATATATATATTATGCATTATAATATACTATTGGCCAGATAAACACACATAACTAATATAATGTCACGTGATGGCTTCGCAGACGGCTTATATAAATTACCGTAAATACGTTTTTATTACAGCAATAATATTGTGTTATGTCCGTTTTCGTAATCGTGAAACGTGCAACGGAAATAGGTTTAAAGTTCATAGCAATATATATAATATTTGTATTTAAATAACGAGACGCAATAAAATACACACTAAAGTACACACTTTTCGCGCTTGTCGTAGCTATATTATGTGTGTGACTGCCTACGTCCTTAAACACGGGCCGTTTGCCGATCGCGCAAGCAAACGGACGCAGTGACCGGAGAATACAACAACTCCTCTGCGAAGTGAATAATAATAAAAAAACCATGTCGGTACTTTTTTTTTAAATAGAAAACGCGGCGCTGGACCGAAAATAATGTACCGCGGGTAAATGGTATCCACAACAAGTGTAATAAAATAATATATACCTATTATAATATTAATATATTATTTTTATCGTAATGTCGCATTGTGTTTAATAATTATTATTGTTATATTAATACTATGACGCGCATGCGCACGCTAATACAATAATAATATTAACGCCATGCGCCGCCATTTAAGTGTTTTAAATTACGTGTCCGCTGAGCTGTGAGTCAAACGTATGGAGGCTGAAATTCTATCGAGTGCGCATACAGTTCACGCATAATTTTCGTCAAAGTTGCAGACGGTGGCGTGGATCTAGGATTTTGGTTTTTTTTTTTTGTTGGGGGGGGGGGGCAGATATTTTTCAATACGATAGTCTCATAAGTGATTAGTATGCATATTATTAATGATGTCGTGTCACGTGTCAGTAAAATTGGCTATAAGATATAAATGAACCACGTTGGGCCCTGCTCTCTTCTTTAAATCTGCACTGGCTGTAGTTACGTAAAATCGTAACGTAGTTAAGGAGACGCCAAATACCCAATATTTTTTTATAAAACGTAAAAACGGTTACACGTGACAAAGTGTACCTACTCGAGGTACAGTCATGTTGAACTAAATTTATAGACAACATAGTAGACGATAAAAATAATATTTGCTGTCCTTGCGTTTTTATTTTATTATACTATTACAAAAAAAAATTAGATCTCATCGACTGTTGGCCGGTTATCTTGTGAAGAATTTACCACTTCGAAGAAATGTTTAAGAAATAATGTTATTTTTTTTATTATTGTTACCTATTAATTATTGTTACAGCGTAGTACAACATATTATTATCGTTCTTTTTGTGGTTCGTGATATTACTGCGACACTCATTCTAAAGTGGCCGTAGATATTTTAACATTTCTGGTGTATTGGGGTAGTATATGGCGTATACTCACTTCAATATATTTTTTTAGCGTATACCCTCTTAATGTTTGACAATATATGGAGACTTATTAGAATTGTTTCAAGGGAAGAGAATTTTTTTTACTTAATGATAAGGTTATTAGTAATAAATTGTCGTTACCAATTTTTTCTTCAATTTATGCTTGCGAGAGTCTCATTTCTGTATTAAATCATGTGCATTCAAATACTAGAAACAGATTAACCGAGAAAGATTCGGCAGAATGTATTACCATGCAATCAACAACATAACAGCCAGACATACAAAACTTTATCAAGCAATGTCAAGCATTTATTTTAATTTTAAAGCAAGTATATTATGAGTATAACTAGTTACGCACTAACAATTTACAATTTTAAAATACTCATAACTTGCTTTGAAATTAAAATATAAAAACCTACGAGGTTCACTAGTTAATATTATAAAATTTGAAAATAGGTCAATTTGCTCCAATATTAAACATAACGGTGAACATGGATTATTCAGAAAGTACAATTTTCCAAGTTACGCGTTTTTAAGATGGAGATATAGGGCAATATAGTAGTACGTGTAGCAGGTGTAGCGTCCTCTTAAGAAGTTTTTTAGTTGGCTTATTCTCACTACACGAACCGGTCTTGAAATAGGGTTATTCGGGTGACATTATACTGAATTATTTGATTAGCATTTAAGACAGTAAACGAATCTATACGTTACTATTTTACCACGATCAGCTGTGTTAGTTTGAACGCAGGTTATATATTTCTGTAAAATTGAACTTAGAAAACTTAATTTATATCGATCCAAAACTTGGTTCTCAAGACATTTTCGTGTAGTGGGAATAAGCCAACCAACTTCTACTTAACTGTATAGAATTAAGTATACATATCGACAGCGAGGTATTCTTGATTAGACAGAACGATGGAGGTGTGTTGTTCATTCTATCACGGAGGTGCATTGGGTTCTCATTGAATCAAAATGGATTTTAATAATAAAATTCATATTTTTTAAGAAATAATAGAACAAACTGTAACTACTAATATAATGGGACTGAAAACAAAATAATATGTGGACAATAATTATGTATATAAAAAAATATTTGGTGGCCGAAGCAGCCAAATACGCCACAATTGTAACAGAGAAAACACGTGACCCAGAGACAGTAATAATAATATAAATAAATAATGACGGCAACGGGACAAAAAGACTGTCCCGTGACTTTTGTATCGTTATATTACTATAAATATACAGAGAGGTACCTGACTGAATTGTTGTAAATAAAAAAAAAATAATATTAATAATAGTAATATTATTGTATAGGTTAGGTGCACGGCTCCGATGAACGGTTATCGGAAAATAGTAATAATAATAACACGTTATAACTGATCGTACAGGACAGTTATTGAAATGAGAAATTTAATAATAATAATATTACTATACCATAATAATATACGTCAAACAATGAAGCAGATACCCATCGGTCGACGATATAACGTCTGCCCACGGAAATCGGAGGGGAAGATTTTCGTACATATGGCTACTCCATATTGATGGAAATTCAGAATAAACGAAACTATAATGTCCATGGCGAAGGAAGAAAAACGAACGCTGAAGCAACGGGACAGTGCTCAAGTATACTTAAAAAATTAAAAAATTAATTTTAAAAAGTTCATTACACATTAAATTAAATATGGGATGATCGTGTTTGGCGAATCACCCTGTATGAGGTCTAAAGAAAAATATGATTTTCGCGTTTCACCTACCTAATAATAATATGTGACCACCATCAAACACTTAGTATTTTGCATCCTTCCTCGTAAAACTACAACATACCGGCGAGGGAGAAGCACATAAACATTAAATCAACGTGTTGGACGTATTACAGTAATAATATGTTTCATAAACACGAAAATGACGTCATAGAAACGATCCTTTTAATGGCATTATCTTGTGAAACACACCGTTGTAACATTAAAAGTAAACGAAAATTCATATATGTTGTAGTATGTTGAGAGTGGGGTAGGACGTGAACCAGTGATCGAGAGGGAGGTGGACGAGGGAACAGCAGTAGCGAGAAAAATTGGGTTTCTACATGAACTAAATTTTAAAAGCACCGTTTTTGCCTTCAGTGCTATACCTAATTCACAACGGGCACCGAACGTCACGTGATTCATTTTGTCACGTTAGTTTTTTCGTCGACTATGTTCGTAAATCAAACCCATCGAACATAATATATGTGTTACGCAGTCGTTAAATCAACTGACATTTTTTAATTTATTATTTTTTTACTATTTTATCCAATATAATATTCTTCCGATATCACTTTGAGGAAGATATTGAATGTATTTTTAAATCAAAATAAGACTAGAAGAACCCTATAGAAACAAACCATGTACTTGTAGAACAAAGGTTTAATATGTAATTTATAGGTTAGTGAATTTTTAATTTTAAAAACTTAACACTAAGATATAATTTTATTTTTTATTTTAAATGTTTACAATTTATTTTGATTGTATACAGGTATGTAACCAAAAATAATGGCGGTGGAGGCATTTGAGGAGTTTCAGAGAGTTAGTTACCTGGTTAAACAGTTTTATAATGGACGAATAAGCGTGTTGGACGAACAATATATAATAAAACATAAATTATTGATACATATATAATAACTTCAAGCGACAGCCACATAAACGACGGCAACGTATTACAAAAAGAAATTTGTGGACGGCTATTGAGTTAAAAGTTTTTGCACGCCGCCAATTCCCTGGTTCCGATTACCGGACATGACGATGACCAGTGTGCACTACCGATGCTTAAACATCGTAAATGTGGTTACCCAACTACCTGCCTCTACTTAATACTCATACCAATCAGTGCCGTATTTAGACATTTTCCGTCTATATGGGCACTTCCCAATTCACTGTTTTCATCACCCCATCCCTCATCAAACCTATGTAATACATATAATTATAATGAACATAACACCTGTTTTATTATTATAATACTTTTTTTTTTATATAATATATCATTTTTTTCTTAAAAATATTCAGTGGTCAATACACTATCCAAATATAATACTGTTAAAAGAAGAGTTAAACATGGAAGCATCGCCTGCTTGATACCCGAGTGAATTATAATAAGCTAAAATGTAGAGCCTAAATACAACTTACCTACAACTTAACTAGGTACAATTGATTTCAAGAGTTTAAAAAAAAAATAAAAATAATTTCTTAACATACAACCGCAGTATAGTTATGTGATGACGCCATGAGGTCAGGGAGACGCGCCGTCGAGGACGTCGTCGGCGACAAAGGGTCGGTGCATTTTTTATTATTATTATTATATTTTACAGACGTCGGCGACAACAAAAGGGATCGTCGCCACTGGACAGCGTGCGTGACGATTCCGAACATATATGTGTTTATGTCGTGCACCTCATGATAGTGTTGCGTGTGTGCAGCGTACCCAGGTACAGCACCGTGCGTGGGTGGGCGTGGGCGAAGAGAGTGCTAAGTAAAGGACGTGGAGCGTTTCGGTTAAAAGCTCTCGAGAATTACTGCGGCGGAAAAGCTTTCATTCGAACGTGATCAAAATTATATTTTCTTGCGGACCGTGCGATACGGTGGCCGTGGTAAGGGGAGGGGGGTTGAATGATGGGCGATGAGGAGAAACACTTCGTTTCTGCCTGGGGTTGTCTAAACTGTATCGATTGTGTGTGGAGGGGAAATCACTTTTGCGTGTCCGACACGAAACGTTATACGCCGTGCGGCCAAATCGAATTTCTCAACCAACCTCCGGTGGTCTCGACTCTGTCTGTATTTCTCTCACACTATGGTATATATCATAATATGATATACCTAGGTATAACTCGGTCACCACGTCGGCATGGAGAGACGAATTCCGCGGAGACGGACAATCCACACAGCCGACTGCCACCAACACGGTACATAATATAATAACATTTACCTATTATATTATACACTATACAAGTATAAAGTATATAATATTATAATGTACGCCACCCACCGGGACGAGTAGACTTTATCGCTCTTGTCGACCACCACCCATCCCTCCACGACCAAATTGGACTCGTTGCGTATATAACAATTTACTCACGTACGTGAAGCACACCTCTAAAAACTCGATGACGGTCAACTTCCGTGAACGACATGCCCAATATATTATATAAAAATACGTTTTTCCGAGCTCACGTTTTCACAAGTTATGTTTTCACCAGCGTCGCCACGGAGTCTATTGAATACGTCACACAAATATTTTAGTTAATTACAGACTGTTTACGATGTTAGTTTAATATTATGATACGTATAATGATAGCAGACAAATTTCCAAAAATTCGTCGGTTCGGCTGGTCTGAAATCAATAAGTGCGTCTGCGTCGTTAATATTACCAGTTTGTGGTAGATATACCATGTATAGGTTTATGTATATACCAAGTCACGATTACCACGTAACCTGCGAAACGCGTATCTCCGTCGCGGTAGATCTGGGCGAGTATAAAAAGCTATATATATATACCGCTATTAGAATATGTACCCTACAATGTAGGTATATAATTATATTCTTCCGACGATAAAACAAAGTACATTATATTATTTATTAAATTATACGAAAATATATAGGTACGAGGATTGCGTATATTAATAAACGTGCAATTACGACGATATAACTCAAAAACGGCAATATTAAAATATAGAGTAAGTAGTATATTATTATTTATACGTTATTTTAGATGAAAACCGTTTTAAATTGTCGACAGTATCTTAAAAGAAATAATCAACAACTTTCAGGTACACACGACATTAGTAACAGTTTTTTCTTTTTTTTTTGGGGGGTGGGGGGGGATTCATAGGTTGTAGGTATCCGCGGCTTTGAAATTAGCACCCTAGTAATTCATGCCATCTGTGGACTAACTGAAAAAATCATGTGTTTCAGCATCCCCGGGTTTCTTATTGAAATTGCGTCACTCCACATTATACTATAGGTATACGTGAGACGTTTAATTTAATTTGTGTGTGTGGATGGAGATGTGTGGATGGATTAAAAGCAAAATACGAACATATTATACAGGGTGCTTCACTTAATATCATCTGACCGTTTGCAGGGTATGGACCGCGTTGGGAAATAAATATGTCATGGTGTCGATACATTCCGTACTCGCGCAAAAGTCGGCGCACCTATACATACAATAGTAAAGTATATAAAATGTGAATCAATTCACTGGTAGGTCGGCCCTGCGTTATTACCGCGAAAATCTACAGTGCCCTCGGAGAGTGTGTATACTACTACTGCTTATATAATACACACAGTAATATCGTATGCGAGATGCGACCGGATTTAAAGATTATAAAAATGACGGGTTTCCTCGGTCGCAATTTTTTCACGGCACACAGTTACTTTTTGACACGCGTAATCCAAATGTATTCAAAACGTTTACATAACCAGAGGGTGTAATGCCAAGCGGGAGCGCGCACGCGCACATAATATTATATAATATTATTCCTCGCGGGGTGAGCATTTTTTTTTTTATTTTTCTGTATTCCTACAAATACGTATATACCAATATAATATTATGTACCGTCTATATTATGCGTTTTTCTTTTTTTCGGTTTTTTTTCCTCTTCGCGTTTTGTCCTATATCGCGTTATCTGAATTCGAGCCCATATATTATTTTCCGTGCACCGAACGGCTGTATAAATCTAATGTTATTTTATTTTTTCCTACTCCGACATGCTCGAATCCATAAAATAATGTATTTCAAACTACTCTGTGAGTATAAGTAAATCTGTTTTGTCCAATGCATAATTTCCAGTGATTAATTTTAAATTTGTTTTCCATAGATAATATGATGTACTCTGCACGATGGAGGAAACCTGGTTTTTCGTTGTGTGTGATAAATACAAGGCTTGAAACCGTTTTCAAAACCGATTTCAGAAACCGTTATAAACCGTTTTAAAACCGAAACCGAAACCATAATCAAAAATGAAACCGAAAAAAATTGGATACCGGTATTAAAGTCAAAACCGAAACCGGAAAAAATTGGATACCGGTATTATAATTTAAAACCGAAACCGAAATAAATTGGATACCGGTATTAAATTCAAAATCGAAACCATAAAAAATTGAAAACCGGTATTAAATTCAAAACCAAAATTTGAAAAAATTGGAAACCGTTATTCTTTTTTTAACTGACGTGTCTTTAAACGCGTAAATTCTATTAATACGCATAATTAATAATCATAATAAAATTGAGATCATAATTAATTTTGTTGATAAACATTTCATTATTCGCAAAATTATTAGTTGCTTTATAAATAGTAATGACATAAATTAAAGTTACTAGAAAATACTATATATGACAATTGACAATACGGAACAAAGAATGATAATTGTATAGACGACATAGGCCCCTGAAAATACTTTAGAAACCGGTATACAAAACCGAAACTAAAATAGAAATTTCTTAATACCGGTATTGCTAAGTTGAAACCGAAACCAAAATTTCTTACTACCGGTATTGTTAAGTTGAAACCGAAATCGAAAAAATTAAAAACCGGTATACAAAATCGAAACCGAAACCGAAATTATTTCAATCGGTTTCAAGCCCTGATAAATAATATATATATTTTTTAAAACAGATATAATCAATATCGAAATTATCACCAACAGTTGGCTATATTAATATGCAGTAAATATTATATATGATAACATATTAGTACAATTTACAAGACGTCTCTAAGAGAAATACACTTTTGCAAAGGTAAGTCAAAATTATTAACTTCAAATTCACAGCAGTTAAGAATTGACGTTGTACGCAATACGAATCCGATGATTATAAATCAGAAATAGGTAAACCTATGATAATATTGTTGGTCGGCAGACATCATATTGCGCCAAACAAATAGCATGTCTACGACAAAAATTTAAATCGATCCAAAGACAACGATATTTCTCATGAATCTGTTATAATAATAGTTGTCTTTAGTTCGAGTACCTTTGTACATATATTATGATGCTCTTACCTAAGTTCTTGTTTAATTAATTCCCATGTGTATTTGTGCGTCTGTGTGTGATATTTCCACGTTATGAATTATTCATCATAACTGACTTTGGTCTATTTCCGAAGCAAAACGCTGGTAAATGATTTATTTTCTATAACTTTCCATGGCCTCAATCAAAGTACAAACATCAGATATTATTAGTTTTCGTCGAAACGAATAAATACATTGCATATAACGCAATAATATAATATTTTATTGAGACGTATTGTATAAGAAATTGTCAAAGTCATCGTCTCCGCTTTAATGTTAGATGTCTGCATGGCGAACGTTGTATAGAATACCTTAGTATTACATAGTATTGCATTCGAGTTATGTCCAAATGCTCGTTTTAAAGTTTCCCAGGTCAAGTTTTATAGGGTTTTTCCGTTTTTTTTTTAACCTCATAAAAGAGATGTATATATTAATAATAATAATCATAACACGTAACACGTCGTTGTTTATCGTTTACGGTAATGCGCGTGGTATACAGCCATGCCTTTGGAAAAAATGTCCATTATAAATTTGTTAGTTTTTGCTATGCGTATTTCTCGAATTAAAGGTTTTGTAGGTCGGTCACGCAGTAGGAACAATGTACAGCAGTTAAGGTAAATAGGAACGATATTATAATATTATGCATAGGTAACATATTATTATACGACACACGATATTTTATTTTGTTTTTGTACAAAAGAAACTTGAATTTTTATTATTATATCGATTTCATCGATTTTATTCGTACACATCTTCTCGATACAATCTCAGTGGACCATACAGGTTTATCAGGTGTAGCAGCAGTAACACTATATTTGACTTATTAACAATTACTATTATTATACAAACAAACGAGAGTATAATGAAATGACGTGTTATATAGGTACCTACTATTATTATGCGTGTTAGAAAACGATACATGACAAGTTCTAAGAATGGAACTCAACTCAGCGTAATGAGTACACAATTATACGCGTACAATGTAAGTATAATAAATAAATATACGTTCGAAAAACATGGTCTCTATATTAAAATATAATTATTATACCCACAGTTAGGTTGAACGAGATCTACCGATAACCAGAACTGACGCGCGTAGGCGGCGGTGGATGAACGAAAAACAAATTGACTTTGAGAAACTCAAACTACACGATTGGTAAAGAAGCCTACAAAAAAAAAAACTAAATCGACGCTTTAAAATTAACGAAAATTTTAATCTACAAAACTGGTTTTATACGCGTTTATAATAAGTCCCGATGTCTTACTATAGTAATCGTTTATTGACTATATTATAATATTATTATAGAACGGTTAATAGTCTAGGGTTAGGATGTTTATGAACTAAAAAATTAATGAATATATGCATACACTTATGCACTAAAAATAGCTAAATATGCATAAAAAGATTTTTTATTTTAATTATTGAAGGAAAATTAAAGAAAGTGTTAAAATAATAATATATATTATTTATAATTACAAGTACCTAAATAATAAATTATGAACATTTCTTAACTAAGAGAGTAACAATATAGTTGCATTCTGTATACATATATCTTTAAATTTCAATATAGAATTTCCTATGGTAAAATATAAGCAATAATATAATATGACCTACACATTTTTATTAAGTTTTAGTCAATTGCGTTTTTTTTTTTAAATATATTGTGCATTGAATACAATTAAATAAGTGATTAAAACTAGAAAAAAACTTAAATATTCTCAATTATAATATGCTAATTTCGGAAAATATGCATGATACAATTTTGATATTTGAGTCTGGAGTAGACATCTTATTGAAACAAAAATCTTGAATCATTCTATCTAAAAATGTATCTAATTGGACAACTAAAAAAAAAACATGCAAAATCGTATACAACCAAACCCTAGAATTATTAGGATACCTATTACCTAAGTACTATAATAATATGGTAACACGTTGTTTCATATTATACCTACATTAAGACGTTGTACCTTAAAATGACAGGAAAAATACCGTGTGTCCACGAGAACTGGGTCACTTTATAACTCAGTTACCTACATTACCCAGTAACCTATACATATTTTAGAATTCTGTCTGCGGGAGATTGATGATCCAATAGTCTAGTTTCATGTCCCGTAAACAGAATTCAAAAATATGTATAGGGTACTCAGTTATATGGGTAATTTAATTATATAATATAGGTACCCTGTTTTCTTGCGGACACACGGTATTATACTCACATATCAATAATAAGACATAAGACGATGACATCAAAAATTTTTTACACAGATGGAATTTTTTGTGTTGAAATGAAAAATGGAACAAAGTAATCCAGTTATCCAAGTTATTGCATTCGTGGTTATAAGAAAACAAATTTGAAAAGCAAGTTCGTACCATATACGATAAAGACCGACATTGTTATTTATTCAAATGCCCGCCAATATATTATATATAAAATATGGCAATATTTCTAATAATAATAAAAAAAAAAAAATACTTTATAAACGCACATTTTTTTAGTTACACAGTTGCAACGAGTAAACAAATTCAAATATGAAATTTAAAATAATTTAGATTTCTATGCAGAGTGCCGTTTAATGTTTCTAAGGGATTTTTCAGGTTACGTGCAAACACAGTTTGTGTGGGCTTACGAAATATTCCAATAAAATACATTTCAAAAGCCCGATAATCGCAATAATATCAAGTCGCAATACGAGGGCATTATAACAAGAGCATGATGTTATATAAAAAGTCCAACCTAAAAATTGATATCACATCAAACAGAGCTTATAATGGCAATATAAATGCATTTAAAAATATAACATGAAACATTTCAATGAGCTGGATGATCCGATGTACGGTCATTTTTAGATGAAATTAATTAATTGGAAATATTGTTTTTGTATTCAATGGTTCTCAGGCCGATCATCTAACTCGTATGTATTGCATTATTATTTAACACAAAGCGCGCACGCGGTGTTGTTTGATTACCTGCACAATTGTTGGAAGCAAGTGAACAGATCCAAAATAAATGCGAACAGTTATATCAAATAAATATCATAGAACAATATATTTTATTGTAAAAATCGATTGTCACGCTCACGCGCAATGTGTAGTTGGTACCTATTTGGTATATTATAATTGTTTTAGATTCCGAGTGGAGCGATAAATGTTTATTGAGATTATAACACGTAGCCAATTCGTTCTAGTTGCTGGTTACGTGGGGTCAAAAGTAAAAAATATCCAATAATTTTCAAAATAACCAGAAAAAACAGTAATTTATACACAAAACCAGGATTTGATTGACAATTTAATACAAGATTCTTCATAATCACTTTATTATGTGAACAAAAAAATAATATAAACGAGTATACCTACACTGATTTTTATAATCATTTTAGCCATTTTAACTTCATATGAGGATGAAATTAGATATTATTTAACATTTTAAACAATGAATAACAATATTTTGGTTATTTTGTTGTAATTTAAAAATATTATTTGTGGAACGTTTACCTATTATTATTAATATTTAAAATGCAATGGTTTGGGAGAAAATTAATTCAACCTACCATATTATTACCAATAAATAAATATAAATTACTTTAATATCAATATATTTAAATTATATTGTAAAATATACTTAGGTAATATATAAGCTGACAGACCGTCTTCGTTCAAATTCGTTCAAATTATTTATCAACACATACTGTGCAGGACAGAGTGGTTACTTACTTCTCCCCTTTTTTATTGTTGTTGTTGCTGCTGCACCTGTACTGATAAAATACAATTATGGTAAATAAATAAACAAAACGAGGAGGGATTTTGAAAACGATTTTTTTTGAAAACGTTTGATTTCATAAACGCGTTTAGGCTGCAATCACTACACATTACACGTCATGTCATTATATATTGTTTTATTGTTCTGTTTTGTTTTGTTTTTTTTTTTTTCAATAATATAACACTTGAGGATTTGAGCTTAATCCCGTCCGTCCTCGCATTACAACGAATAGTCCGAAGCGTCAATGTGGAAATCCGTCAATTTTCATTATTTTTTCATATTTAATTAATTTTTGAAGGAATAAATCGTCTACCATTCGCATATACATGCTCCTAAATACGTAAAAAGAAAAATCGTTGATCGTTTTATTTTATTACATTTTTCTAATTGATATAAAGTCGATATAAAATCGAGTATAGAAAATGCGGGTGAGACACCGTCTCAACAGTCGCAGTCCGGCGTCAAAGATAATTATATTATTACTACGCCTAAATAAATCAAATATGGCCTTTAGGTATAAACATGAAAAACTCAACGAGCACAGATTATCCATCGAATGGGGTGTGGACAACCAACTGACACAATAATTATAACGCATAAAATAATCATTAAATTCTATGAAGCGCAATGGGAGAAAGTAAAGCTTATGTGTATTACTCTCCAGAATACATAACAAGTGACTTTGAGCTGGCTGCAATAAACGCGAGCAAACATGAATTCTCGTCGTCAAAAACTAAAGGTTGTTTATTTCGTTTATGCGAAAATGTGTGGCGAAAATTACATGGCCTTGGTTTATTCATCGAGTATGGAGTTAATGAAAACGTCAGCATCAAAGTAGGTACGGCAAATGTTATCTCTTGCATTTTTCCTGAAGAGGAAATTCGTTATAATTTTATATTCAAAGAAATGAAAGACATTTTTATACCTTGCAACGTCAATAACTCTGTAGGGCTGTTTGAAGACTAGACATTATTATGTATTAGGGATAACATTCTTCGTATCATACGACTTGTATGTGGTGTGCAATACCGACCATCATAGAAATGATCCATTATTGTTTTCACATCACAGTGGTAATTTTTTCTAAATTAGCTGTTATGTTTATTTCCTATATAATATATGGACCTGTTTCTACGGTTTGAAACCATTTTGATGCTAGCCCTCGGCGATGGAATGAATTGGTAAGATAGGCTCACATATTATTTTACTCTTACGATGGAATTTCAGAAAAATGTGAGGCTATCGAAGCAATTATTAGAAGAGCTCCACGTTCATATAATTTTTAGCAGCGACGTGTACCGCACCTAAAGATGGCTTTTAATAATAGTGTAAGAGGATAAGACAACTTTAGAGCATCTTCAAGGTATAATATTACTCACAGCCTATACATAGTATAATTTGTCTAATATTTACAATCGTATTTATACTTACTATTTACTACTTATGTATTTTTATTGAATATTTTAAGTTTCGTTTCTTTTATTATTTTACAAATATATTATTAAGATCAATATTTATGTTATCGCAATAATTATATTATTAACATATGTAGTCGATTTTCATTGTCAATATTTATTAAGGATATGTTCTTAAAATAATTTATAAAAGTATAAATTAAAAGTGACATTTAATGACTATTGTATGTATATTATGTAGGTACTGTTGAATTACAATAAATTGACGATCGAACGTCCCTGACGGGATTTCGGTTGTCAGTCAATCGACCATGTGCCTTGACTGATAGGTAGAATATATATATATATATATATATATTACTTGCATAAATTAATAATTATTCCACGTCAAAATTTTATGCGTTCAACGATATTAAAACGTGTCTTTTATAGTTTTATTGCCACGTAAATAACGTAGGTATATATTTTATATTTTTGGTCTGCGAGTCGATATTTTGCGTTCATATATACTTATTTTATGGATACAGTTATGCAGAATTTATTATCGCATATGATACTTATAATGTATTAAGATATATTTGTTCACAAAATCTGCGATGGAAATTTTTCTCGCTCCTTCCACTGTTTCAAGAAAGCCAAAATTTAGTGTACCCACTTAATTCCACACATATATATTTACAATATAATATACGCACCCAAGGGAGATTGCCACAATGGTATACTGCTGTGCGGCGAAAATACGAAATTTCATAAAACGTGAAAGTAGTTCAATATTATGATAATTTATGTGCCCGTAAATCATATCGAGATTAAATTTCCATAGAAATGTGTATAAAAAATGGTAAATGAAAAAATAAAAATAAAAACAATTTGGTTTGAATGATATTGTCGTCGATTTCATACACCTACGCATCTTCGATTGATGTCGGTTGATTATATGACATGCTGATTGATTTGATTTAATAATATTGTTAGTAAAACAATGAGAAAATAATAAAAATGTTAAATGAACATTCAAAATTCAAATATTTTGTCAATATCGTATACATTTATATTTATATGAAAATGTATAAATTCAACTTAAAAAAACCAGAAAATAATGATAGTCTCTTTTATAATACATATAATATTATATTATATATAAATTAATTTTTATTCATAAAATGAAAATAAAGTGGCGGTAAAGAGATATATTATCACATAATTATTTGCATCGCTATTTTAT
Organism: Acyrthosiphon pisum; assembly: GCF_005508785.2. NCBI lineage: Eukaryota > Metazoa > Arthropoda > Insecta > Hemiptera > Aphididae > Acyrthosiphon > Acyrthosiphon pisum. The sequence goes on from NC_042493.1 coordinate 50,520,916, forward strand.
GGTTTGTAACAAAAATAAATGAACAAAATTTAAAAAAATCAAAAATAGACTACAGTGATAAAAAAGGTGGGTAAGTGGATGTCGCTCTGCTGTACAGTAGGTTACACGTGGGTCAATGTATAATGGATAGTATTAAATTTGAATTCAATGATATAATATCACTGTATAAGAAAACGATTCTGAGCGGAGAAAGTTTGTCAGTCTAGGTATTAGACATACCTATTATAGGTATACTTATCTATAGTATTAAAAAAAAATTGACCTATAATAGGTATCAATAATAAATTCCAAATTAATCATATCACAATATCCATTATGTAACGCGTTATACATCAACAACAAACCGAGGTACTATCATAGATATATAATAATAATATACTTTAGAAGTTTCAAGTACCCACAAGGAATATTATACAATCACAACAAAATAACTAAAATAGTTATTCCAGGTTTTTTAATATGTAATTTCGTCCAAATTTAAACTTAAAATGACTATAAAAATAAACTGTGCTTATGTATTTCTTAGAATTTTTTGTAACAGAATTAAATATTTACGTGAAATCTTGTTTTAAATTTTCAATCCTTAGATATAAAATTTGAACATTTTATACATTTTTAAATAATTTACAAAATAATTTATTAAATTCGAAATTTGAAAAATTTTGTCAACATTTCAACTTCAAATGCTTATAAAAAAAATGTGTGCCTATGTATTTTTAATATTTTAAAATTGCTATTGTAACACTATATCAGGAGCCTTGCATTAAATTTTCACGCATTTTTACCAAACAAATAAAATTTTATTGATATTTATAGAAAAAAAAATTAAAAAAATTGAAAAATGACAATGTCCGTAAGCAGCTCAAAAAGAGTCAAGTTATTTTCAAATTTTTATCGTGTATAGAAAATTTTAATATAAACATTCAGTGAAATTTTCAAGTATCTACAGTCATTCGTTTAAAGTTACACCAAAAACCAAAATCAATTTTCTCGAAAACAGATTTTGCGTAAAAATTCCCGTTTTTCCTTAATTTTTCTTTTGTTTTTCACGGCGCTTTTGAAAACTATTGGAAAAATTTTACTTTTGACCACCCAAAGTACCAACTAGATTCACTTTCCTATCAGAAAAGGTACTGTTGAAGAAAATCCAAGCACTTTTACTGTCCTAAAAGGTGATGACAGACACAAAAAAAATAAAAAAAAAACAAAAAAAAAAACACGCATCATTGTAAAATCAATACATTCATCGTTACACTCAGAATCTAAAATAAAGAAAATGTCTAAAATATATTATAATATGTAGATAATGTGATATCATAATAATACCACATTTTTAGTTATCTAACCTTAATTATTGTGTAAACATTAAACAGTTTAATATACAGTATTACAATTATTTTCACGGATACATTAATTGTAGCATTGCAAATTTGTCACCAAGTTATTTGATACTTGACCATACGAAATTCTAATGGTTGCCAATCACCATATAATATGATTAAAATCATTATAAAATTTCAAAATAAACTATAACTATAATTGTATTACCTAATTTAATTAGTTGTGTTTACATACTTAATGTTTTTTTCGCTGTTAAAATAAATTAAAAACCTTTTAACTGGTAGACAAGCTGACATTTTAAATCAAAATTCATCAACTTATATATCAAATCGATCCATTTATTTTTTTTTTTTTTTAAAGAGCAACTTCATTCTCTGTGTAATACTTTATAATAACGTCATGTCAATTATTTTTAAAAATTGCCATTAGTGCAGTTGATTCTACCAAACCTATTACATCAAAACTGAAACTGAACAATTATTATCAAAATAATTCAA